>NC_052146.1:6583254-6883254 GCF_902713615.1 Scyliorhinus canicula
TGGACATCTTTGGGTTGTTTGAGGTGAGAGCACGTAGACACGGGGAGAATATGCATCCTCCACACGGACAGTGCCCCGGGGGCCGGGATCGAATCCTCAGTGCCGTGAGGCAGCAGTGCTAACCACTGCGCCGCCGCGCCGTCCCTCAGATGCCTTCCTGACACAATCTTGTTGCCGGAGAGATTTCCCAGCCACAGGGCTGGCCAGAAGGCGGGGGGGGGGGGGGGGGGGGGGGGGGGGTGGGGAGCAATAAAGGCTTCTTTTCCTGGATCATTGCATGAGGAGGTCGCTTGCCTGATGGATGTGTCTTCCCAGGATGAGCCTTGGGCACCATCTGAGCAACAAGGCAAGTCCTGTTGCCCCATCAATCCCCCACAGGACCTTTCCCTGCAGCCAGCCGGACCGTTCACCTTCACCCAAAGGCAGATCTCCTTTCCTGAAGGATATTAGTGAACCAGATGGTTATTTTTTGAATGACAATCCGATAGTTTCATCGTCAGTGATGTTCGGTATTCATTCCAGGTTTATTAATGAATTGCATTACACCTATGATAGGATTTGGACTGTTCTGCCTGGAACATATCCAGCCTCTGGAAATACTGGTCCAGTAACATTACCGCCATGCTACCTCGCCAAGCTCACCGACCTGCCTCAGCAGCACCTGCTGGGGTCCCTGAGGCTTCGAGAGGGCTAGAATGCAAGAGCAGGAATGTACTTCTGAGGCTGTATAAGGCTCTGGTCAGACCCCACTTGGAGTACTGTAAGCAATTTTGAGCCCCGTAACTAAGGAAAGATGTGTTGGCCTTGGAAAGGGTCCAGAGGAGGTTCACAAGAATGATCCCTGGAATGAAGAGCTTGTCGTATGAGGAGCGGTTGAGAACTCTGGGTCTGTACTCGTTGGAGTTGAGAAGGATGAGGGGTGGATCTTATTGAAACTTACAGGATACTGCCAGGCCTGGATAGGGTGGACGTGGAGAGAATGTTTCCTCTTGGAGAAAAAACTAGAAGCAGAGGGCACCATCTCAGACGAAAGGGACGATCAAGCCTAACATCGGTAGTGGGGAAAATGCTTGAATCCATTATCAAGGACTTTATAGCGGAACATTTAGAAAGCAGTGGCAGGATCAGTCAGAGTCAGCATGGATTTATGAAGGGAAAATTATGCTTGAAAAAACTGTTGGAATTCTTTGAAGAGGTAACCAGTACAGTTGACAAGGGGGAGCCAGTCGATGTGGTATATTTGGGTTTCAGAAGGCGTTTGACAAAGTCCCGCATTGTGTAAAATGTATGGAGGTGGATAGAAAACTGGTTGGCAGAGAGAAAACAAAGAGTTGGGATAATAGGTCCTTTTCAAATTGGCAGGCAGTAACCAGTGGGGTACCACAGGGATCGGTGCTGGGACCCCAGCTATTCACAATATATATTAATGATTTGAATGAAATGTAACATCTCAAAGTTTGCAGATGATACCAAGTTAGGCGGGAGGGTGAATTGTGACGAGGATGCAGGGATCCTACAGCAAGATCTGGACAGGTTGGGCAAGTGGGCAAACCAATGGCAGATACAGTTTAATTTAGATAAGTGTGAGGTTATTCACTTTGGAAGCAAAAACAGGAAGGCAGATTACTACCTGAATGGTTGTAAATTGGGAGAGGGGAGTGTGCAGCGGGACCTGGGTGTCCTTGTGCACCATTCGCTGAAGGTAAGCATGCAGGTGCAGCAGGAGGTAAAGAGGGCTAATGGTATGTTGGCCTTCATTGTGAGAGGTTTCGAGTATAGAAGCAGGAATGTGTTGCTGCAATTGTACAGGGCCTTGGTGAGGCCACACCTGGAGTATTGTGGGCAGTTTTGGTCTCCTTCTCTGAGGAAGGATGTTCTTGCTCTCGAGGGAGTGCAGCGAAGGTTTACCAGACTGATTCCAGGGATGGCGGGACTGTCATATGAGGAGAGATTGACTAGGTTGGGATTGTTCTCGCTGGAGTTCAGAAGAATGAGGGGGGATCTCATAGAGACTTATAAAATTCTAACAGGACTGGACAGGGTAGATGCAGGGAAGATGTTACCAATGATGGGTGTGTCCAGAACCAGGGGTCACAGCCTGAGGATTCAGGGTAAACCATTTCGGACAGAGATAAGGAGACATTTCTTCACACAAAGAGAGGTGAGCCTGTGGAATTCATTACCACAGGAAGTAGTTGATGCTAAAACTTTGAATATATTCAAGAGGCGGCTGGATATAGCACTTGGGGAGAATGGGATCAAAGGCTATGGGGAGAAAGCAGGGTTAGGCTATTGAGTTGGATGATCAGCCAGGATCGTGATGAATGGCGGAGCAGGCTCGAAGGGCCAAAAGGCCTCCTCCTGCTCCTATCTCCTATGTATCTATGCATTTATGATCCTTTAAAACAGAGATGAGGAGGAATTTCTTCAGCCAGAGGGTGGTGAATTTGTGGAACTCTTTGCCGCAGAAGGCTGTGGAGGCCAAATCACTGAGTGTCTTTAAGACAGAGATAGATAGGTTCTTGATTAATAAGGGGATCAGGGGTTATGGGGAGAAGGCAGGAGAATGGGGATGAAAAAAATATCAGCCATGATTGAATGGCGGAGCAGACTCGATGGGCCGAGTGGCCTAATTCTGCTTCTATGACTTATGGTCCTGTGACCCATGGGAAAACCCAGTTCTTGGCGCCTACCCTATCGAAAACCTTTATCCTTTTGAAGAACTTGATTAAATCTCCTCAACCCTCTAAACTCAAAGGGAATGTAAGTAAAGTTTACACAACATTCCCTCATTGGGCTTTCCAATGATCAAACTCAACGTTATCCCAGGGCAACAACAGCTGTGACTATAGTTCAAAGGTCGTTCATTGGTTGTGAAATATTGGGACATTTTGAGGCTACGAAAGTCATTGTACAAATTTCGAGCCCTAACTTCCTTTAGGATCGAGGAGGCCATTCAGCCCATCTAATCATCCCACTATTCCATTAGATCATGGCTGATCTGGACCTTAACTCCACTTACCCGCCTTGCTTCCATTGACTTTAATCCCTTTACCCAAGAAACAATTGTCAGTCACAGTTGTTATAGGCCAGCGTTTAGGGAACACCAGGGCAGCACGGTAGCATGGTGGTTAGCATAAATGCTTCACAGCTCCAGGGTCCCAGGTTCGATTCCCGGCTGGGTCACTGTCTGTGTGGAGTCTGCACGTCCTCCCCGTGTGTGCGTGGGTTTCCTCCGGGTGCTCCGGTTTCCTCCCACCGTCCAAAGATGTGCGGGTTAGGTGGATTGGCCATGCTAAATTGCCCGTAGTGTCCTAAAAAGTAAGGTTAGGGGGGGGGGGGGGGTTGTTGGGTTACGGGTATAGGGTGGATACGTGGGTTTGAGTAGGGTGATCATTGCTCGGCACAACATCGAGGGCCGAAGGGCCTGTTCTGTGCTGTACTGTTCTATGTTCTATATCATGGAGTTCCCCTGACCCACAGCTGTTTATAGATTTTGGTTATAAGGAGCATAAGGGCCTACCTTGTAGGTGTTATTCAACAGAGGCCTTAAGCACTTTCAAACAAAACAAAGTTTATTCTACAAATTCAGTTAACATTTTATGAACACACCCAATGAGCATTTTTATCAACAACAAAAATAAATCCCCCACAGAGCTACAGTTCTATCTATGAATCACCCTCAGTAAATTCCCTTTCAACTGTCTCAATTTGATAACAACATCCAAGACCAGAAAAACCCTTTTAACAAAACAGTAGGTTTGAATTCTTTACAGAAAACAGGTATCACCTTTAAATTATCAAGTGATCTGGACACCTTTTAACATACAGACAGAGAGAGAGAGAGAGAGGAGAAGCCTTCTTTTGTCTGAATCCAGCTTCCAACAGTGTAAACCAAAACTAAAACTCAGAGCCACAGCCCAGCTCCCAGCTCAAAGCGAAAGTAAACCCCAAAGCCACAGCCCAGCTCCACCCAGACAATAACATCACTGAACCAATTTGATAAGGCACACATTTTGTTAAAGGGACATTCCCGTTCCACAGATTTGACATTTTTAATTGAGCCCCCAGCCTCCACAGCTTTGTCAGGGAAAGGGTTCTGGATTTCCACTCTACTTTGTGTGAAGATGCGCTTCCTGACATCGTCCCTGAAAGGCCAGGCTCTAACTTTAACGTTTTGTTCCCTCATTCTGGACTCCATTACCAGATGGAGCCATTTCTCTCTACCTACCCTAACAGAAGCCTTTAATCGTCTTAAACTCCTCAAAAACACCACCCCTTACTCTTCTTCCCTGGTGGATTAGCAGCAGTGAGAGAGAGAGAGATCTTGCAGTAACAGCCCGCAGATCCTTCTGTTTTTGTCAAACTATAAGTCCATCAGCCAAAACTACGTGCTGCAGACCTGGATCCTCCCATTAATTACATCATCTCTGTCCCACTCACATCCCATGAACTGTTTACCTAGGTCTAAACACAACATCTCAAATGGAGGACTAGGGGCTTTTCACAGTAAGCTGATTGAAGCCTACTCGTGACAATAAGCGATTATTATTATCTACTCTCCGGGGAATCTCCAGCAATCATAATTGATTAAGGCCAGCACGGTAGCATTGTGGATAGCACAATTGCTTCACAGCTCCAGGGTCCCAGGTTCGATTCCGGCTTGGGTCACTGTCTGTGCGGAGTCTGCACATCCTCCCGTGTGTGCGTGGGTTTCCTCCGGGTGCCCCGGTTTCCTCCCACAGTCCAAAGATGTGCAGGTTAGGTGGATTGGCCATGATAAATTTCCCTTAGTGTCCAAAATTGCCCTTAGTGTAGGGTGGGGTTGCTGGATTATGAGGATAGGGTGGAGATGTTGACCTCGGGTGGGGTGCTCTTTCCAGGAGCCGGTGCAGACTCGATGGGCCGAATGGCCTCCTTCTGCACTGTAAGTTCTATGATAATCTAAGATAACCAAGTTCCATTCGGCATCTCTTTGTGAACAAGTAATTGCTTTATGGATACAGCTCAATAAGTCTGCATTAAGAATCTGAGCGCATTTCCCCAGCGATTGCGGATGACTGTTTTACGGGGGAGACCCTTTGTCCTTTCACTGGAGTTTGATGAAGGTCCATGTGTCGGGAGATGAAGTGCTTTGGTGCAGAGCTCTGTCACGGACCAGCAACCAACGCTTGTTGTGCCATTAAAACTGCATCAGCACCTGCTTTAGGAATCTTCGTGTACCGTGCCCAAGCGCCCACAGTGTTTAGTGTTAGTGATTTACATTCTGGAAACATGTATTCCTTGAAAATGCACAGATTGATTAAATCTATTTGGAAGCAAATTTAAAAGCAATAGGCTGGCAATATGGCCAGATGCTACTAGACAGAAATAGTTATCTTCCCTTTCAATTGCTTTCCACTTGTTTGCAAAGCAGTGAGTGCTTTGCCAGTTCAATTACCCCGTATATTACCAATTCAAAGTTCGAGTGTCTGGAGGAATTTTGGGCTTGCAAGCCAGAGATTTCAGTTGACAAATATTGTGCACATTGGGTCCTCATTTCTGACTTGGGACCTCACTGCTCAATATAAGCAAAAAGCAATTGTGATTAACTTCATTCTCTGAATAACTTAAATATTAAGATGAATGCTGATGTGAAGATTATTCGCAATGAGGTTTTATTTGCCGCTAATTTGTTCCATCCAAATCCAGAGTCTCTGCTTTAGGTCGGCTTTACTTCTTGAGTGGGAACTCTGCATCAATACTGTTCACAAATAGGAAAATCTTGCTTGCTAGTATTGTGATGAATGGGGAAAATTGTTTTATATTTTATATTTTATTTTATATCTGTTGCAGTAATATTATTAAAGAGCCTAGGCTAAGGTAACAATCTGTGTGCCTGCTAAGGCTGTCATTAAGGTGTCATAAAAGTGAGATAATTATTAATCTAAATCAATTACTTGTTTACTGAGAGACGCCTAATGGAACTTGGTTATGATTGCTGGAGATTCCCCGGACAGTAGATAATTTGAGACATTGTGTGTAGACATAGGTAAACAGGTCATGGGATCTGAGTGGGACAGAGATAATGTGATTAATGGGAGGATCCAGGTCTGCAGCACATAGTTTTGGCTGACGGACAAAAACAGAAGGATCGGCAGGCTGTTACTGCAAGGGTCTCTCTCTCTCTCTCTCTCTCTCACCAAGTAGACTTTCCAAGAATTCTTTAAACAATAGTACAGCAAGTATTTGTGCAATTGTTTACTAACTTTATTTATAAGTGGCTTTTGACTTGTGACGGGCTTTGCTTGATTGGAGATCGAGACGGTGTAAGTTAGTAGTTAAAGTGATTCCTTTTATTTTCAGAATTCTTTAACTGTTAATTGAAAAGGTCGCGATTAACCGCCCCCCACGCCGGTTGGGGGAATAACGGGAGGGCCTCCCGACATTTTTCACGCCCTCCCGCTATTCTCCCCCCCCCCCCATGCCCGACCCACGCCACGAATCGCCGCTCGCCATTATTTATGGCGAGCGGCGATTCTCCGTGGCCGATGGGCCGAGCGGCCGGGCCTTCACGCCTGCTCGCTGCCGCCGTGAAATGGGCGCCAGATGCTCATTTGGGGCATCTGGGGGCCCGATTGGCACGGCAGTACCACGGACGCACTCTTTTCCCTCCGCCGCCCCGCAAGATCAAGCCGCCACATCTTGCGGGGCGGCTGAGAGAAAAGACGCCAACTGCGCATGCGCGGGTTGGCGTTGTCCAACAGACAATGGGCATGCGCGGCTGACGTCATCGGCCGCATCAGCCGGCGTGACGCTTGACGTGCGGCCTTGACGACCGTCGTCAAGGCTGCGCCGCTGTGATGCACGGGGCCACGCTCCTAGCCCCGCCCGAGGGGGAGAATCGGCCCCGGAAGTGGGCGCGAAGGTTGCCGTGGGTCACGGCCTGTCCCACGGCAGCCTTTACGATTCTCCTCATTTGCGGAGAATCTCGCCCATTGTCTGTGGTGCTAATGTGGTTACTCCTGTGTTAAAAATGAAGTTTGTTTCAATATTAAAGATCCCTAGTTGTCAGTGGAATCACTACTGGAGAGACATATACTTTCCCGATAGTTCTGCAAATTGAAACATTATTGGGGTCTTGTCTGGTTTCCGAATATACATTGGGGTCTGGTCCGGTACCGTGACAATATGAAATTATTGATGATTGTGGATCTTTAACCGGAGGTAAAAATTGGACTTCATCAGTAAGAGGAAGTCAGGTGACAGTAAATCATTCCCTCACTCCCCACCCCCACATTTTACACCACATCCTATTTTACAGAGGAACATTACATTGACACAGTGGAAGTAAGGTCGTAGGAAGGCACACACGGATCAGGAGGAGGCTGTTGGGCTTCTCAAACCTGTCCTGCCTCAGTTAAATCAAGGCTGACCTCAATTCCATTGAGGTACAGATCAGATCAGTTGGACACTTGGGAGTGAGATGAGGTGAAATGTCTTCACTCAGAGGGTTGTGTATCATGGAATTCCCTGCCTCGAAGGGATCTGCACGCTCAGTTGTTCAATCTATACAGAACAGTGGTCAATAAATTTCGGTCGCCAAGGACATTGGGCGGAATAGGGAAAAGTTGGCAACGTGGAGCTGAGGTAGAAAATCGGCCGCGATCTTATTGAATGATGGAGCAGGCTCTAGGGGCAGAATGGCCAGTTCCCATTTTGTACTGTGACAAAAACAGTCATGTTATTGTGACATTAGCTTGGAGATTCAGCCCCAGAGAATGATGGGTACTGCCGCTGCTCTTACCAGCCAAGACTGCAGTACCTGTATTCAGTTCTTCCAATGGTGGTGAAGCTGCCCCAACACAGCTGAAAGACCCACCATCCACGTCAAGCAGCCATCAGCAACTCCACGGCCACACAGCAGTTTATGGTATCGTCAGGCACAGATTATGTGATCACACATATCCTGCTGCTTCCTGTTGGTATTGATCCCTTGGAGTGTCAGGGAACTGCGTTTTATCTGAAATAACTGCTAACTTCAAAGTGAATCATTATTAGAGCTCTTGACCAGAGAAGGTTCAATGGACAGGCTGGGGGAGCTGCGGTTGGGAAATCCTCTAGTCCCGGGATCCTCCTGACCCGGTGGAGTATTGACTCCACAGCCTCAGTCTTTGTGCCTGCAGCTTCAGGCTTGGCTCTCTGAGTCACAGGTCACTGGCTTCAAAGCCCATCATGCTCTACTTCAAATCGACTAACACTGCAAGCAACAGTATTTCAGCCCCCTTTGGGACTTAGACTGTCGGCAACAGGAGGCGCAGGAGGTGACCATGAAGTCATTGTCGATTGTTGGAAAATCCAATCTGGTTCACTAATGGCCTTTAGGGAAGGAAATCTGTCATCCTGACCTGGTGTGGCCTACATGTGACGCCAGACCTACAGCAATGTGGTTGACTCCACTGCCCTCTGCAGGATTTCAGGGATGGGCAAGAAATGCTGACCAAATAAAGGAGACTCCCTCTGCTGGTACATGATAGCCGCAAGTGGACAAAAGGACAATGCAAGTCCCAATACACTACATTCTCAGTGGCTAGTGAAGGAAAATGAGTTTCACTGGTTGGGGGGCCAGGCAATAGATTGGGTACATTCAAGAACCTCGCAAGTTCGGCATGATTCGTACGTTGCCTCCTACTCATACTCAAAATAACCATTTATTTCCTGTCATATATCAAAAGTCTCCTTCGAAATTGTGATGGATGGGACCAGGTTATTGTATTTGTTGTCTTACCGACATGTCACTTCTGTTCCTGAAAACTCGCCGACAACAATCTGTCACACTCTGAGTTCAACTCTTTTCCTTTGTCTAGCGGACGGTCTCTAGTCCTGGGGGTCTCTCGGAGGGGCCAGTATTTTGATTGCTTTCTGGGAATGGACAATATTTTGACCGGTACGGTGGGTAACCTGCTCACCTCTGAGGCAGATCATTTGTGGGTCCAAGACCCACTTCAGAAAGCTGAGCACCTGATCTGCAGCAACAGCCCAGTGAAACACAGCGGACATGCTGCGGTGTGAGATATGCTGCCTTGCGGCCAGATGTCCTATCTGCCCTCTTAAATGGACATTTCGGGCGGGGTTTTCCAGTCCCTATGTTTCCCGGCAGCACAGGGGTCCCGCCATTGACCCGCGGCGAGATATTTCGGGTCCGCCGATGTCGACGGTGTTTCGCGTTGTTCGCCTGTCCTGCTGCCAGGTAACCCGCTCCAGGGGGCTGCCTTCGATGGGATAGGAAGTTCCCGCCGACGGGAATCCCATCATTATTTTTGCAATGAGCCAATATTTGTCTGATGAGCGATCTCATTGCTATGGGTGAGACTTGGTGGTGGCTTCAAGGGTCACTGTGACTCCCTGGGAATGAATGCGGCTGCACATCATTTGCTGCTAATCACTAGAGGAAGACGTGAGACTGGGAAAGGTGCGATCGAAAGAGGTTATTTTATTCTCGACTGCAGAGAGAGATGTGGGGGCGTATGTACATAACTGAAGGAAGACAGGACACGCTGATAAAGGGACTAAAAAACACAAATAGAATATTTAATAAAAGAGGCGAAAAGCGAGGAAGTTACGATAAACTTTTAATTTAGTTAGGCGTCAGCTGGAGCATTGCATCCAATCCTGGGCGCCAGACTTCAGGGGGTATCTGAAGACCCGGAGAGGGTGCGGAGGAGGCTCATTAGAATGGAATCAGGGATGAGGAACGTCAATCAGGTGGAGAAACTGAGATTATTCTCATTGGAACAAGGAAGGTTAAGCGGAGCTTTAATAACATTGTTCAGAATTATGTTTTTTTTCATTTTATTTTAATTTTTCCACTTAAGGGGCAACTTAGCATGGCCGGGGCAGCACGGTGGCACAGTGGTTAGCATTGCTGCCTCACGGCGCCGAGGTCCCAGGTTCGAATTCTGGCCCTGGGTCACTGTCCGTGTGGAGTTTGCACATTCTCCCCGTGTCTGCGTGGGTTTCACCCCCACAACCCAAAGATGTGCAGGGTAGGTGGATTGGCCACGCTAAATTGCTCCTTAATTGGAAAAAATAATTGGGTACTCTAAATTTATTTTAAAAAAACTTAGCGTGGCCAATCCACCTACCCGACACATCTTTTTGGGTTGTGGGGAGAACGTGCAAACTCCACACGCCCAGTGACCCAGGGCCAGGATCGAACCCGGGTCCTCCGTGCCGTGAGGCAGCCATGCGCCGCCCCGAATTATGAAGGATGTTGATGGATCATAGAGGAATAGGCAGGAGCTGATTCCAGTGGAAATAGGATTTTTAACCAGAGGAAACCGATTGAAGATAATTGCCGAAAAGTATCAGGGTCTAGACCAGACATTTTCAACGCCAGGCACGCGAGCCGTGGATGGGTCGCGGGCGGGTGTCGTGAGGGTTGCGGAGCAGTACGTCACGGCGCTCCAGATTGCGCAAATTCGCGGGTAACAGCCGCAGCAGCCGGCTTTTAACAATGTGACTGCGAGCGGCCTTTAAAAAGGCTGCGCCCATACAAAAAAAAATGCGGCCGCACTGCGTGTGCGTGCCTGCTCATCGGTGCGCATGCCCTTGCGCATGCGCAGTGCGGCCGCATTTTAAAAATATTCTCACAGCCTTTTTGAAGGCCGCTCGCAGTCACATTGTTTAAACCCGGCTGCAAAACGTTTGGGGAGAATGATGTGATTGGCTGCTTTCTTAACTTTGATGCTGATGAAGTGGAAGTCTCTTACTCCAAGAATGGTCAGGATCTGGGTGTTGCATTTAAGATTGGGAAAGACAGTCTCGCTGACAGAGCAGGGTTGGATTCCCGGCTTGGGTCACTGTCTGTGCGGAGTCTGCACGTTCTCCCCGTGTCTGCGTGGGTTTCCTCCGGGTGCTCCGGTTTCCTCCCACAGTCCCGAAAGACGTGCTTGTTAGGTGAATTGGACATTCTGAATTCTCCCTCTGTGTACCCGAACAGGCGCCAGAGTGTGGGGACTAGGGGCTTTTCACAGTAACTTCATTGCAGTGTTAATGTCAGCCTACTTGTGACAGTAAAGGTTGTTAAAGATTATTAAAAATTATTATTAGCAAGACTTTCAAAAGAGAATTGGGTAGATATTTGAAGGGAAAACATTTACAGGGATTACGGGGAAAGAGAAGAGGTGTTACGACTGATTGGACAGCCTTTTCGAAAAGCTAGCAGACGGGTCTGAATACTTCCTGTGCTGTCAGCTTCTGTGTAGAGGCTGCGGTAATGTGAGAAGAAAGTGGAAACTGATCACAGCAATATCTAGCTATTTCTAGAGGACTGGCTACCAAAGGATTGCCAAGTGGCAGTGACGATGATGGCAATAAACCAGGGAGCGAAAGATAAGATCAAAGCTCGATATCAAGATCTTGCTGTAGCTTTAGAACTATTGATTTATTTCCTGCCACTGCAATCTCCATTACACACTCACAACAGCTGTACGCAGCTATCGACCAACTTGTATTTCCAATTCATTTCAACTGGAAGAAGAGAATGTAGAATTTAACTGCAGGATTTTGAGTGTTTTTTTATTGTTTGAATAGTTTACTGTTCTACATTGGCCCGGACCGTCAACAGCCCGACAATCAGCTTTGATGGGTCAATTTTAGGTTTCCTCGGCTTCTAAACTCTGCCTTGAGGAGACTACAAACACGAGGAACAGGAGCAGGAGTAGGCCATTTGGCCCGTCAAGCCTGCTCCGCCATTCATGGCTGATTTTGGGGTTAGAACAGTACAGCATAGTACAGGCCCTTTGGCCCATAATGTTGTGCCGACCATTTATCCTAATCTAAGATCAACCTAACCTGCACCCCTTCAATTTACTGCTGTCCATGTGCCTGTCCAAGAGTCGTCTATATGTCCTTCTTGACTCAGACTCCACCACCTCCGCTGGCAGCGCATTCCACACACCCACCACTCTCTGTGTAAAGAACCTACCTCTGACATCTCCCCTATACCTTCCTCCAATCACCTTAATGTCTCCTCGTGACAGCCATTTCCACCCTGGGGAAAAGTCTCTGGCTATCCACTCTATCCATGCCTCTCATCACCTTGTACACCTCTATCAAGTCACCTCTCTGCCTTCTCCGCTCCAGTGAGAAAACCCCTAGCTCCCTCAACCTTCATAAGACATGCCCTCCAGTCCAGGCAGCATCCTGGTAAATCTCCTCTGCACCCTCTCCGTAGCATCCACATCCTTCCTATAATGAGGCGACCAGAACTGGACACAATGGGCGAAATTCTCTGCAGACCGTCGTAACGCCGATTTCCGGCGAGAAAAATCGGTGTACATGACTCCGGCGTAGGGGCCTTCTTTTAGGCCGCTAGTCTCCGTTCCCGGAGGGGCCAGCAGCTGACTGACGCGATACGCGTCAGTTTCACCAGCTGCGGAAGTGGTGAGACCCGGCGTTTTTTGGAGGAGGAGGGGGAGAGAGACAGACCCGGCATTTGGGGGGGGGGGTTCCGGCATTTGGGGGGGGGGGGGTTCCGGCATTTGTGGGGGGGAGGTTCCGGCATTTGGGGGGGGGAGGGTTCCGGAATTTGGGGGGGGGGGTTGCGGCATCGGGGGGGGGGGGGGGTTTGGGGGCAGCGGCGTGCAGAGAGGGGGGGGCGACGGATGCCCGGGGCCAACGCACCGTCGCCCCCCCTCTGTACGCCGCTGCCCCCTACCCCAACCACCCCCCCTCACCACCCCACCTCCCTCCCCACCACCCCTACCCCCTCCCCACCACCCCTACCCCCCTCCAACGCCACCCCCCCATCTCTCGCAACGCCGCAACCCCCCCCCCCCTCAACGCCGGGTCCCCCCCCCTCAACGCCGGGTCCCCCCCCTCAACGCCGGTACCCACACCCTGTCCCCCTCCCTCTGAAGGCCGGTACCCACACCCCCCCTCCTCCTCCCTCCCCTTCCTTCCTCCGTTCCCCCCCTTCCTTCCTACCCCCCTTCCTTCCTCTGTTAGTGGGGGGGGGGGTGTGGCGTTAGTGGGGGGTGGGGGGTGGGGGGGTGCGGCATTGGAGGGGGGTAGGGGTGGTGAAGGGGGTAGGGGTGGTGAGGGGGGGGTTGGGGTAGGGGCAGCGACGTGCAGAGGAGGGGGGCGACGGATGCCCGGGGCCAACGCACCGTCACCCCCCCTCTGCATGCAGCTGCCCCTACCCCAACCCCCTCCCTTCACCACCCCTACCCCCTTCACCACCCCTACCCCCCTCCAACGCCGCACCCCCCCACCCCCCACCCCCCACTAATGCCGCACCCCCCCCCACTAATGGAGGAAGGAAGGGGGGGAGGAGGAAGGAGGGGGGTCGGAGGAAGGAAGGGGGGAGGAGGAAGAAGGGGGGGAGGAGGAAGGAAGGGGGGGGGAGGAGGAAGGAAGGGGGGAGGAGGAAGGAGGGGGGAGGAGGAAGGAAGGGGGGGAGGAGGAGAGAGGGGGATGTGTGGGTACCGGCCTTCAGAGGGAGGGGGACGGGGTGTGGGTACCGGTGTTGAGGGGGGGGACCCGGCGTTGAGAGGGGGGGTTGCGGCGATGAGGGTGGGGGGTTGCGGCGTTGCGAGAGATGGGGGGGGCGGCGTTGGAGGGGGGTAGGGGTGGTGGGGAGGGGGGTAGGGGCGTTGGAGGGAGGTAGGGGTGGTGAGGGGGGGTGGTTGGGGTAGGGGGCAGCGGCGTACAGAGGGGGGGGCGATGGTGCGTTGGCCCAGGGCATCCGTAGCCCCCCCTCTCTGCACGCCGCTGCCCCCAACCCCCCCCGATGCCGCAACCCCCCCCGATGCCGCAACCCCCCCCGATGCCGCAACCCCCCCCCAATGCCGCCCCCCGATGCCGCAACCCCCCCGATGCCGCAACCCCCCCCGGATGCCGCAACCCACCCCCCGATGCCGCAACCCACCCCCCGATGCCGCAACCCACCCCCCCGATGCCGCAACCCACCCCCCCGATGCCGCAACCCACCCCCCCCATGCCGCAACCCACCCCCCCCCGATGCCGCAACCCACCCTCCCCCCCGATGCCGCAACCCTCCCCCCCCCATGCCGCAACCCACCCCCCCCCGATGCCGCAACCCACCCTCCCCCCGATGCCGCAACCCACCCACCCCCCGATGCCGCAACCCCCCCCCTCCGATGCCGTAACCCCCCCCCCGATGCCGCAACCCACCCCCCCGACACTGAACGGCGTCAACCATCATCAATGGTTGACGCCGTTTTAAAGCAACTGTGATTTTCGCCGACGTGACCCGTGGCCACGTCGGCGGGACTTCGCCATCCGGGCCGGAGATTTGTGGAATCTAAAAAAAAAATGAAATCCCGCCGGCGCCAGCTGTTTTCAGAGGCTGCCGGCGGGATTTGCATTGCGCCGGTTTTTGGCCGGTCAGAGATTTTAAAAACCCTGCGGGAGCGGGAATAACGCCGCTGCCGGCCGATTCTCCGACCCTGCGTGGGGTCGGAGAATCCCGCCCAATATTCCAAGTGTGGTCTAACTAGAGTTTTATAAAGCTGCAGCAAAACCTCGTGGCTCGTCAACTCAATCCCCCTGTTAATGAAAGCCAACACACCATACGCCTTCTTAACAGCCCTATCAACCTGGGTGGCAACTTTGAGGGATCTATGTACGTGGAGCCCAAGATCCCTCTGTTCCTCCGCACTTCCAAGAATCCTGCCTTTAACCCTGTATTCAGCATTCAAATTCGACCTTCCAAAATGAATCACTTCACATTGATCCAGGTTGAACTCCATCAGCCACTTCTCAGCCCAGCTCTGCATCCTGTCAATGTCCTGATGTAACCTGCAACAACCCTCAACACTATCTACAACTCCACCAACCTTTGTGCCATCGGCAAAACTTACCAACCCAATAAAAAGTTCAAACCCACTTTTCCCACCCACTCCCCAAATTCCTTGACTCCCTGAGAGAGCAAAATCCCGTCTGTCCCAAGGTTAAGTGTATTCAACGATGGAGCAGCCACAAACGTCTGGGGTGGAGAATTCCAGTGAACCACAAAGCTTTGAGTGAGGCAAATTTCAGCCCGAAACGATGGGGCCCCCTGCTCCTGAGATCCGGCTCCTGAGCTCTAGGTCCTCCAGCTCGGGGGAAGCAATCCGAGAATCCACCCTGCCAAGTCCCTCCACAATCTTGCATGTTTCACTGAGATAATCTCTAATTCTTTTAAGCTCTCGAGGGTTGAGGCCCACTTTGCTCAGCCCCTTATCGCAGGACAACCTACCGACATCCAGAAGGCGGTGCCCATGTGTTTACAGTCCAGAGTCCAGTCCAAAATTAGGCACCCCCCCCCAAAACAAAACACACCCCCCACCATGGAACCCCCAACTGCCCCCCCCCCTCCCCCCCCAGAACACCCCCAGCACTGCCCATGCAATGCTCCCTGGTGTCATTGGCAAGGAGATGGGGGGGGGGGGGGGGGTTGGGGATGGGAGGGGAGTGGGTGGGGTGGCTTGGGGGGGGGGTGTACGATTGGATCGGTAAATCCTGCTGGTGTAAACTATATTTTGGGACCGCCGGGGGATTTCTTTTTTAAATAATCTTTATTGTCACAAGTAGGCTTACATTGACACTGCAATGAAGTTACTGTGAAAAGCCCCTAGTCGCCACACTCCAGCGCCTGTTCGGGTACACAATTCAGAATGCCCAATTCAGCTAACAGCACGTCTTTCGGGACTTGTGGGAGGAAACCGGAGCACCCGGAGGAAACCCAGGCAGACACAGGGAGGACGTGCAGACTCCGCACAGACAGTGACCCAAGCCGGGAATCCAACCCGGGACCCTGGCGCTGTGAAGCAACTGTGCTAACCACTCTGCCGCCTTAATGTGGAGGAGGGCGAAAGTCAACTTAATTTGTATCAGCAACACGTTCATTGTGATTCTGCAAATAAAATTATTGAAAATGTGAAAATGGCCTGATTAGCCATGAGAGGCACGCACATAAGGAGCAAACCGATTTCAGCACCGAGGTGACCGATCTGAAATGTTGGGCGGGATTCTCCGACCCTCCGCCGGGTTGGAGAATCGCCGGTGGGGGGGGGGGGGGGGCGGCGTGAATCCTGCCCCCGCCGGCTGCCGAATTCTCCGCCGGAGTTTTGGCAGGGGCGGGAATCGCGCTGCGCCGGTCAGCGGCCGCTAGCAGTGGGCCCCCCGCCGATTCTCCATCCCACGATGGGCCGAGTGCCCGCCCGTTTTCGGCCGGTCCCGCCGGGATAAATCACACCAGGTCCTTACCGGCAGGACCTGGCTCTGTGGGCGCCCTGCAGAGTCCTCGGGGGAGGGGCGTGAGGGGATCTGGCCCCGGGGGGGTGCCTCCACGGTGGCCTGGCCTGCGATCCGGGCCCACCGATCCGGGGGCGGGCCTGTGCCGTGGGGGCACTCTTTCCCTCCGCACCGGCCGCTGTCAACCTCCGCCATGGCCGGTGCGGAGAAGAACCGCCCCTGTGCATGCGCTGGGATGACGCCAGCACACGCTGGTGCTCCCGCGCATCCGCCAACACCTGCCAGCCGGCGGAGGCCCTTCGGCGCTGGTTGGCATGGTGCCAAACACACGGGCTGTTACACAAGGACTCCACACCTTTGAGGCAGCCCGACGCCGGAGTGGTTCACGCCACTCTCGACGCCGGAGTGGCCCGTCCCACCGGTTCGCGGTGAATCCCGCCCCGGAGAATCCCGCCTGTTAACTCTGCCTCACTCTCCACAGATCCTGCCAGACCTGCTGTGGTTTGCCCAGCTGGAATCTCGTTACCATTCAGCATGTGGGGATTGGCGCCCGTGCTCATGACCCAGATGACATTACTCTTCAATCTCAATCGTCTGATATTCTGCATTGCTTCCGCTGTTGCCTCATTATGCTGCAATGAGGCAAGGTTCACTGCTTTTATTTGTCATGTCCATAACAATATTGTTAAATTGCATCTCTCAGCCAAACACAATCTCCGGATTAACAGCCCAATCCCCTGGACAGAATGCTTTTCCATTTATGAATAATACACCAAATATATACATCAACACAATGATTACAGTTCAGTTTAGATACTTTGCACAGTACAGTGCCCGATCACCACCTGTCTCTCTATCTTTTTTCTCTTTTTGCCCCTCTCGTTCTTTTTCCTTTTCTGTTGCTATCTGTGTTAAAACAGCTAGCTTTTTATTTACATCTCACGGTCTCTATCTCCCTTTCGCGCTGCCTGTCTCTATTTGCCTGTCTCCTTTCAATTCCTATTTTATTTTCTCTCTGCCCCTGTCTCTCTTGCTCATTCTCTCTCCCTCTCTTGGCCCTGGCCGGATTTTCACTCCCGAGACAGAAACCTTTGAGTCAATTTCCTGAATCGGGAGACTCGTCTCAGTTTCAATCATGCGCAGAAACCAAGTGTGCACTACGTACATAACCAAGGAGCCGTGTAATAACAATGCCAAGTGTGGAACTGATGAGAAAAAGAAATACAAACATACTAATTAGGAACAGGAGGCGGCCACTCGGCCCCTCGAGTCTGCTCTGCTATTCAATAAGATTGTGGCTGATCTCATTGTGACCTCAACCCCACATTCCTGGCGACCCCCCCACCCCCAATGACCTTTCACCCCCCTCGTTAATCAAGAATCTATCCAGCTCTTCCTTAAAAATATTCAAAGACCCTGCTTCCCTTGCCCTTTGAGAGAGAGTTCCTGAGACTCAGAACTTTCTAGACTCCTAGTTCTAGATTCACCCACAAGAGGTAACATCCTCTCCACATCCAGCCTGTCAACAGGCCTTAGGATCTTAAAGGTTTCGATCAAATAGTCTCTGACTCCTTTAAACTCCAGTGGATACAAACCTAACGTCTGGCGGCTCGAGGCAATACTAACTAGGGAGACTCCCAGTATAACTGAACAAGGGTTTATTGGTAACAAGTGAAGGTAAACTATACACAGTCACAGAGTCACTAAACAAGTCCTCACGCTCTGGCCCCAGAGTCCGCTCTGGTCAGGACCCAGCTCCCCGGCCCTCGTGCTTTTTCCCCACTGGTCGAGGTTTGCACGCTCCCGTGCGATAGGCTCCATTTTGGTCACGTGGACTGCGAGGGTTCGGCCCTTAAAGGTTCCATGCTATCACATCCCTACCCTCCGCACCCCCCACCCCGCTTAGGTCCCTCAATAACATATTTAAAGAACAGGTTATGTACAGTATCTAGTGCAGGGATGCCAAGGGGTAATCTGGTGTGTTGAAAGAGGCCTTTATGAGTGCTAACTGTCGCAAACTTTCAGGAGTCTTTATCCAGCTCGTGTTGCAAATAGGTGTGACTGAGATCGAGTTTGGCATACATGAGGCCCCCCGCCAACTCCACATAAAGGTCTTCAATTCGTGGAATTGGATATTTGTCTACTTTGACTGCCTGGTTTATCATAAACTTATAATCCCCGCATATTCTAACAGAGCGATCCTGTTTTAGTACAGGGACGATGGTGGCCGCCCATTCAGTAAACCTCACGAATCTGAAAATTTCCATTTCTTCCAGGCATTTAAATTCGGCTTCTACTTTATGGTGTAAGGTGTAAGGGCCGGGTCTCGCTCTGAAAAACCTTGGCTTGGAATCAGGGTTGATGTAAATCTTGGCCTTACTCCCCCTATTCGACCCAACTCTTTCAGGGACACGTCTTTTTATTCACCTGAGATTCCTGGAAAACGCTGCCTGAAATCTTTTTTTAAATTCATTTCCGGAATGTGGGCGTCGCTGGTTAGGCCAGCATTTATTGCCCATACCTAATTGCCCTTCAGAAGGTGGTGGTGAGCTGCCTTCTTGAACCACTGAAGTCCCGGAGGTGTAGGTACACCCACAGCGCTGTTAGGGAGGGAGTTCCAGGACAGTGAAGGAACGGAGATATATTTCCAAGTCAGGGTGGTGAGTAGCATAGGTTTAAGGTATGAGAGGCAAGGTTTAGAGGAGATGTATGAGGCAAGTTTTTTACACAGAGGGTAGTGGGTGCCTGGAACTCGCTGCCGGAGGAGGTGGTGGAAGCAGGGATGATAGTGACGTTTAAGGGGCATCTTGACAAATACATGAATCGGATGGGAATAGAGGGATACGGACCCCGGAAGTATAGAAGATTTTAGTTTAGATGGGCAGCACGGTTGGCGTATGCTTGGCGGGCTGAAGGGCCTGTTCCTGTGCTGTACTTTTCTTTGTTCCTTGTTCTTTGTTCTTTGTTGATTACTGCAGTGCATCTTGTAGATATGATGTGGAGATGCCGGCATTTGACTGGGGTTAGCACAGTAAGAAGTCTTACAACGCCAGGTTAAAGTCCAACAGGTTTGTTTCAAACATGAGCTTTCGGAGCACTGAGGAAGGAGCTGCGCTCAGAAAGCTCGTGTTTGAAACAAACCTGTTGGACTTTAACCTGGTGTTGTAAGACTTCTTACTGTCTTGTAGATGGTACACACGGCTGCCACTGTTTGTCGGTGGTGGAGGGTTTCAATGTTTGTGGAAGGGGAGCAATCAAGCGGCTGCTTTGTCCTGGATGGTGTGGAGCTTCTTGAGTGTTGTTGGAGCTGCACTCATCCAGGCAAGTGGTGAGTATTCCATTACACTCCTGACTTGTGCCTTGTAGATGGTGGACAGGCTTTGGGGGGGGGGGGGGGGTAGGGGGGGGGGGGGGTCAGGAGGTGAACTACTCCCATAGGAGTCCTAGTCTTTGACCTTCTCTTCTAGCTACAATATTAATGTGGCTGGGTCCAGTTCAATTTCTGATCAATAGTAACACCAAGATGTTGATTGTGGGGGATTCAGCGATGGTAATATCATTGAATGTGAAGGGGCGTTGGTTAGATCCTCTCTTGTAGGAGATGGTCATTGCCTGGCACTTGTGTGAATGTAACTTGCCACTTGTCACCCTGAGCCTGGATATTGTCCAGGTCTTGCTGCATTTGTGCATGGACTGCTTCATTATCTGAGGAGTTGCGAATGGTGCTGAACATTGTGCCAAACATCCCCACTTCTGACCATATGATGGAAGGGAGGTAACTGATGAAGCAGCTGAAGCTGGTTGGAGCCTAGGACACTACCCTGAGGAACTCCTGCAGTGATGTCCTGGAGCTGAGATGATTGACCTCCAACCACCACAACCATCTCCCTTTGTGCCGGGTATGACTCCAACCAGTGGGGAATTTCCCCCCTGATTCCCATTGACTCCAGTTTAGCTCGGGCTCCTTGATGCCACACTCGGTCAAATGCTGCCTTGATGCTGAGGGCAGTCACTCTCACCTCACCTCTGGCATTCAGCTCTTTTGTCCATGTTTGAACCAAGACTGTAATGAGGTCAGGAGCTGAGTGACCCTGGCGGAACCCAAACAAAGCGTCCGTGAGCAGGTTATTGCTGAGTAAGTGCTGCTTGATAACACTGTTGATGACTCTTTCCATCAAGTTGCTGATGATGGAGAGCAGACTGATAGGGCGGTAATTGGCTGGGTTGGGTTTGTCCTGTTTCTTGTGTACAGGACACACCTGGGCAATTCTCCACATTGCCGGGTAAATAGAATCATAGAATCTCTACAATGAAGAAGGAGGCCATTCGGCCCATCCAGTCTGCCGTGACCCTTTTAGAAAGAGCACCCTACCTCGGCCCACGCCCTGACCCAACCCTATCCCCGTAACCCCACCTAACCATTTGGGCACTAAGGGGCAATTTATCATGGCCAATCCACCTAACCTGCACATCCTTGGACTGTGGGAGGAAACTGGAGCGCCCGGAGGAAACCCACGCACACACGGGAAAAACATGCAGACTCTACACGGACAGTCACCTGAGGCTGGAATTGAACCCGTGTCCCTGGCGCTGTGAGGCAGCAATGCTAACCACTGTGCCACCATGCCGCCCAGATGCCAGTGTTGTAGCTGTACTGGAACAACTTGGCTAGGGGTGAGGCAAGTTCTGGAGCACAAGTCTTCAATACTATTGCCGGGATATTGTCAGGGCTCGGAGCCTTTGCAGTATCCAGTGCCTTTAGCCATTTCTTGATATCACGTGGAGTGAATCGTATTGGCTGAAGACTGACATCTGTGATGCTGGGGACCTCCGGAGGAGACCGAGATGGATCATCCACTCGGCACTTCCAGCTGAAAATTGTTGCAAATGCTTCAGCCTTATCGTGTGCATGTATGTGCTGAGCTCCTCCATCATTGAGGAAGGGGACATTTGTGGATCTTCTTCTTCCAGTGAGTTGTTCAATAGTCCACCACGTTTCACAACTGAACGTGAAAGGACTGCGGAGCATCGACCTGATGTGGTCATTATGGAATCGCTGAGCTCTGTTTATTACTTGCCGCTTATGCTGTTTGCCACACAAGTAGGCAGTGTAGCTTCACCAGGTTGACACCTCATTTTTCGGAATGCCTGATGTTGCTCCTGGCATGCTCTCCTGCACTCTTCATTAAAGCATGGTTGATCCCCTGGCTTGGTAGTAATGGTAGAGTGGAGGGATATAGAATCATGTAATCATAGAATTTACAGTGCAGAAGGAGGCCATTCAGCCCATCGAGTCTGCACTGTCCCTCGGAAAGAGCACCCTACCCAAGGTAGACACCCAAGGGTATGAGGATCTATGGTTGTCATGTTGTTCACCCTGGGGTAACACGGATTGCACACAATGCAGTTAACTGATCAAGTTTACACCAAACTAAGGCGTTGGTTCAATAGGAGATTTATTGAACTCTAGCAACAGTACACACAGCTGCCTGTGAGTTGACTGTCCATTACCCTAAGTAACTAAAGCTAACTATCTAGACCAGGCTAGCTCTGATCCACGTGTAGAAGGTGTGGAATGATTTGTACACCCTGACTGTCACTACAGCTATCACCAGTGGAAAGAGGCAGAGCGCTGATGCCTCATATGTTTTATAGGTGGAAGCTCCCCTCTGGTGTTCTGTCAGGTGATTGGTCGTGTTCTGTTCTATATGTTGATTGGCTCACCTGGGTGCCTGCTTTTACCTCATAATGTGCATGGGTGCATATTATGACAATGGTTACGGCAGCGTTGCCAATGGCTCCGAGTAGGTATTCAGGGAGCCCATGTTGCGATTCAGATCCTTGGGATCGATGCAAATGCGCAGTTCTCCAGAGGGCTTCTTGACGCAGACCATCGAGCTGACCCAGTCAGTTGGTTCCGTCACCTTGGATATTATTCCTTGATCCTGGAGATCCTGTAGCTGCGGGGGTGTCTGGATCTTTTCCATGCCACAAGAAGGCAGTTGCTGGTCTTCAGAGAATTTTCGAAGGTAAATTACTTAGAGGCAGTAGCCACTTCTGGTATCATGTCATGTTGTTCACCCTAGGGTAACACGGACTGCAACACGATGCAATTAACTGATCAGGTATACACCAAACAAAGCCGTTGGTTCAATAGGAGATTTATTGAACTCTAGTTACAAAACACACAGCTGCCTGTGGGTTGACTCTCTACTACCCTAAGTAACTACGTTAACTATCTAGACCAGGCTAGCTCTGATCCACGTGTAGGAGGTGTTGAATGATTTGTACACCCTGACTGTCACTACAGTTGTCACCAGTGGAAAGAGGGGAGTGCTGATGTCTTGTATGTTTTATAGTTGGAAGCCCCTCTCTGGTGTTCTGTCAGGTGATTGGTCGTGTTCTATTCTGTATGTTGATTGGCTCACCTGGGTGCCTGCTTTTACCTCATGATGTGCATGGGTGCATATTATGACAATGGTTACGGCAGCGTTGCCAATGGCTCCGAGTAGGTATTCAGGAAGCCCAGTGGCGCAGTCCATGGTGAAGATATGGAATCAGCTGAGGAGGCATTTCAGGGTGGGAGGAATGTCGGTGCTAATGCCGCTGTGCGAGACTCATGGGTTTGAGCCGGGAGGGGAGGGTGGATGGATAGTGTGCACAGGAGGTGGAGGGAAGTAGGGCTGGTCAAGGTGAGGGATTTGTATTTGGAGGAAGGGTTCGCCAGCCTGGAGGAGCTAAGGGAGAGGGTAGAGCTGCCGAGGGGAAGTGAGTTCAGGTATCTACAGGTTACGGACTTTGCATGAAAGGTCTGGAGGGGGTTCCCTAGGTTGCTGGGATACACCCTGCTGGAGCGACTGCTGCTTCCAGATGTGGAAGGGGAAGGGAGAATTGGGGATATACAAGTGGCTGGGGGAGCAGGGAGGCAAGCGGGTGGTGAAGATCAAGGAGAATGGGAAGCGGAGTCAGGAGGGGAGATCAATTGGGGAGTATGGAGTGAGGCACTGCGTAGGGTAAACGGGACCTCCTCTTGTGCAAGAAGGTGGTGCACAGGGTGCATATGACTCGGGCGAGAATGAGTGGGTTCTTTCAGGGGGTAGCAGATGAGTGTGAGAGGTGTGGGCGGGGGCCAGCGAATCGCGTGCACATATTTTGGGGTTGCAATATCGTGGCCTTCACCTCTTTTATTGCACGGCGGCAGACTTTACTGGAGTAGCGGTCGGCATCGCCACCCGGGGGTGGGGGGGGGGGGGGGGATAGCGCCTCGGTTGGGTGACCTGCTACAACTTCCTGCGGTTAGAGAAGATAAAGTATGAGTTGAGGGGTTCTGCAGGGGGGTGGTTTGAGAAAAGATGGGGGATGTTTGTGACCGTGTTTGAGGAGCTGTTCGTCGCAGGGGGGTGGGGGGAGGAGGGTGAAAAAGGGGGAAAATCTGTACAGGCTCTATCGTTGATTGTTGGAAAGTATGTTTCTCGGGCTGTCTGTTTGCTGTAACCTGTTTTGATACATGTTTGTAATAAAGTACATGAAACAAAAAGACACCCGAGACTGAAATTGAACCGGTGTCCCTGGAGCTGTGAGGCAGCAGTGCTAACCACTGTGCCACTGCGTTGCCCCTGAATGGCTGGCCAGTCTGCATACCAATCCTGGTGGTGTTGGTCAGGAAATTCCAGGATTTTGACCTGACAACAACACGGGAGAATAATGCACATTCCTGAATCCTGAAGCACCGTGAACGGACACTCACAATCCCTCATATCCCCCACAACCAAATAAATCCGAAAAAACAGTATCCAAGTCAGGATGGTGTCGGGAAAACAATTAGGGATTCGAGGATGCTCGACATGGAAGGATGATAAAGGGAGATACCAAGGATTCAAGTATTAATTCCCTAGAAGCGCAAGGAGTAATGAAAATCACACCATAGAAAGCATCCTATCGGGCTGCATCACAGCCTGGTATGGCAACTGCTCGGCCCAGGACCGCAAGGAACTTCAGAGAGTCGTGATCACCGCCCAGTCCATCACACGAACCTGCCTCCCATCCATGGACTCCATCTACACCTCCCGCTGCCTGGGGAAAGCGGGCAGCATAATCAAGGATCCCTCCCACCCGGCTTATTCACTCTTCCAACTTCTTCCATCGGGCAGGAGGTACAGAAGTCTGAGAACACGCACGAACAGACTCAAAAACAGCTTCTTCCCCACTGTCACCAGACTCCTAAATGACCCTCTTATTGACTGACCTCATTAACACTACACCCTGTATGCGCTTCATCCGATGCCAGTGCTTATGTAGTTACATTGTATATCTTGTGTTGCCCTATTATGTATTTTCTTGAATTTTGTTTAATTCCCTTTCCTTCCCATGTACTGAATGATCTGTTTGAGCTGCTCGCAGAAAAAATACTTTTCACTGTACCTCGGTACACGTGACAATAAACAAATCCAATCCAATCCAACACAATAGATATTTAATTGGATTCATAATCCTTGACCAATAACGCAAGAAGCCAGAATTGGAGAAGAGTAGAGATCTTGGAGGGCTAGTGATGAAGAATATGGCCCTTAGCCTAGGACACTCCCCAGGTTAAAAAATAACCAGGAGGTGAGTGAATTCTGCTTGCGTTGGTTTAAAACAAAGTACAAACTTTCAGCAGAAAAGATTAAAAGGAAACTTAATCAAGGCATTCAGGTTGAGAAGGAACTTAATACGGTAAATGAGGAATATCTGTTCCCAGGGTGGCCAAAAGGGACAGAGTTAAAATAACTAGAAAAAAGGAGAATTTAGAGCATCCAATACTTTTTTCCCCCACAATTAAGGGGCAATTTAGCGTGGCCAATCCACCTACCCTGCGCACCTTTGAGTTGTGGGGGTGAGACCCACACAAACACAGGGAGAATGTGCAAACTCCACACGGACAGTGACCCGGGGCCGTGATCGAACCCGGGTCCTTGGAACCGTGACGCGGCAGTGCTAGCCACTGCGTCACCGAGCCGCCCCAACAGAGGAATTCTTTATACGCAGCGAGTTGTGATCTGGGGCTGGTTCAGACTGGGGCTGGTTTAGCACACTGGGCTAAATAGCTGGCTTGCAATGCAGAACAATGCCAGCAGCGCAGGTTCAATTCCCGTACCGGCCGCCCCGAACAGGCTCCAGAATATGGCGACTAGGGGCTTTTCACAGTAACTTCATTGAAGCCTACTCGTGACAATAAGCGATTATTATTAAGGCGCTGCCCGAAAGTGTGGTGGTGGCAGATTCAACGATAACTTTCAAAAAGAGGAGCCAGAGAAATATTTGAAAAGGGAGAAGCTAATGGGCCATAGGTAAGAGCAGTGGGAGTGGGACGGATTGAATAATTATTTTCAGAGAGATAACACAGTCTGCAATAGCCTCCCTCAGTTCTGTTTGATGTTACAGCGCAGGAGCTGTGGAGAGGGAGGATTCCATTCATTGTTCCTCAGGTCTAGTCTCTGTATTGAATTGCTAATCAGCTCATTCTGAGAATCGTGGGCGCTCCTGTTGGATGCGAGTTTGCATTTGTTGTGAACACCTGGAAAATTCATGATGTGTTTGAATCCTTTAGAGTGGAGATCTGATATTATGATTTGATTTTTATTTGTGCACTCCGAGGATTGCACATTGAAATATTCAGATTGTGGTCGGAGGCTTTTGTATCATTCAAATTTAATCTTATTGTGTTCTGCTTTATTTCAGCCTTCAAACTGCACTGCAGCAAAAAACATTGGGAATATCCTGGAATGTCTGAATCGAAATTCAACCTGCAGTGAATTAACAAGCTGACAAATGAACGGAATCAGTACTTAGGTAAAACAAGGTTATGTACTTGCGAGAGATAATTGACCCATTCTGAACTTTTCTCAATAAGTATTTGATTTATTGTCACGCGCACTGAGGTACAGTGAAAAATATCGTCCAGCGTACAGTCCAGGCAGATCATTCCATACACGAAAAACATAGAACATACGATAAATACACAATGTAAATATGTAGACATTGGGTGAAGCATACAGAGTGTAGTACTACTCAGTAGAGAAGATGTGTGGAGAGATCAGTTCAGTCCATAAGAGGGTCATTCAGGAGTCTGTTAACAGCGGGGAAGAAGCTGATTTTGAGTCTGTTCGTGCGTGTTCTCAGACTTTTGTATCTCCTGCCCGATGGAAGAAGTTGGAAGAGAGAATAACCCGGGTGGAAGGGATCTTTGATTATGCTGCCTGCTTTCCCCAGGCAGCAGAGTGCATAGTATTGTTCTGCATCCAGTCAAGACAGATTGTTCCTTCCATGAAAAAAACATAGGACATACATAAATACACAATGTAAATATATAGACATAGACATTGGGTGAAGCATACGGAGTGTAGTGCTACTCAGTAGAGAAGATGTGCGGAGAGATCAGTTCAGTCCATAAGAGGGTCATTCAGGAGTCTGGTGACAGTGGGGAAGAAGCTGTTTTTGAATCCGTTAGTGCGTGTTCTCAGACTTTTGTATCTCCTGCCTGATGGAAGAAGTTGGAAGAGAGAATAACCCGGATGGAAGGGGTCTTTGATTATGCTGCCCGCTTTCCTAAGGCAGCGGGAGGTGTAGACAGAGTCAATGGATAGGAGGCAGGTTCGTGTGATGGACTGGGCGGTATTCATGACTCTCTGTAGTTTCTTGTCTTGGGCCGAGCAGTTGCCATACCAGGCTGTGATGCAGCCAGATAGGATGCTTTCTGTAGTGCATCTGAAAACGTTGGTAAGGGTTAATGTGGACATGCCGAATTTCATTTATTTCCTGAGGAAGTATAGGCGCTGTTGTGCTTTCTTGGTGGTAGTGTCGACGTGGGTGGGCCAGGACAGATTGTTGGTGATGTGCACTCCTAGGAATTGGAAACTGCTAACCATTTCCACCTCGGCCCCTTTGATGCTGACACGGGTGTGTACAGTACTTTGCTTCCTGAAGTCAATGACCAGCTCTTTAGTTTTGCTGGCATTGAGGGAGAGATTGTTGTCTCTGCACCACTCCATATGGGCAAATGACTGTTCAAGTGGCAATCAAGGCGACATTACGATTCAAGATCGTCCGGCCTGACAAGGCATCCCTGCTCGGTGCTCGCGCATGCAAACTCCGAAATCTGGTCACCGCGTCCATGCCATGTCCTCGACACAGGCGACTGCCTCGCCCAATGTGAATCTCCAGGCTGAGATAGACAACATTCTAACGCAATATCACAACGTGTTTGATGGAATGGGCACACTCCCATATCGTTACAAGATATTGCTCAAACCGAATACCATCCCAGTCATCCATGCATCGCGCTGGGTGCCGGCCCCTCTCAAGGATCGTCTGAAAACGCAGCAACGAGAGCTCCAAGACCAGGGCATCAT
The DNA here is from genome assembly GCF_902713615.1 of Scyliorhinus canicula. Classification (NCBI taxonomy): domain Eukaryota; kingdom Metazoa; phylum Chordata; class Chondrichthyes; order Carcharhiniformes; family Scyliorhinidae; genus Scyliorhinus; species Scyliorhinus canicula. The sequence goes on from NC_052146.1 coordinate 6,610,887, forward strand.
CTCAAAGGTCACGGAACCAACAGACTGGGTCAGCTCCATGGTCTGCGTCAAGAAGCCCTCTGGTGAACTCCGGATTTGCATTGATCCCAAAGACCTGAATCGCAACATCATGCGCGAGCACTACTCAATCCCGAAGCGTGAAGAGTTAACCTGTGAGATGGCTCATGCCAAATTCTTTACCAAGCTGGACGCCTTCCGTGGGTTCTGGCAAATACAGCTGGACGAGTCCAGTCAGAAGCTGTGCACGTTTAACACTCCGTTCGGCAGGTATTGCTACAACCGCATGCCTTTTGGTATCATCTCAGCTTCCAAAGTATTTCATCGCATAATGGAGCAAATGATGGAGGGCATCGAGGGGGTGCGAGTCTATGTGGACGACGTGATCATCTGGTCCACGATGCTCGATGATCACATTGCTCGCCTCAAACAGGTTTTCCAGAGAATTCATGAAAATGGCCTCCAGCTCAACAGGGCCAAATGCTCTTTGGTAGATCCGCTATCAAGTTTCTGGGTGACCACATTTCACAGCAGGGTGTGCAACCTGACGCTGACAAGCTGCTGGCAATCAATGCCATGAAGACCCCAGAGGACAAAAAGGCAGTCCACCTTTTCCTTGGGATGGTGAATTTTCTCGGGAAATTCATTCCCAACATGGCATCCCACACCACAGCCCTCCGGCATCTCGTAAAAAATGCAACAGTGTTCCAGTGGCTTCCCGCACATCAAGTGGAGTGGCTTGAGCTGAAGGCGAAGCTCACCACAGCCCCAGTACTGGCATTCTTTGACCCAACCAAGGATACCAAGATATCCACAGACGCAAGTCAGGACGACAGTGGGGCGGTGCTCCTCCACCGAGATGACTCCTTGTCCTGGGATCCAGTGGCATACGCCTCCAGGGCCATGACTCCGACCGAACAACGGTATGCCCAGATTGAAAAGGAGTGCTTGGGTCTCCTGACAGGAACAGTCAGGTTTCATGACTATGTATACGGCCTGCCGAAGTTCACGATGGAAACAGACCACAGGCCTTTAGTCCAGATAATCCAGAAGGATTTAAATGACATGACACCTCGGCTGCAGCGAAATCTTCTTCGTCTCCGCCGATATGACTTCGAACTCGTCCACACACCGGGTAAGGAGCTGATCGTCGCGGATGCTCGATCCCGATCCGTCACCACGCCGTGTGAACAGGGCGACTTCATTCGCCACATTGAAGCACAGGTGCAGCTGTGTGCCAGCAACCTCCCAGCCACTGATGAACGAGTTATACAAATACGCGAAGAAACTGCCAAAGATCCCCTACTGCAGCGCGTGATGCAACACCTCGCCCATGGCTGGCAAATGGGGCAGTGCCCCCAGTTCTTCAACGTTAAGGACGAGCTGACAGTTTTTGAGGGGATCCTTCTTAAACGAGATAGAATCGTCATTCCCCAAAGCATGCAAACCATGGTGCTCAGGCAGATCCATGAGGGTCACCTGGGGGTCAAGAAATGTTGACGCAGAGCTCGGCAGGCAGTTTACTGGCCTGGCATCAGCCAGGACATTGCCAACACAGTCCTCAACTGCACAACATGCCAGAAGTTTCAACCAGCTCAGCCCAAGGAAACACTGCAACAGCACAAGATCGTGACCTCTCCGTGGTCCAAGGTGGGGATAGACCTCTCTCACGCAAATGGGCATGATTATGTGCTCTTGGTCGACTACTTGTCCAGCTACCCGGAAGTCAGTCCAAGTCAGTCATCAAAGCCGCAAAGAGATGTTTGCCAGGCATGGGATACCACTCACAGTAATGTGTGACAACGGTCCATGTTTCTACAGCCAAGAGTGGTCCAACTTTGCACAATCCTACCACTTTAGTCATATCACATCCAGTCCACATTATCCGCGATCAAACGGGAAGGCCGAGAAAGGGGTCCATATTGTCAAGCGGTTGCTGTGCAAGGCTGCAGACTCAGCCTCCGATTTCAACCTGGCGCTATTGGCATACAGGGCAACCCCTCTGTCGACTGGTTTGTCTCCGGCGCAGTTGCTCATGAACGGCAACCTGAGGACGACTGTTCCAGCCATCCATGTTCCAGGCCTCACGGTAGCATGGTGGTTAGCATCAATGCTTCACAGCTCCAGGGTCCCAGGTTCGATTCCCGGCTGGGTCACTGTCTGTGTGGAGTCTGCACGTCCTCCCTGTGTGTGCGTGGGTTTCCTCCGGGTGCTCCGGTTTCCTCCCACAGTCCAAAGATGTGCGGGTTAGGTGGATTGGCCATGCTAAATTGCCCGTAGTGTAAGGTTAATGGGGGGATTGTTGGGATACGGGTTACGTGGGTTTGAGTAGGGTGATCATTGCTCGGCACAACATCGAGGGCCGAAGGGCCTGTTCTGTGCTGTACTGTTCTATCTATCTATCTACCTCGACCGCCTCACAGTGCTGCAGAAGGTGCAGCGATCCAGGGACCAGCAGAAGATCATGTATGATACTCATGCCACGGATCTGCCTGCGCTGGCTCCAGACGATGTTGTTCGCGTTCAGCTGCCGGAGGGAGGTTGGTCAGCCCCAGCTGTTGTCATCAGACAGGCTTCCCCCAGGTCTTTTGTTGTTCAAATGGCTGATGGCTCCATTCCACGGCGCAACAGGAAGACGCTGCATAAAGTTCCCTGCCCACCACCAGACCGCACTTCTCTGCATATCATCATGCCTCCTCCGGACATCTTGCACCATGAGGGCCACCGAAATGGCAGCGATCCCACCTGTCCACAAGGCCACTGAGATGGCAGCCATCCCGCCTGTTAAAATAGGCGGCAGCCCCTGTTAAAATAGCTAGAAAAAAGGAGAATTTAGAGCATCCAATACTTTTTTCCCCCACAATTAAGGGACAATTTAGCGTGGCCAATCCACCTACCCTGCGCTTCTTTGAGTTGTGGGGGTGAGACCCACACAAACACGGGGAGAATGTGCAAACTCCACACGGACTGTGACCCGGGGCCGTGATCGAACCCGGGTCCTTGGAACCGTGACGCGGCAGTGCTAGCCACTGCGTCACCGAGCCGCCCCAACAGAGGAATTCTTTATATGCAGCGAGTTGTGATCTGGGGCTGGTTCAGACTGGGGCTGGTTTAGCACACTGGGCTAAATAGCTGGCTTGCAATGCAGAACAATGCAAGCAGCGCAGGTTCAATTCCCGTACCGGCCGCCCCGAACAGGCTCCAGAATGTGGCGACTAGGGGCTTTTCACAGTAACTTCATTGAAGCCTACTTGTGACAATAAGCGATTATTATTAAGGCGCTGCCCGAAAGGGTGGTGGTGGCAGATTCAACGATAACTTTCAAAAAGAGGAACTGGAGAAATATTTGAAAAGGGAGAAGCTAATGGGCCATAGGTAAGAGCAGTGGGAGTGGGACGGATTGAATAATTCTTTTCAGAGAGATAACACAGTCTGCAATAGCCTCCCTCAGTTCTGTTTGATGTTACAGCGCAGGAGCTGTGGAGAGGGAGGATTCCATTCATTGTTCCTCAGGTCTAGTCTCTGTATTGAATTGCTAATCAGCTCATTCTGAGAATCGTGGGCGCTCCTGTTGGATGCGAGTTTGCATTTGTTGTGAACATCTGGAAAATTCATGATGTGTTTGAATCCTTTAGAGTGGAGATCTGATATTATGATTTGATTTTTATTTGTGCACTCCGAGGATTGCACATTGAAATATTCAGATTGTGGTCGGAGGCTTTTGTATCATTCAAATTTAATCTTATTGTGTTCTGCTTTATTTCAGCCTTCAAACTGCACTGCAGCAAAAAACATTGGGAATATCCTGGAATGTCTGAATCGAAATTCAACCTGCAGTGAATTAACAAGCTGACAAATGAACGGAATCAGTACTTAGGTAAAACAAGGTTATGTACTTGCGAGAGATAATTGACCCATTCTGAACTTTTCTCAATAAGTATTTGATTTATTGTCACGCGCACTGAGGTACAGTGAAAAATATCGTCCAGCGTACAGTCCAGGCAGATCATTCCAGACACGAAAAACATAGAACACACGATAAATACACAATGTAAATATGTAGACATTGGGTGAAGCATACAGAGTGTAGTACTACTCAGTAGAGAAGATGTGTGGAGAGATCAGTTCAGTCCATAAGAGGGTCATTCAGGAGTCTGTTAACAGCGGGGAAGAAGCTGATTTTGAGTCTGTTTGTGCGTGTTCTCAGACTTTTGTATCTCCTGCCCGATGGAAGAAGTTGGAAGAGAGAATAACCCGGGTGGAAGGGATCTTTGATTATGCTGCCTGCTTTCCCCAGGCAGCAGAGTGCATAGTATTGTTCTGCATCCAGTCAAGACAGATTGTTCCTTCCATGAAAAAAATATAGAACATACATAAATACACAATGTAAATATATAGACATAGACATTGGGTGAAGCATACGGAGTGTAGTGCTACTCAGTAGAGAAGATGTGCGGAGAGATCAGTTCAGTCCATAAGAGGGTCATTCAGGAGTCTGGTAACAGTGGGGAAGAAGCTGTTTTTGAATCCGTTAGTGCGTGTTCTCAGACTTTTGTATCTCCTGCCTGATGGAAGAAGTTGGAAGAGAGAATAACCCGGATGGAAGGGGTCTTTGATTATGCCGCCCGCTTTCCCCAGGCAGCGGGAGGTGTAGACAGAGTCAATGGATGGGAGGCAGGTTGGTGTGATGGACTGGACTGGGTTCACGACTCTCTGTAGTTTCTTGCGGTCCTGGGCTGAGCAGTTGCCATACCAGGATATGATGCAGCCCGATAGGATGCTTTCTATAGTGCATCTGCAAAAGTTGGTAAGGGTTAATGTGGACATGCCGAATTTCATTAGTTTCCTGAGGAAGTATAGGTGCTGTTGTGCTTTCTTGGTGGTAGCGTCGACGTGGGTGGGCCAGGAAAGATTGTTGGTGATGTGCACTCCTAGGAATTTGAAACTGCTAACCATTTCCACCTCGGCCCCATTGATGCTGACAGGGGTGCGTACAGTACTTTGCTTCCTGAAGTCAATGACCAGCTCATTAGTTTTTCTAGCATCGAGGGATAGATTGTTGTCTCTGCCCCACTCCATATGGGCAAATGGCCAAGTGGCAATCAAGGCGACATTACGATTCAAGATCGTCCAGCCTGACAAGGCATCCCTGCTCGGTGCTCGCGCATGCAAACTCCTAAATCTGGTCACCGCGTCCATGCCATGTCCTCGACACAGGCGACTGCCTCGCCCAATGCGAATCTCCAGGCTGAGATAGACGACATTCTAACGCAATATCACAACGTGTTTGATGGAATGGGCACACTCCCATATCGTTACAAGATATTGCTCAAACCGAATACCATCCCAGTCATCCATGAACCACGCCGGGTGCCGGCCCCTCTCAAGGATCATCTGAAAACGCAGCAACGAGAGCTCCAAGACCAGGGCATCATCTCAAAGGTCACGGAACCAACAGACTGGGTCAGCTCCATGGTCTGCGTCAAGAAGCCCTCTGGTGAACTCCGGATTTGCATTGATCCCAAAGACCTGAATCGCAACATCATGCGCGAGCACTACTCAATCCCGAAGCGTGAAGAGTTAACCTGTGAGATGGCTCATGCCAAATTCTTTACCAAGCTGGACGCCTCCCGTGGGTTCTGGCAGATACAGCTGGACGAGTCCAGTCGAAAGCTGTGCACGTTTAACACTCCGTTCGGCAGGTATTGCTACAACCGCATGCCTTTTGGTATCATCTCAGCTTCCAAAGTATTTAATCGCATAATGGAGCAAATGATGGAGGGCATCGAGGGGGTGCGAGTCTATGTGGACGATGTGATCATCTGGTTCACGATGCCCGATGATCACATTGCTCGCCTCAAACAGGTTTTCCAGAGAATTCATGAAAATGGCCTCCAGCTCAACAGGGCCAAATGCTCTTTGGTCGGTTCGCTATCAAGTTTCTGGGTGACCACATTTCACAGCAGGGTGTGCAACCTGACGCTGACAAGCTGCTGGCAATCAATGCCATGAAGACCCCAGAGGACAAAAAGGCAGTCCGCCTTTTCCTCGGGATGGTAAATTTTCTTGGGAAATTCATTCCCAATCTGGCAGCCCACACCACGGCCCTATGGCATCTCGTAAAAAAGTCAACAGTGTTCCAGTGGCTTCCCGCACATCAAGCGGAGTGGCTTGAGCTGAAGGCGAAGCTCACCACAGCCCCAGTACTGGCATTCATTGACCCAACCAAGGATACCAAGATATCCACAGACGCAAGTCAGGACGACAGTGGGGCGGTGCTCCTCCAGCGAGACGACTCCTCGTCCTGGGATCCAGTGGCATACGCCTCCAGGGCCATGACTCCGACCGAACAATGGTATGCCCAGATTGAAAAGGAGTGCTTGAGTCTCCTGACAGGAACAGTCAAGTTTCATAACTATGTATACGGCGTGCCGAAGTTCACGATGGAAACAGACCACAGGCCTTTAGTCCAGATAATCGAGAAGGATTTAAATGACATGACACCTCGGCTGCAGCGAAATCTTCTTCGTCTCCGCCGATATGACTTCGAACTCGTCCACACATCGGGGAAGGAGCTGATCGTCGCGGATGCCCTATCCTGATCCGTTACTACGCCGCGTGAACAGGGCGACTTCATTCGCCACATTGAAGCACAGGTGCAGCTGTGTGCCAGCAACCTCCCAGCCACTGATGAACGAGTTATACAAATACGCGAAGAAACTGCCAAAGATCCCCTACTGCAGCACGTGATGAAGCACCTCGCCCATGGCTGGCAAATGGGGCAGTGCCCCCAGTTCTTCAACGTTAAGGACGAGCTGACAGTTTTTGAGGGGATCCTTCTTAAACGAGATAGAATCGTCATTCCCCAAAGCATGCAAACCATGGTGCTCAGACAGATCCATGAGGGTCACCTTGGGGTCGAGAAATGTCGACGCAGAGCTCGGCAGGCAGTTTACTGGCCTGGCATCAGCCAGGACAATGCCAACACGGTCCTCAACTGCACAACATGCCAGAAGTTTCAACCAGCTCAGCCCAAGGAAACACTGCAAAAGCACAAGATCGTGACCTCTCCGTGGTCCAAGGTGGGGATAGACCTCTCTCACGCAAATGGGCATGATTATGTGCTCCTGGTCGACTACTTGTCCAGCTACCCGGAAGTCAGTCCAAGTCAGTCATCGAAGCCGCAAAGAGATGTTTGCCAGGCATGGGATACCACTCACAGTAATGAGTGACAATGGTCCATGTTTCTACAGCCAAGAGTGGTCTGACTTTGCACGATCCTACCACTTTAGTCATATCACATCCAGTCCACATTATCCGCGATCAAACGGGAAGGCCGAGAAAGGGGTCCATATTGTCAAGCGGTTGCTGTGCAAGGCTGCAGACTCAGCCTCGGATTTCAACCTGGCGCTGCTGGCCTACAGAGCAGCCCCTCTATCGACTGGTTTGTCTCCGGCGCAGTTGCTCATGAACGGCAACCTGAGGACGACTGTTCCAGCCATCCATGTTCCAGACCTCGACCGCCTCACAGTGCTGCAGAAAGTGCAGCGATCCAGGGACCAGCAGAAGATCACGTATGATGCTCATGCCACAGATCTGCCTGCGCTGGCTCCAGACGATGTTGTTCGCGTTCAGCTGCCTGAGGGAGGTTGGTCAGCCCCAGCTGTTGTCATCAGACAGGCTTCCCCCAGGTCTTTCGTTGTTCAAATGGCTGATGGCTCCATTCCACGGCGCAACAGGAAGACGCTGCATAAAGTTCCCTGCCCACCACCAGACCGCACTTCTCTGCATGTCATCATGCCTCCTCCGGACATCTTGCACCATGAGGGCCACCGAAATGGCAGCGATCCCACCTGTCCACAAGGCCACTGAGATGGCAGCCATCCCGCCTGTCCAGGTGCCGGTGTCCCCCCCCCTCCCCCCCCTCCACCTCTAAGGCGATCAACAAGAATTCATCACCCACCACAAAGACTGAATCTATAGACTTAAATCTTGTAAATTTTGTTCAGTTTGCTCTGTATCTGCACGACAGACACCTTCCCATGTACATATGTACCTTCATTCACGACTTGTACATAGTCACACATGTATATATAGCCACGTTCCAAAATGTATTTAAAAATGGGGAGATGTCATAATATCCACTCATTTATATCATGAATTGCAGACAGGCAGTGATTGACACACAGGATAACCAATGAACACACACGACACAGAACAACCAATCACCAGACAGGACACCACCACTATAAAGCCCACAGGGCATTAAGGTTCTCCCTCTCTCACAGGACACGGCCAGGGAGATAGTCACAGTGCACAAGCCAGTGAACATCATCACCATGTGGTCGAGAGCTAGTCTGGTCAAGCCAGTAGGAGGTTATCAGTTAGATTAACAGAGTGTCAACCCACAGCAGATTATGTACAGCAATCAGCAGGTTCAATAAAACAGTGTTGGACCATCTCCTGTGTCGGAAGCCTGTTTCTCGTTTTACTGCATCCAGTTGCAGTCATTGTTAGACCAACTCAGATAACACATCAGGAAGGTTAGCTACATTTGAAAAGTATCATTCAGACTGTGCAGAAGGCTATGGATAAGGAGGCCGTGAAAGCCTCTGGGACACAATGACACTGCCAGGCTGCCATTGTATTTAACTGGAGTCTCAACTGGCTCAAGCTCTCTGGAGTGAAACTTCAACCTTCTAATTGAGAGGCAAAATTACTACCACAGCTGCGAATGATGAGTTTTGCTTTCAGTTTGGGGAGGAGGAAATATTGCGGGTAAGAAAATGACTTATTCTCACAAGTCGGCTTCGAATGAAGTTACTGTGAAAAGCCCCTAGTCGCCACATTCCGGTGCCTGTTCGGGGAGGCTGGTACGGGAATTGAACCGTGCTGCTGGCCTGCCTTGGTCTGCTTTCAAAGCCAACGATTTAGCCCTGTGCTAAACCAGCCCCAAATAAGAAATGAGAAAGGTTTTGTTGAACAGTAGAACTGATTTAATCAACATTCCTCCTCAGCCAATCAGATTTATGGTGCAGGAAACATTCTTATGTTGCCTGCAGATTTCAGCCAGGAAAATAATTTTTTAAGGAAAGCAATAACTCAGAGTTTCCCTGACCCTTGATGAGGCAGAAGCATTGAGGAGGCCAATAGGAAAGGGGGAGAAAATAGCTGGAAGGATTGAAGACCTTCCACATGTGTTCAAGGTTGTTTAGTTCCAATTAGCAAATGGCAGCAGACCACCGAGAGGCACAGAATTGGCAGCATCATTCCTCTTGGCAAAGCTAAACCTTTCCACTGAGATTGCTTTGAAATTAAATCCACACTTAATGAGAATTACATTGACCAGATTTAGGAGTGCAAGAGACTGTAATCTGGAAGAGCGATGACTCAGATGGGGAGAACAGAGTAGATTCAACCCATGGAGGGAATTTACCAGAATTTGGCAAAGTGTCAAGCTCACACAGAAAGCTGGCGAGGAACGCTCCTGTTGCACAGTTTTCTCACAGAACCTTGAGTTGCTCTGCCAAACGAACTGAGTGGGCATGGATCGCATACACGGTGGAGTCTGCGTGCATACCCACTCCTTCACGCAAATTGAATCCCATCCCCTCTCTGCGTTTCCATTCCAGCATTCCATGTTGGACTCCAGCACCCCCACCTCCAACCCTGCCAAGCCCCCTTCACCCCCATGTTGTTGTCATCGGAGCCAGCCACGGTGACCACACCCCCCAGTGTGGGGTAACACTGAGGTACACCCCCATCAGTGTGGGGCAACACTGGGGAACACCCCCATCAGTGTGGGGCAACACTGGGGAACACCCCCATCAGTGTGGGGTAACACTGGGGTACACCCCCACCAGTGTGGGGCAACACTGGGGAACACCCCCATCAGTGTGGGGTAACACGGGGGTACACCCCCATCAGTGTGGGGTAACACTGGGGTACACCCCATCAGTGTGGGGTAACACTGGGGTACCCCCCATCAGTGTGGGGTAACACTGGGGTACACCCCCATCAGTGTGGGGTAACATTGGGGTACACCCCCAACAGTGTGGGGTAACACTGGGGTGCCCCCCCATCAGTGAGGGGTAACGCTGGAGTACACCCCCATCAGTGTGGGGTAACACTGGGGTACCCCCCATCAGTGTGGGGTAACACTGGGGTACCCCCCATCAGTGTGGGGTAACACTGGGGTACACCCCATCAGTGTGGGGTAACACTGGGGTACACCCCCATCAGTGTGGAGTAACACTGGGGTACACCCCATCAGTGTGGGGTAACGCTGGGGTACCCCCATCAGTGTGGGGTAACACTGAGGTACACCCCCATCAGTGTGGGGTAACACTGGGGTACACCCCCATCAGTGTGGGGTAACGCTGGGGTACACCCCATCAGTATGGGGTAACACTGGGGTACACCCCTCAGTGTGGGGTAACACTGAGGTACACCCCCATCAGTGTGGGGTAACACTGGGGTACCCCCCCCATCAGTGTGGGGTAACACTGGGGTACACCCCATCAGTGTGGGGTAACACTGGGGTACCCCCCCCATCAGTGTGGGGTAACACTGGGGTACACCCCTCAGTGTGGGGTAACACTGAGGTACACCCCATTTGTGTGGGGTAACACTGGGGTACACCCCATCAGTGTGGGGTAACACTGGGGTACACCCCATCAGTGTGGGGTAACACTGGGGTACACCCCTCAGTGTGGGGTAACATTGGGGTACACCCCTTCAGTGTGGGGTAACACTGGGGTACACCCCATCAGTGTGGGGTAACACTGGGGTACACCCCATCAGTGTGGGGTAACACTGGGGTACCCCCCCATCAGTGTGGGGTAACACTGGGGTACACCCCCATCAGTGTGGGGTAACACTGGGGTACCCCCCCATCAGTGTGGGGTAACATTGGGGTACACCCCATCAGTGTGGGGTAACACTGCGGTACACCCCGTCAGTGTGGGGTAACACTGGGGCACCCCCCCCATCAGTGTGGGGTAACACTGGTGTACACCCCCATCAGTGTGGGGTAACACTGGGGTACACCCCCATCAACGTGGGGTAACACTGGGGTACGCCCCCATCAGTGTGGGGTAACACTGGGGTACCCCCCCATCAGTGTGGGGTAACATTGGGGTACCCCATCAGTGTGGGGTAACGCTGGGGTACCCCCCATCAGTGTGGGGTAACACTGGGGTACACCCCATCAGTGTGAGGTAACACTGGAATACACCCCCATCAGTGTGGGTTAACGCTGCGGTACCCCCATCAGTGTGGGGTAACACTGGGGTACACCCACATCAGTGTGGGGTAACACTCGGGCACCCCCCATCAGTGTGGGGTAACACTGGGGTACACCCCCATCAGTGTGGGGTAACACTCGGGCACCCCCCATCAGTGTGGGGTAACACTGGGGTACACCCCATCAGTGTGGGGTAACACTGGGGTACCCCCCATCAGTGTGGGGTAACACTGGGGTACCCCCCCATCAGTGTGGGGTAACACTGGGGTACCCCCCCATCAATGTGGGGTAACACTGGGGTACACTCAAGCCTCCACCAACCTCTCTGGGATTAGGATGCCAAGTGGCTGGGATGGCACCTTGGCCACTTCGACCTGGGAGTTTGTGCCTCAGCTGGCTGGAATGCTGGATCATGGAAAGACTCGGACAACCAAAGGTCTACTGAAAACGTTGTTCCTATCTGGAGATGGGTGAGAGACCATGCTGGGTACATCTTTTCTTGTCCATTGATGTAGTGGCTCATACCTGCCTCATTCTGTGGGACCCTGCATGAACTGGTAGGACATCCCCTACCATGGCCCTGATGGTCACAGCCACACTCAATTATTTTGCTGGTGAGTCGTTCTAGCAATTTGCAAAGGACCCGTACACAACGCACAGTCCTCAACATGTACATGTGACAAGGAGACGACGGATGTCCACGACAGTAAGGCTCATCGTTATTGAATCTAGCTGGGTTGCAAGATTCCTGGGTTTTGTGGAAATCTCTGGCTTCCCTGGAGTTTAGGGTGAAATCGATTGCATAGATGTGGCTTTGAGAGCTCCCTGAGAGCTCCCTGTTCATTAACAGGAAATGGTTCCACTCCCTAAATGTTCAGCTGGTTTGTGACCATGAGAAGCACACCCTGTACGTTTGTGCCAGCTACCCTGGGAGTCCCCATCATTCTTACATCCTGAGACACTCCCAGGTCCCTCAGATATTTGAAGGGCCGCAGTGCTTACCTGGCTAGCTGCTTGGGGATGAGGGGTACCCTCTGAAATGATGGCTCAAGACACCCTGTGCGTAATTCTCAAAGTGCCTTGGAGGACAACGCAATGCATAGTTCGACAAGGTCTGTCATAGAGTAGGCCTTTGGCATCCTCAAAATACACTTCCATTGCTTGGGTTGCTCAGGTGGGGGGGGGGGGGGGGGGCGCTGCGGTACTCTCCCGAGAGTGCATCATTATGGTTACACAACCTGGTTCTTCAAAGTGGAGGTCACTATATGAGGTCAACTTATAGGAGGCTAAGAACTCCTTGGAAATGAAGCATTGGAAAGCAGGACCTGAGGAGGGTGAAGATGGGGATCTTCCACGTGAAGATGTGGTGTGAAGATGTGATTGAAGCAGCAAGTACACTCATAGCCACACGGTTCCAGGAGAAGTGAAGTGCAGGCAAGGGCACCCAAACACATTTGCCCTGTCCCTTCGGGGCACGGCAGTGATCTGAAACCACTCACATCGAGACCAAGGTCAGCATTGGGGCCTTGGCTTTCCAACACTCATGTTGCACCAGAACTGGACCTTTGGAAAGGTCAGCAGCTAAAGCTGTATGTAGCCGCTGTGGGAGGTGACGGGCAGAGCGCCAACACAATGCCTACATGGTGCAGTCATGATCTTCCGAATGAGACACCTCTTGCTGCCACGGAGTAGCACTCATGGCTGTAGAGACCACCGTGGTTACTGCTGTTGTGCTTTGCCGCAATCAATGATGGCAACTATTTAATGAGACAACATGAGTGGTAACCCTGAAATGTAATTGAGCGCTCATCAATCCATAGTGTTTGCAATGAACATCCCTCCCAAAACACAAGTTTCAGTCACTTTTAATGAAGAGGTTGGCACATCTCCTCGACACTACACAAGGGGTGAGTAACTAACACGAGTAAGCTGGACATCACTTGGATGTGAGGGTCACAAAGAGACGTGCTCACTGGGTGGGAGCTTGGATCAATCTCGCAATAAGAGGTCACATAGATGCATACGTACGACATATTCAAACGATGGGACTATATACCACAATTGTATTGACAAAGGTGCATGATATGCAGAGTGAGTGAACGTATCAAAAGCGATATCAAGATTTCTTAACCTTTCTAATCCTACCACATGTCTCGGTGGATCCCGCAATCCACAGCAGAGGTCGATGCAGCCTCCTCGTTGCTAAGCTCTGTTGCCTTGTTGACTTTAGGGGAGGATTATCCCCCAGAGGGCTGAGACCTCGAGGGCCCCGGCCTGCTTTGGGTCTCCTTCTGTGGGCCAGGTGCCCCCCCCGGCCTGTACAGCTGGAGGTGATGGAACTCACAGGTAGAGGGATATAGCGATGGAGTAAAGGTCTGAGTGGACTTCTGGCAGATGAACCAATGTCTCTAAGGTGGCCACCATCCTTCCCATGGAGACTTTGCGTGACTGAACCACCACATAAGACAGGAAGTGGACAGGCTCCCCCATCCTGCGGTTTAGTCTGTTGACTGCCTCTCACAAATATACCCGGTGTTCCAGAGTCTGCCTTTGTATCTCCAGCATATTTCTAACGGCTGCTCCCAGAGGCTGGTCACCTGACTCAGGCTCTGTGAGTGCCTTATCTCCAGAAGCCCTCCGAGTGCCAGAGACCTTGGCTGTGACTGACTCCGCCTGCTGTGGAGACGTCTCAGTGAGGTGTGTTCCCCAGAAGGTAACCCTGAGCCTAATCCAGATGTGTGGCCCACCGAGGTGCGTGTCTCTGCCCAGGCGGAGGATGCAGGTGAACGCTGTGGCGGGCCTTGTTCAAATGGATCTACATCATCCTCCTGGGTGTCAGGGCCTACGTTGCTTGTGCAGGTATGTCTGGTCCTGTAAGAGGGATAAGATAGACTTAGTTCATGAGCAGGCTGAGTTCAATGTTGAAAGTCACTCACTGTGAATGCCAGAATGTGGTCAATTCATGGAGGTCTCAGCCAACCTGGCCAGCTGGGAGAGGCCAATCTCACCTTCTCCACATCAGCGACCGCGGTCCTTCCCTGACAACGCTGTGGCAACCTCCTCGAATTTGGAGAGCTCCTGGATATTGACCGAATCCCCTCCAGTCTGGCATCTTGTGAAGTGAAATGGATGGAGAAGAGGTTGGGAATCCTGGGTACCCGTTGTGTGTGCTGAGCCATCATCAGTAATGGCTAAGGATGGTGTTTGTGCAGGATGATCGATCAGATGCCGGTGAATAGATTTTCAGTGCTAATACCTCCCCTGCTAATATTACGCCAGACGCCTGAGCAGTGTTACCCTTTGGGTGCACGGTGCCATTGTGAGAGTGAGGAGTTTGGAGTGAGATGAAGGTTGACTTAACTTGAGATCATTCACCCTCTTCCCACGTTGGATGGCATTTCTCTCGTGTTGCCCATGGAGCTGACCCCCTTAGCGACCGCACCCCCCCCCCCCCCCCGCCCCCCAGGCTGGAGAGGTGAAGTTGGTGAACCTCGTGGATCCCTCCCTGGGAAAGCGAACCTCCCAGCGCTGATGGACACCTCTCATTAAAGTCTCCAGAAAACCGTGGCTAAACCTTGGTGTATTCTTCTTGTTCTTTGGAGTCATCTCCAGAACCGCAGGTCATGCAGCTGGGCATAATGGATATGTTGGAGTGCTGTTTCATTCTGGCACCAGGAACGTTGAACCCACGAGGTGACAATGGGTGAATGAATCCGTGCCCGAGCCCATCCTGTGATTCAGTGAACAGCTCGCCTTAATGTATAATTACCGGGGTTTCAAGCAGAGGATTGGGTGTGAGAACCCAACACAACGATCAACGAGAAACTCACTGATAATCCCGCTCGCTCACCATTGCACCTCGCTTCCGGATCGGTATAGTCTGTCCTATATTACCAACTGAGACCCAGAGTGGGTTAAACCATCCAATCCGTGTCCAGGGAAATGGCCCACAGTCCCTCTCGGTGGCCTCCTCCAGTTCGGGGAGATGTGGAGAGAATATTGCCTTTTTAAAATAACTTTAGAGTACCCAATTATATATTTTTCCAATTAAGGGGCAACTTAGCATGGCCAATCCTCCTACCCTGCACATCTTTGCGTTGTGGGGGCGAGACCTATGCAGACACGGGGAGAATGTGCGAACTCCACACGGACAGTGACCCAGAGCCGGGATCGAACCTGGGACATCACGCCGTGAGGCAGCAGGGCTAACCACTGCGCCGCCGTGCTGCCTGAGGGGGAGACTATTGTTGGGCTCAATATGATGTTTGTTTAAACTGTTTTAGACACAGGTTGGATTCTCTGCCCCGCCGGGCCACATTTCTGCTTCTCCCCGCCGGCGGGATTCTCGGTTATGCCGGCCGACCAATGGGGTTCCCCATTGTGGGGCAGCCCCACGCCGTCGGGAAAACCCCCAGGCTGCCGGCGAAATGGAGAATCACGCCGGCGGAGAATCCAGCATCAGGATCTTGGCCAGTGGTTTTCTTACAGCGTCTGTATTTGCTGAAAGTATCTTTCAAAATTCTTGGTAAAAACATCTTTAATGGCGGCCCGATTAGACTCTCTGCTCCTGGCCACGGCCGATACTGTTGCTCGCAATGATCTCACAGAGTAAAACAGACGAACTGCACGCGCAAGGTGTTGGCTGCGGACAGAGCCAAAAGGAGCTGTGATGGGCTGGAAAGCAGGGAACGTTCAATGACAAAAGGATTGATTGATGGGTCAATGCCATGATATGATGCAAGACAGAAGATTGGCGGAGAGGAGATGTCAGTGATTAGAGCAGAATAGGTGACCAGGAGACTCCTGTGGCCTGGAAATGTAGGGGAGAAACAGGAGAGTGAAGAGGGTGAACCACTGTGGGGTTGTGGGTCAACTGGGGATTCCTAAATTCCCAGCATCAGCCACACCACCCCGAGCTCCCTGTAGTTTACTTGCAACCAGAAAGAACATAGTTGACCTCTCGCATTGGACTAGACGTTGGGTTTGACAATAATGGGAGTTTCTCGATACAATAAACACAGTAGTGAGCATTGCAATAACTCGATTTTCACATTGATAAGTTAGTTAATTAACCAAGCAACTACCTGAAAATATGACATAATTTTCACGTAATCGGAAACATGCTTTACTTAATTGCTCTGGTAATAAATCATCGAAAGTGGCACATTCCTGCTAATTAATCATTAATTCCTTAAAGTACGTATACCTGATGATTAACCAGTAATTAATCACTCCGAGTAATATATTCCTGACTTATTGAACAAATGCCACTTATTTCCCTTTTCCAAATAACCTTTGGCTCTCAATAAGCTCTCCCGTTCAGTAGATGTCTGAGTGCCCTCGCCCTGATCTGGACTTTGGGCCGATACTTCTTTTCCCATTGACTGATCCAGGTGGCACAGGGGGTGAACGGTGCTGGCAACCTTACATTTCTGTAGGTTGCCAAGCCGAGTGGATTCATGAGATGGAATGAATGATGGCCATTGGTAATCGAGCTGGTGGATCTATGGGGTTCACAGCAACTCTTTAACAGAGGAAGCTCACAGCCAACAGGACGGGGTGGTGGTTGTGGGGGGGGGGGGGGGGGGGGGGCGAGGTGATCAGGGAAGACGGGAATCCTCCCACAGATTTCTGGACACGAGACACAGGCTATTTTAATTCCTGAGCTTCTGTAAAGCGGGTTCCCACTGGCCCCTGTGTGGACGCAGGCAGGAGTGACAGCAGAAGGGGTGGGAAGGATGCCAGAGCTGATGGGCGTGAGTTGGAAATCAGACGGGAGGTTTAATGCCACAAGGACCCCAGCTGAATGTGCAGCCCCCAAAATAGGGGCGGGACCGTGAGTGTGGGACAGGGGGTGGGGTGGGGAGGTTGGGGGGGGGGGGGGGGGGGTTTGAAGAGCAGCTGATAGAGGAGGGCTGGTGAATGTTGGCTCAGTTCCTTGCTGGTGGCAGAGGAGCCTTCTACCTCATTCTACCTCACAAATGAGGTGTGGAATTCGATCGGGTTCATTTTGGGGGACAATGTACGAGAAGTGATATTGGAACTGCTACATTTTAAACTACTCTCTGCATTTTTAATTTGAGTAAATCTCAATGGAAATGAACAGTTTGACAATGTAACCCAAAGCCAAAATGATCTGGCATGTGCTACTCCCCCTATGCAGTGGGCAGAGATAGTGGGCAGAGATAGTGGACAGAGTGGGGGAGTGGGGGAGTGGGGGTGGGTTCAGAGGGGTGGGGGGGGGGGGGGGGGGTGGGGAGGTGGGAGTAGAGGGGGACTGGCTTGCGCCAGTCCTGCAGAAATGGGCTGCGTGAATTGGAACTCAACTCACCCTGCATCAAATTGTCTTTTCCATTCACCCGTTTATCAACTTCACCCCCAGGAAGTTCCATTTTAAGCCTTGAGAGTCAACATCCAGTTCAACAATTTCACATCTCAACCAAAACTAAAACCCCATCTGGTTCACTCATGTTCCTTTGGGAAAGAAAACTGACGTCCTTACCCGGCCTGGCCTAGGGGTGCACATCACCAACAATGTGTCCTAGTCCACCTACCTCGACACTACAACCAAGAAAGCACAACAGCGCCTATACTTCCTCAGGAAACTAAGGAAATTCGGCATGTCCACATTGACTCTTATCAACTTTTACAGATGCACCATAGAAAGCATCCTATCGGGCTGCATCACAGCCTGGTATGGCAACTGCTCAGCCCAAGACCATAAGAAACTACAGAGAGTCATGAACACAGCCCAGTCCATCACGCGAACCCCCCTCCCATCCATGGACTCCATCTACACCTCCCGCTGCCTGGGGAAAGCGGGCAGCATAATCAAGGATCCCTCCCACCCGGCTTACTCACTCTTCCAACTTCTTCCATCGGGCAGGAGATTCAGAAGTCTGAGAACACGCACGGACAGACTCAAAAATAGCTTCTTCCTCACTGTTACCAGACTCCTGAATGACCCTCGTATGGACTGAACTGATCTCTTTACTCTACTGATGAAGCACTATCAGTTGCACAATGACGAATGTAGGATGTAATCGAGGCTTTATTACACTGAGATGTGTTGCCTCCTGCAGCAGCTGGCGAAATGGCTGCTGTACGGGGAGCACACATATTTATGCTCCGCCTACTGGGCGGAGCCAGCAGGCAGGGATCTACCCCTGTACCTGTAGTACAGAGGCCTTACCGTAAAGCACCTATATCAACATCCTCCATATACAATATGTACATCAGTGGTGGCTGCCACAACTGAGTAATACTACATACGGTATGCTTCACCTGATGTCTAGGCCAGATGCTGTGTAAATGTAAGTTCCTTTGTTCCTGGACAGTGAGCTTGAGGAGCTTTGCAGGAACATAAATCTTGTTATTAGAAAGGGTCCCTGTGCTGATAAGCACCGGTCTCAACTTTCTCTGGCAAGTTTAATGACTATCACTGAATAAATGCAGCAATGTGTTGACACTGACAGAGTGTTTGAGGCTGAGATCTCTTTATGCAGGGCTAACAGACTGTGAGCAGCATAAATCGGCCGGCAGTTTATGGCAATTCACAACTTGTACAAGATCTCTCCTTCGCCACAAGTTGCTGAACAATTTATGCACGAATAGCTGTGAGCACCATTAAACTCCGACCATGGGTTCATACTTTATAAGCTTTGTAGTTTAGAATGATTTACTGCCCTGTAATTCCAGTGGGATTTTTAATCCTCCTCTTTCTCTCATTGAGAAAAGAGGGAGAATAAAGTTTAATGAAGTTGAAGTTATGATTCGTAACGCTGAAGTTATGATTTGGGCAGCACGGTAGCATAGTGGGGGCAGCACGACAGTATAGTGGATAGCACAATTGCTTCACAGCTCCAGGGCCCCAGGTACGATTCCCAGCTTGGGTCACTATCTGTGTGGAGTCTGCACGTTCTCCCCTTGTCTGCGTGGGTTTCCTCCGGGTGCTCCGGTTTCCTCCCGCAGTCCATAGATGTGCAGGGTTAGGTGGATTGGCCTTGCTAAATTGTCCTTAGTGTTCAAAATTGTCCTTAGTGTTGGGTGGGGTTATGGGGATAGGGTGGAGGTGTGCGGTTGGGTAGGGTGCTCTTTCCAAGTGCCGGTGAAGACTCGATGGGCCGAATGGTCTCCTTCTGCACTGTAAATTCTATGAATTCTATGTAAAGCTGCCTCCAGGAGCAGATGTGTATCTGTTGGCATTGTGTTTATGAAGCTATTGTATTATATTCTTCCTGGGTAATATTTTGCTGTCACATTCAATACAGTAACGTATCTGTAGTCATGGGGGGGGTGGGGTGATCTACTAGCAGCACCGGGCATAAATACAAGCAGCTGGTTAGATAGCGGGAGAGGCCAAAATCAGGAACCATGCCAGACACCAATCGGTTTCTGATCTCACCGGTCCGCTCCGGTTGGCGAGATCCGGATCCCGTTGCGGCATGGCGAGAAACCAACAACCACTGATTAAGGCCAATCTCCATCCATTAACGGGATGGACCTGCTATTGAACCTCCTCTGGTGATCTAACCACCTCCCGAGCAGCGGTGACCCGGGCGGTGTGTAATACACCTATTTAAAACGTGAGGCTTGCGCAATGGCTGCTGTGGGGATCCAAAGAGGTGAGTAGCCATTTTGGAAATCGGGTAGTGTGGCTGGACCGCCACCTAATGGCAAAGGATGCTGGGAGCATCGCCAGGTAAACATTGATGAGCAAGCTGCAGCCGAGACCAATACACGGGAAAAAGGCCATCTCCAGGCCATCCCAGGAACTATCCTGTCAATCAACACCTGTTTACCAGCCTTTCACCTTTTGTTCTCTCTGGGGGCTGCCATTAGCACTCCATCCCCTTGGTTTCTGTGTCTATTAGCATTCTGTTCCCTTGGCTTCTGTGTCTATTAGCACTCTGTTCCCTTGGTTTCTGTGGCCATTAGCACTCCGTCCCCTTGGTTTCTGTGTCTTTTAGCACTCTGTTCCCTTGGCTTCTGTGGCTATTATCACTCTGTTCCCTTGGTTTCTGTGGCCATTAGCACTCTGTTCCCTTGGTTTCTGTGGCCATTAGCACTCTGTTCCCTTGTTTCTCTGGCTATGAGCACTCTTTCCCTTGGTTTCTGTGGCTATGAGCACTCTGTTCCCTTGGTTTCTGTGGCTATGAGCACTCTGTTCCCTTGGTTTCTGTGGCTATTACCACTCTGTTCCCTTGGTTTCTGTGGCTTTAGCACTCTGTTCCCTTGGTTTCTGAAGCTATTAACACTCTGTTCCCTTGGTTTCTGTGGCTATTAGCACTCTGTTCCCTTGGTTTCTGCGGCTATTAGCACTCTGTTCCCTCGGTTCTGTGGCTATTAGCACTCTGTTCCTTTGGTTTCTGTGGCCATTAGCACTCTGTTCCCTTGGTTTATGTGGCTTTAGCACTCTGTTCCCTTGGTTTCTGAGGCTATTAGCACTCTGTTCCCTTGGTTTCTGTGGCTATTAGCACTCTGTTCCTTTGGTTTCTGTGGCCATTAGCACTCTGTCCCCTTGGTTTCTGTGGCTATGAGCACTCTGTTCCCTTGGTTTCTGTGGCTATTACCACTCTGTTCCCTTGGTTTCTGTGGCTTTAGCACTCTGTTCCCTTGGTTTCTGAAGCTATTAACACTCTGTTCCCTTGGTTTCTGTGGCTTTAGCACTCTGTTCCCTTGGTTTCTGAGGCTATTAGCACTCTGTTCCCTTGGTTTCTGTGGCTATTAGCACTCTGTTCCTTTGGTTTCTGTGGCCATTAGCACTCTGTTCCCTTGGTTTCTGTGGCCATTAGCACTCTGTTCCCTTGGTTTCTGTGGCCATTAGCACTCTGTTCCCTTGGTTTCTGTGGCCATTAGCACTCTGTTCCCTTGGTTACTGTGGCTATTAGCACTCTGTTCCCTTGGTTTCTCTGGCTATGAGCACTCTTTCCCTTGGTTTCTGTGGCTATGAGCACTCTGTTCCCTTGGTTTCTGGGTCTATTAGCACTCTGTTCCCTTGGCTTCTGTGGCTATTAGCACTCTGTTCCCTTGGTTTCTGCGGCCATTAGCACTCTGTTCCCTTTGTTTCTGTGGCCATTAGCACTCTGTTCCCTTGGTTTCTGTGGCCATTAGCACTCTGTTCCCTTGGTTTCTGTGCCTTTAGCACTCTGTTCCCTTTTTTCTCTGGCTATGAGCACTCTTTCCCTCGGTTTCTGTGGCTATGAGTACTCTGTTCCCTTGGTTTCTGTGGCTATGAGCACTCTGTTCCCTTGGTTTCTGTGGCTATTAGCACTTTGTTCCCTTGGTTTCTGTGGCTTTAGCACTCT
This sequence comes from Scyliorhinus canicula, assembly GCF_902713615.1. Classification (NCBI taxonomy): domain Eukaryota; kingdom Metazoa; phylum Chordata; class Chondrichthyes; order Carcharhiniformes; family Scyliorhinidae; genus Scyliorhinus; species Scyliorhinus canicula. The sequence goes on from NC_052146.1 coordinate 6,632,436, forward strand.
GTTCCCTTGGTTTCTGAGGCTATTAGCACTCTGTTCCCTTGGTTTCTGTGGCTATTAGCACTCTGTTACCTTGGTTTCTGTGGCTATTAGCACTCTGTTCCCTTGGTTTCTGTGGCTTTAGCAGTCTGCTCCCTTGGTTTCTGTGGCTATTAGCACTCTGTTCCCTTGGTTTCTGTGTCTATTAGCACTCTGTTCCCTTGGTTTCTGTGGCTATTAGCACTCTGTTACCTTGGTTTCTGTGGCTGTTAGCACTCTGTTCCCTTGGTTTCTGTGGCTATTAGCACTCTGTTCCCTTGGTTTCTGTGGCTATTATCACTCTGTTCCCCGGGTTTCTGTGGCCATTAGCACTCTGTTCCCTTGTTTCTCTGGCTATGAGCACTCTTTCCCTTGGTTTCTGTGGCTATGAGCACTCTGTTCCCTTGGTTTCTGTGGCTATGAGCACTCTGTTCCCTTGGTTTCTGTGGTTATTAGCACTCTGTTCCCTTGGTTTCTGTGGCTTTAGCACTCTGTTCCCTTGGTTTCTGAAGCTATTAACACTCTGTTCCCTTGGTTTCTGTGGCTGTTAGCACTCTGTTCCCTCGGTTCTGTGGCTATTAGCACTCTGTTCCTTTGGTTTCTGTGGCTTTAGCACTCTGTTCCCTTGGTTTCTGTGGCTATTAGCACTCTGTTCCTTTGGTTTCTGTGGCTTTAGCACTCTGTTCCCTTGGTTTCTGTGGCTATTAGCACTCTGTTCCTTTGGTTTCTGTGGCCATAAGCACTCTGTTCCCTTGGTTTCTGTGGCCATTAGCACTCTGTTCCCTTGGTTTCTGTGCCTTTAGCACTCTGTTGCCTTGTTTCTCTGGCTATGAGCACTCTTTCCCTTGGTTTCTGTGGCTATAAGTACTCTGTTCCCTTGGTTTCTGTGGCTATGAGCACTCTGTTCCCTTGGTTTCTGTGGCTATTAGCACTCTGTTCCCTTGGTTTCTGTGGCTTTAGCACTCTGTTCCCTTGGTTTCTGAGGCTATTAGCACTCTGTTCCCTTGGTTTCTGTGGCTATGAGCACTCTGTTACCTTGTTTTCTGTGGCTATTAGCACTCTCTTCCCTTGGTTTCTGTGGCTTTAGCACTCTGTTACCTTGGTTTCTGTGGCTATTAGCACTCTGTTCCCTTGGTTTCTGTGGCTGTTAGCACTCTGTTCCCTTGGTTTCTGTGGCTATTAGCACTCTGTTCCCTTGGTTTCTGTGGCTGTTAGCACTCTGTTCCCTTGGTTTCTGTGGCTATTATCACTCTGTTCCCTGGGTTTCTGTGGCCATTAGCACTCTGTTCCCTTGTTTCTCTGGCTATGAGCACTCTTTCCCTTGGTTACTGTGGCTATGAGCACTCTGTTCCTTTGGTTTCTGTGGCTTCAGCACTCTGTTCCCTTGGTTTCTGTGGCTATTAGCACTCTGTTCCCTTGGTTTCTGTGGCTATTAGCACTCTGTTCCCTTGGTTTCTGTGGCTGTTAGCACTCTGTTCCCTTGGTTTCTGTGGCTATTAGCACTCTGTTCCCTTGGTTTCTGTGGCTATTATCACTCTGTTCCCCGGGTTTCTGTGGCCATTAGCACTCTGTTCCCTTGTTTCTCTGGCTATGAGCACTCTTTCCCTTGGTTTCTGTGGCTATGAGCACTCTGTTCCCTTGGTTTCTGTGGCTATGAGCACTCTGTTCCCTTGGTTTCTGTGGTTATTAGCACTCTGTTCCCTTGGTTTCTGTGGCTTTAGCACTCTGTTCCCTTGGTTTCTGAAGCTATTAACACTCTGTTCCCTTGGTTTCTGTGGCTGTTAGCACTCTGTTCCCTCGGTTCTGTGGCTATTAGCACTCTGTTCCTTTGGTTTCTGTGGCTTTAGCACTCTGTTCCCTTGGTTTCTGTGGCTATTAGCACTCTGTTCCTTTGGTTTCTGTGGCTTTAGCACTCTGTTCCCTTGGTTTCTGTGGCTATTAGCACTCTGTTCCTTTGGTTTCTGTGGCCATTAGCACTCTGTTCCCTTGGTTTCTGTGGCCATTAGCACTCTGTTCCCTTGGTTTCTGTGCCTTTAGCACTCTGTTGCCTTGTTTCTCTGGCTATGAGCACTCTTTCCCTTGGTTTCTGAAGCTATTAACACTCTGTTCCCTTGGTTTCTGTGGCTGTTAGCACTCTGTTCCCTCGGTTCTGTGGCTATTAGCACTCTGTTCCTTTGGTTTCTGTGGCTTTAGCACTCTGTTCCCTTGGTTTCTGTGGCTATTAGCACTCTGTTCCTTTGGTTTCTGTGGCTTTAGCACTCTGTTCCCTTGGTTTCTGTGGCTATTAGCACTCTGTTCCTTTGGTTTCTGTGGCCATAAGCACTCTGTTCCCTTGGTTTCTGTGGCCATTAGCACTCTGTTCCCTTGGTTTCTGTGCCTTTAGCACTCTGTTGCCTTGTTTCTCTGGCTATGAGCACTCTTTCCCTTGGTTTCTGTGGCTATAAGTACTCTGTTCCCTTGGTTTCTGTGGCTATGAGCACTCTGTTCCCTTGGTTTCTGTGGCTATTAGCACTCTGTTCCCTTGGTTTCTGTGGCTTTAGCACTCTGTTCCCTTGGTTTCTGAGGCTATTAGCACTCTGTTCCCTTGGTTTCTGTGGCTATGAGCACTCTGTTACCTTGTTTTCTGTGGCTATTAGCACTCTGTTCCCTTGGTTTCTGTGGCTTTAGCACTCTGTTACCTTGGTTTCTGTGGCTATTAGCACTCTGTTCCCTTGGTTTCTGTGGCTGTTAGCACTCTGTTCCCTTGGTTTCTGTGGCTATTAGCACTCTGTTCCCTTGGTTTCTGTGGCTGTTAGCACTCTGTTCCCTTGGTTTCTGTGGCTATTATCACTCTGTTCCCTGGGTTTCTGTGGCCATTAGCACTCTGTTCCCTTGTTTCTCTGGCTATGAGCACTCTTTCCCTTGGTTACTGTGGCTATGAGCACTCTGTTCCTTTGGTTTCTGTGGCTTCAGCACTCTGTTCCCTTGGTTTCTGTGGCTATTAGCACTCTGTTCCCTTGGTTTCTGTGGCTATTAGCACTCTGTTCCCTTGGTTTCTGTGGCTGTTAGCACTCTGTTCCCTTGGTTTCTGTGGCTATTAGCACTCTGTTCCCTTGGTTTCTGTGGCTATTATCACTCTGTTCCCCGGGTTTTTGTGGCCATTAGCACTCTGTTCCCTTGTTTCTCTGGCTATGAGCACTCTTTCCCTTGGTTTCTGTGGCTATGAGCACTCTGTTCCCTTGGTTTCTGTGGCTATGAGCACTCTGTTCCCTTGGTTTCTGTGGTTATTAGCACTCTGTTCCCTTGGTTTCTGTGGCTTTAGCACTCTGTTCCCTTGGTTTCTGAAGCTATTAACACTCTGTTCCCTTGGTTTCTGTGGCTGTTAGCACTCTGTTCCCTCGGTTCTGTGGCTATTAGCACTCTGTTCCTTTGGTTTCTGTGGCTTTAGCACTCTGTTCCCTTGGTTTCTGTGGCTATTAGCACTCTGTTCCTTTGGTTTCTGTGGCTTTAGCACTCTGTTCCCTTGGTTTCTGTGGCTATTAGCACTCTGTTCCTTTGGTTTCTGTGGCCATTAGCACTCTGTTCCCTTGGTTTCTGTGGCCATTAACACTCTGTTCCCTTGGTTTCTGTGCCTTTAGCACTCTGTTGCCTTGTTTCTCTGGCTATGAGCACTCTTTCCCTTGGTTTCTGTGGCTATAAGTACTCTGTTCCCTTGGTTTCTGTGGCTATTAGCACTCTGTTCCCTTGGTTTCTGTGGCTATTAGCACTCTGTTCCCTTGGTTTCTGTGGCTTTAGCACTCTGTTCCCTTGGTTTCTGAGGCTATTAGCACTCTGTTCCCTTGGTTTCTGTGGCTATGAGCACTCTGTTACCTTGGTTTCTGTGGCTATTAGCACTCTGTTCCCTTGGTTTCTGTGGCTTTAGCACTCTGTTACCTTGGTTTCTGTGGCTATTAGCACTCTGTTCCCTTGGTTTCTGTGGCTGTTAGCACTCTGTTCCCTTGGTTTCTGTGGCTATTAGCACTCTGTTCCCTTGGTTTCTGTGGCTGTTAGCACTCTGTTCCCTTGGTTTCGTTGGCTATTATCACTCTGTTCCCTGGGTTTCTGTGGCCATTAGCACTCTGTTCCCTTGTTTCTCTGGCTATGAGCACTCTTTCCCTTGGTTACTGTGGCTATGAGCACTCTGTTCCCTTGGTTTCTGTGGCTATTAGCACTCTGTTCCCTTGGTTTCTGTGGCTATTAGCACTCTGTTCCCTTGGTTTCTGTGGCTGTTAGCACTCTGTTCCCTTGGTTTCTGTGGCTATTAGCACTCTGTTCCCTTGGTTTCTGTGGCTATTATCACTCTGTTCCCCGGGTTTCTGTGGCCATTAGCACTCTGTTCCCTTGTTTCTCTGGCTATGAGCACTCTTTCCCTTGGTTTCTGTGGCTATAAGCACTCTGTTCCCTTGGTTTCTGTGGCTATGAGCACTCTGTTCCCTTGGTTTCTGTGGTTATTAGCACTCTGTTCCCTTGGTTTCTGTGGCTTTAGCACTCTGTTCCCTTGGTTTCTGAAGCTATTAACACTCTGTTCCCTTGGTTTCTGTGGCTATTAGCACTCTGTTCCCTCGGTTCTGTGGCTATTAGCACTCTGTTCCCTTGGTTTCTGTGGCTATTAGCACTCTGTTCCCTTGGTTTCTGTGGCTTTAGCACTCTGTTCCCTTGGTTTCTGAGGCTATTAGCACTCTGTTCCCTTGGTTTCTGTGGCTATGAGCACTCTGTTACCTTGGTTTCTGTGGCTATTAGCACTCTGTTCCCTTGGGTTCTGTGGCTTTAGCACTCTGTTACCATGGTTTTTGTGGCTATTAGCACTCTGTTCCCTTGGTTTCTGTGGCTGTTAGCACTCTGTTCCCTTGGTTTCTGTGGCTATTAGCACTCTGTTCCCTTGGTTTCTGTGGCTGTTAGCACTCTGTTCCCTTGGTTTCTGTGGCTATTATCACTCTGTTCCCTGGGTTTCTGTGGCCATTAGCACTCTGTTCCCTTGTTTCTCTGGCTATGAGCACTCTTTCCCTTGGTTACTGTGGCTATGAGCACTCTGTTCCTTTGGTTTCTGTGGCTTCAGCACTCTGTTCCCTTGGTTTCTGTGGCTATTAGCACTCTGTTACCTTGGTTTCTGTGGCTTTAGCACTCTGTTCCCTTGGTTTCTGAAGCTATTAACACTCTGTTCCCTTGGTTTCTGTGGCTATTAGCACTCTGTTCCCTCTGTTCTGTGGCTATTAGCACTCTGTTCCTTTGGTTTCTGTGGCCATTAGCACTCTGTTCCTTTGGTTTCTGTGGCTTTAGCACTCTGTTCCCTTGGTTTCTGTGGCTATTAGCACTCTGTTCCTTTGGTTTCTGTGGCCATAAGCACTCTGTTCCCTTGGTTTCTGTGGCCATTAGCACTCTGTTCCCTTGGTTTCTGTGCCTTTAGCACTCTGTTGCCTTGTTTCTCTGGCTATGAGCACTCTTTCCCTTGGTTTCTGTGGCTATAAGTACTCTGTTCCCTTGGTTTCTGTGGCTATGAGCACTCTGTTCCCTTGGTTTCTGTGGCTATTAGCACTCTGTTCCCTTGGTTTCTGTGGCTTTAGCACTCTGTTCCCTTGGTTTCTGAGGCTATTAGCACTCTGTTCCCTTGGTTTCTGTGGCTATGAGCACTCTGTTACCTTGTTTTCTGTGGCTATTAGCACTCTGTTCCCTTGGTTTCTGTGGCTTTAGCACTCTGTTACCTTGGTTTCTGTGGCTATTAGCACTCTGTTCCCTTGGTTTCTGTGGCTGTTAGCACTCTGTTCCCTTGGTTTCTGTGGCTATTAGCACTCTGTTCCCTTGGTTTCTGTGGCTGTTAGCACTCTGTTCCCTTGGTTTCTGTGGCTATTATCACTCTGTTCCCTGGGTTTCTGTGGCCATTAGCACTCTGTTCCCTTGTTTCTCTGGCTATGAGCACTCTTTCCCTTGGTTACTGTGGCTATGAGCACTCTGTTCCTTTGGTTTCTGTGGCTTCAGCACTCTGTTCCCTTGGTTTCTGTGGCTATTAGCACTCTGTTCCCTTGGTTTCTGTGGCTATTAGCACTCTGTTCCCTTGGTTTCTGTGGCTGTTAGCACTCTGTTCCCTTGGTTTCTGTGGCTATTAGCACTCTGTTCCCTTGGTTTCTGTGGCTATTATCACTCTGTTCCCCGGGTTTTTGTGGCCATTAGCACTCTGTTCCCTTGTTTCTCTGGCTATGAGCACTCTTTCCCTTGGTTTCTGTGGCTATGAGCACTCTGTTCCCTTGGTTTCTGTGGCTATGAGCACTCTGTTCCCTTGGTTTCTGTGGTTATTAGCACTCTGTTCCCTTGGTTTCTGTGGCTTTAGCACTCTGTTCCCTTGGTTTCTGAAGCTATTAACACTCTGTTCCCTTGGTTTCTGTGGCTGTTAGCACTCTGTTCCCTCGGTTCTGTGGCTATTAGCACTCTGTTCCTTTGGTTTCTGTGGCTTTAGCACTCTGTTCCCTTGGTTTCTGTGGCTATTAGCACTCTGTTCCTTTGGTTTCTGTGGCTTTAGCACTCTGTTCCCTTGGTTTCTGTGGCTATTAGCACTCTGTTCCTTTGGTTTCTGTGGCCATTAGCACTCTGTTCCCTTGGTTTCTGTGGCCATTAACACTCTGTTCCCTTGGTTTCTGTGCCTTTAGCACTCTGTTGCCTTGTTTCTCTGGCTATGAGCACTCTTTCCCTTGGTTTCTGTGGCTATAAGTACTCTGTTCCCTTGGTTTCTGTGGCTATTAGCACTCTGTTCCCTTGGTTTCTGTGGCTATTAGCACTCTGTTCCCTTGGTTTCTGTGGCTTTAGCACTCTGTTCCCTTGGTTTCTGAGGCTATTAGCACTCTGTTCCCTTGGTTTCTGTGGCTATGAGCACTCTGTTACCTTGGTTTCTGTGGCTATTAGCACTCTGTTCCCTTGGTTTCTGTGGCTTTAGCACTCTGTTACCTTGGTTTCTGTGGCTATTAGCACTCTGTTCCCTTGGTTTCTGTGGCTGTTAGCACTCTGTTCCCTTGGTTTCTGTGGCTATTAGCACTCTGTTCCCTTGGTTTCTGTGGCTGTTAGCACTCTGTTCCCTTGGTTTCGTTGGCTATTATCACTCTGTTCCCTGGGTTTCTGTGGCCATTAGCACTCTGTTCCCTTGTTTCTCTGGCTATGAGCACTCTTTCCCTTGGTTACTGTGGCTATGAGCACTCTGTTCCTTTGGTTTCTGTGGCTATTAGCACTCTGTTCCCTTGGTTTCTGTGGCTATTAGCACTCTGTTCCCTTGGTTTCTGTGGCTGTTAGCACTCTGTTCCCTTGGTTTCTGTGGCTATTAGCACTCTGTTCCCTTGGTTTCTGTGGCTATTATCACTCTGTTCCCCGGGTTTCTGTGGCCATTAGCACTCTGTTCCCTTGTTTCTCTGGCTATGAGCACTCTTTCCCTTGGTTTCTGTGGCTATAAGCACTCTGTTCCCTTGGTTTCTGTGGCTATGAGCACTCTGTTCCCTTGGTTTCTGTGGTTATTAGCACTCTGTTCCCTTGGTTTCTGTGGCTTTAGCACTCTGTTCCCTTGGTTTCTGAAGCTATTAACACTCTGTTCCCTTGGTTTCTGTGGCTATTAGCACTCTGTTCCCTCGGTTCTGTGGCTATTAGCACTCTGTTCCCTTGGTTTCTGTGGCTATTAGCACTCTGTTCCCTTGGTTTCTGTGGCTTTAGCACTCTGTTCCCTTGGTTTCTGAGGCTATTAGCACTCTGTTCCCTTGGTTTCTGTGGCTATGAGCACTCTGTTACCTTGGTTTCTGTGGCTATTAGCACTCTGTTCCCTTGGGTTCTGTGGCTTTAGCACTCTGTTACCATGGTTTTTGTGGCTATTAGCACTCTGTTCCCTTGGTTTCTGTGGCTGTTAGCACTCTGTTCCCTTGGTTTCTGTGGCTATTAGCACTCTGTTCCCTTGGTTTCTGTGGCTGTTAGCACTCTGTTCCCTTGGTTTCTGTGGCTATTATCACTCTGTTCCCTGGGTTTCTGTGGCCATTAGCACTCTGTTCCCTTGTTTCTCTGGCTATGAGCACTCTTTCCCTTGGTTACTGTGGCTATGAGCACTCTGTTCCTTTGGTTTCTGTGGCTTCAGCACTCTGTTCCCTTGGTTTCTGTGGCTATTAGCACTCTGTTACCTTGGTTTCTGTGGCTTTAGCACTCTGTTCCCTTGGTTTCTGAAGCTATTAACACTCTGTTCCCTTGGTTTCTGTGGCTATTAGCACTCTGTTCCCTCTGTTCTGTGGCTATTAGCACTCTGTTCCTTTGGTTTCTGTGGCCATTAGCACTCTGTTCCCTTGGTTTCTGTGGCTTTAGCACTCTGTTCCCTTGGTTTCTGAGGCTATTAGCACTCTGTTCCCTTGGTTTCTGTGGCTATTAGCACTCTGTTCCTTTGGTTTCTGTGGCCATTAGCACTCTGTTCCCTTGGTTTCTGTGGCCATTAGCACTCTGTTCCATTGGTTTCTCTGGCTATGAGCACTCTTTCCCTTGGTTTCTGTGGCTGTGAGCACTCTGTTCCCTTGGTTTCTATGGCCATTAGCAGTCCGTCCCCTTGGTTTCTGGGTCTATAGGCACTCTGTTCCCTTGGCTTCTGTGGCTATTAGCACTCTGTTCCCTTGGTTTCTGTGGCCATTAGCACTCTGTTCCCTTGGTTTCTGTGGCCATTAGCATTCTGTTCCCTTGGTTTCTGTGGCCATTAGCACTCTGTTCCCTTGGTTTCTGTGCCTTTAGCACTCTGTTCCCTTGGTTTCTGTGGCTATGAGCACTCTGTTCCCTTGGTTTCTGTGACTATTAGCACTCTGTTCCCTTGGTTTCTGTGGCTTTAGCACTCTGTTCCCTTGGTTTCTGAGGCTATTAGCACTCTGTACCCTTGGTTTCTGTGGCTATTAGCACTCTGTTCCCTTGGTTTCTGTGGCTTTAGCACTCTGTTTCCTTGGTTTCTGAGGCTATTAGCACTCTGTTCCCTTGGTTTCTGTGGCTATTAGCACTCTGTTCCTTTGGTTTCTGTGGCCATTAGCACTCTGTTCCCTTGGTTTCTGTGGCCATTAGCACTCTGTTCCCTTGGTTTCTGTGGCTTTAGCACTCTGTTCCCTTGGTTTCTGAGGCTATTAGCACTCTGTTCCCTTGGTTTCTGTGGCTATTAGCACTCTGTTACCTTGGTTTCTGTGGCTATTAGCACTCTGTTCCCTTGGTTTCTGTGGCTTTAGTACTCTGTTCCCTTGGTTTCTGTGGCTATTAGCACTCTGTTCCCTTGGTTTCTGTGTCTATTAGCACTCTGTTCCCTTGGTTTCTGTGGCTATTAGCACTCTGTTCCCTTGGTTTCTGTGGCTTTAGCACTCTGTTTCCTTGGTTTTTGTGGCTCTTAGCACTCTGTTCCCTTGGTTTCTGTGGCTGTTAGCACTCTGTTCCCTTGGTTTGTGTGGCTATTAGCACTCTGTTCCCTTGGTTTCTGTGGCTGTTAGCACTCTGTTCCCTTGGTTTCTGTGGCTATTATCACTCTGTTCCCTTGGTTTCTGTGGCTGTTAGCACTCTGTTCCCTTGGTTTCTGTGGCTATTATCACTCTGTTCCCTGGGTTTCTGTGGCTCTGACTCATCTTTCATCCTCTCTCCACAGTATAAATATTTCCCACTTTCTCTGTCTGTTAACTTTGACAAAGAGTCATTGGACTCGAAACGTTAACTCTTTTCTCTCCCAGATGCTGCCAAACCTGCTGAGATTTTCCAGCATTTTCTTTTTGGACCCAAACTCATTGTTTAGAAGGGTCTTCCTTGCCCAACACTTTCAGGCATGGGCAATGGGTGCCCACCCCAAAATTGACGTGGCAGCCCCTGATTGGACCTGATCGATCAAGGTGATCAAGCCCTGATGAGTTGATTGACAGTGACCCAGAGACCATCCAAAAGTGCACAAAATAGTAATTATTGTCACAAGTTGGAAATCCTAGTGGTGGATACTTGCTAAAAGCAGCTGAGGGAAAGCACTGTTTGTAAGAGGTTTCTAAGGGGTATCTTTTGAGAGTGGAGTTCGGAAACACCCGTGTGGAAGCCGGAGTCCAGTGGGGTAAGTTCGCTTGCAGTGTCATAGAACATAGAACATAGAACAGTACAGCACAGAACAGGCCCTTCGGCCCTCAATGTTGTGCCGAGCCATGATCACCCTACTCAAACCCACGTATCCACCCTATACCCGTAACCCAACAACCCCCCCCTTAACCTTACTTTTATTAGGACACCACGGGCAATTTAGCATGGCCAATCCACCTAACCCGCACATCTTTGGACTGTCATAATCATCCGGGGGGACATTGAGGAGAAATCTCCAAACGCCCGATTGTGTGGCATTTGCCATTGTGTTTCAGTGTGGAGTGTTGTCTGACCACAGTCAGTCTGTGTGTTACAGGGACTGTGTGTTTACTGAAAACCTTATAGCATGAGGTATATTTTGAAAAGAAAATGAAGATTGCTTATTGTCACAAGTAGGCTTCAATGAAGTTACTGTGAAAAGCCCCTAGTCGCCACATTCCAGCGCCTGTCCGGGGAGGCTGTTACAGGAATCGAACCGTGCTGCTGGCCTGCTTGGTCTGCTTTCAAAGCCAGCGATTTAACTGAGTGAGCTAAACCAGCCCCTGTAACCTGTGTTATCCTTAAAAGTTGTACATATTTGTGAAGCTCAGTAGGAATGAAGGAGCATTGTGTCACAGTCAAACTTTTCACCTTGAATCATTTCTTCTAGTTGTGAAAAGCTAATTGTGGTTCTGTGACTTAGTTCACCACATTTCTTTTAAAAGTAAAAGTTATGGGGCATGATTTTCCAGCCTTGTGGCGCCCAACGTGGTGTCGGGACAAGGCTATTGATCTGGCGAGAAGCCTCTCACAAGATTTGCGAAGCTTGAAATGCCTTGCGAGGTTCAACCAAATCTCACGAGACGTCACAATCTGGATCTCACCTTCACTGGGTCTGGGCGCCGTTTAGTTCCAGCCCGCACAAATGTGGACCAGGTGTAATGGCACCTGGGGGGGTCTCTGAGGCCTTTGGTGGGTGGCCAGGGACAGGGCAGGGTAGCACGCTAGCACTCCCACTGGCATCTGGGCACTTAGGCACTACCATTGGAAAAGATTAGTAATAAGCTATAGTGTTTAATTTAATGTTTCTGTGGCTGGAATGGCAAAACTTATTTATATTCATGCTGGACAAATGTGTGGGGGTTGGTTTCAATTCCAAATGTGATTCTGTCATGCTTAGAGAGGTCTAAGGCGTGAAGGGGAAATAAACCAACTGCTTAGCAGCTGGGGCCTTGCAAGGTAGAGAAGCTTTTAAGTTTTAGTTTATCTAATTTGATCGCAGTTGGGGATAGGTAGCGGTAGAGAAGGCAGCTCTCACAGCTCTGCTAGATGCAATTGATTTTGGAAAGCTAAAGAAGGAACTTCTCTCTCAGCCTTGCTGGAAGAAAAGCCATACTATGAAGTATCGGTTGAGAAGAGAGATGCTACAAAGCTAAAAATCCATCCAGCTAAGGAAACTAGAGAAATGAATAGTTGTTTCCAAGGAGTCTGGATTTAACAGAACAGATGGAGGTTCAGTAAAGTCACGTACTATTGACAAGGCTTTGGATAGTGAGGGATCAAAAATATATCTGTAGTAGTGCGAAGTTTGTGAGAAATTATTAGTTTAGGACACATTATTTGAAATAATTGTGGAAATTGGTGGCTGGAGCTTGGAGATTGTTCCTTTAAGACAAGGAAACATGGAGGAAGAGGTGTCAAACCTGAAAGAGAAACCTTGAGATGGGCAGCAAGGGAGAGCATAATGTTAAAAAAAGATTTGAAAGTGTGACTCTTGAAAGTAGAACCTGAAATCACGCGAGTGGAAGCCAGAGTTCGGTGTGACAAGGTGGCTCGTGGTATAAGAATCATCTGGAGGGATTTTGAGGAGGAATTCACAGGCAATCACTTGGGTTCAGAGAAGAGTGTTTCTTACCACAGTCATCTTGTGTGCTTAAAAGGGACTTTGTGTCTTAATGAGACCATTGTAGTTTAAGATGCTCTTTGTAATCCGTGTTAATCTTAAAATCTCTTTCTATTTGTTAAGATAATGGGGGAGTGAAGGAGTATTGTATCATAATCCAATTTTTTCATATTTAATAATTTCTTTTTCTTTTTATTAAAACCAATTACCTGTCTGGTAACTCTGTTCTTTATAGATAAAGAAAAAAGAAAAGGTCACAGTCTTTTGAGCGAGAGTTCCATTCTGGGACCTGTCCTGTCAGAGATACTACAAACATAGGGCGTGCCGGGTCGGAGAATCGGCGGGGAGAGGGCGTGATTCACGCTCCATCGCTCCGCCGATTCTCCAGTGACATTGGCGCAGTCGCGGTCAGGGGCTGTTGAAAGCGGCCCCTCCATCTGCCGATTCTCCCCGTGTGATCGGCCGAGTGCCGGCCAAGTTCGGCCGAGTCCCGCCGACACCGTTCTCGTGTGATCCGAGCCGTCGGGACCTCGGCAATCATGTTGGGGGGGCCTGGTGGAGGGGGATGGGGGATCCGACCTCTGCGGGGGGGGGGTGTCCTCCAAGGTGGCCTGGCCCCGCGATCGGGGCCGATCGATTGGCGGGCGGTCTTATCCAGGTGGGGGTCTAAGTTCCTTCACGCTGGGCCCCTTTAGCTCTCTGCCATGTTGCGCCGGGGCCGGCGCGGAGAAGGAAACCTGTGCACATGCGCAAAGTCATGCTGGCCGTAGCGTGCATGCGTGGATCCGCGGCATCCGTTCTGACGCCGGTATCGGCAGCTGGAGCTGCGTGAGGCACTCCAGTGCCATGCTGGCCCCCTGTGCAGCGCAGGATCACTGCTCCGAGGGGCCTGTTCACGCTGTCGTAAAACGCTCCAGCGTTTACTACAGTGTCAACAGTGAGCCTCAGGATCAGAGAATCCCGCCCATACTAACCAGGAGCAGGAGTAGCCTGCTCCGCCATTCAATAAGATCGTGGCTGACCTGATTGTGACCTTAACCCCACATTCCTGCCCTCTCCCCGATAATCTATCAACCCCCTCCTTCATCAATAATCTCTCCAGCACATCCTTTAAAAAATTCACAGATTCTGCTTCCACTGCCTTTGAGGAAGAGACTTCCAGAGACTCGTCCCCCTCTGAGTGAAAATACTTCTCATCTCTGTCTTAACTGAGCGACCCATTATTTTTAAACAGTGACCTCCCTCGTTCTAGATTCTCCCACAAGAGGAAACGTCCTCCCCACACCCACCCTGTCAACATTCCTCAGGATCATATGTCTCAGTAGCTGTTTTTCTACTTATTCTGATCTTAATGCTCCCCCGCTGAATCTTCCGACTTACCATCTTCCTCGCTTCTTCAAAACACCTTCTTAAAACCCTTTGCTTTGTAACTAGCTCCTCTCTGCTGCTAATGTTGCTCAGTCTCCCTTCCTTAAGGATCTTAAAAGGTTTTGATCCAGTTCCCTCTTGCCCGTCTAAACTCTCGTGGATACAAGGGTCGGTTCTCTCATCGGGCGGCTAAGTGCCGACACCGGCGTAAAAACGGGAGTGGTTTACTCCGGCATCGGCGCCCGTTCCGGGACCCCATTCTGCGGCCCACAGTGGGGTAGTACGGCGCTGGAGTGGCCTACGCCGCAGGGCTACAGGAGCCGGCGCAGAAGAAAGGAGGCGGGGGGGGGGGGGCAGAGAGGCTGGCCCGCCGATCGGTGGGCCTCGATTGCGGGCCAGGCCACTACAGAGGTCCACCCCCCCCCCCCCCACCGGGGTCGTCCCCACCCTCCCCCCCCCCCCCACAGGCCACCCCCGGACCCTTCAACGCTGAGGTCCTGCCGGTTCAGAGGATGGTAGAATGGCGCCGGTGGCTGCTCGGCCCACTTGGCCCGGAGAATCTGGCCCGTGCCGGCCCGGGGTGGAGAGTCGTAGCATACCCCGACCGGCACCGCGCTGACCGGGTCCCCGGATCGAGGCGGCCCGTCACGATCCGCGCGACCCGTCGGCGATTCTCTGACCCTGCGGGGAGTCGGAGAATTTCGCCCCTAATCTCTTCAACGTTTCCTCATGAGACTACCCACTCATGTCTGTAATTATCCTAATAAACCTCCTCTGAACTGTTTCAACACATTTACATCTTTCCATACATAAGGAGACCACTACTGTACACAGTACTCCAGATGTAGCACAGTGCTTAGCTCCAGGGTCCCAGGTTCAATTCCCGGCTTGGGTCACTGTCTGTGCGGAGTCTGCACGTTCTCCCCGTGTCTGCGTGGGTTTCCTCCGGGTGCTCCGGTTTCCTCCCACAGTCCAAAGATGTGCAGGTTAGGTGGATTGGCCGTGATAAATTGCCCTTAGTGTCCAAAAAGGTGAGGTGGGGTTATTGGGTTACGGAGATTTGGTGGAAGTGAGGGTTTAAGTGGGTCGGTGCAGATTCGATGGGCCAAATGGCCTCCTTCTGCACTGTCTGTTCTATGTTCTATTAATGGGCTATTTTAATCGACACATACCTCGGTGAGACTGTTGAAAACATTAACAGCACTTTCTTTCCTGAAGGATTTAGCTCAGATCAGTAGCTCATTTCATCAAAGTCCTATTATTTCTCTGGCTTTTACTTTGGAGAATTAGCTGCCCTTTCACAAAGTCCGGGGACATCATTAAAAGGAGCTTTAAAGTGCCCTTTATAAAGGAGCAGAATGCTTTCGAGTCTGCCTTTGTTCTTTATAATGACATATTTACTTAATTGTAATTGAATGGGGAGTATAAGACTTGGGAACATGTGATACACATTAACAAGCTTCAACAATGAAGACTTTTGTTCAAGGGAAATTAGCTCACAGTCTGTGCTAATTAATATTGCAGAAAAAATAGGCTGGATAAATGCTGGTTCGAAATTGGATGAAATAGAAATAATTCAAAAGTCCAAGCTCATGCTCGGGGAATACCGAGTCCCATATGGAGGAGGACGAGTTGATCTATAAACAGGTAAGATTTAATGGGGATTTTAATCAATCCGAGATAAACTGGGAAAATCCTACTGGTTTAGAATCAGAGTTGGCACATGTTTGACTGCTTCATAACTCAACTTCATTTGACTTGATATTTGCTAAAGTGCCAGACAAAGTTGCGGGAAATATTCCTGGGACTTGGTGACCAAAGAATGAGGAAGTTTAACATGGAATCATAGAATCGTACAGCGTAGAAGGAGGCCATTTGGCCCATCGAGTCTGCACCGACCCTCTGAAAGAGCACCCTAACCAGATTCCCACTCTATCCCTGCAATGCTGTAACCCCACCTAACCCGCACAGCCCTGGACACTGAGGGGAAATTTATCATGGCCAATCCACCTAACCTGCACATCTGTGGACTGTGGGAGGAGACCGGAGCACCCGGAGGGAACCCACGCAGACACGGGAAGAACGTGCAGACTCCACACAGAGAGGCACACAAGGCCGGGATTGAACCCGAGTCCCTGGCATCGTGAGGCAGCAGTTCTAACCATTGTCGCACCGTGTCGCCCCAATGAACCGGGACCCTATTAAACCTAAGGAAGGAGAAGGTTTCACTGTGGTAATGTCCGACACAAAGGGACACAGTCACCAAACGGAGAGATTGGATCATGCAGCTTGAGTGTCATTGTCGTAGGACATCACTGCAGGAGTTCTCACCTTGAGAAGGTGATGGTGATCCGTCTTCTTGAACCGCTACAGTCCATGTGGGTGTGGGTACACCCACAGTGCTGTTAGGGAAGGAGTCCCAGGAATGTGACCCAACGATATTGAAATGAAATGAAAATGAAAATTGCATATTGTCACAAGCAGGCTTCAATGAAGTTACTGTGAAAAGCCCCTAGTCGCCACATTCCGGCGCCTGTTCGGGGAGGCTGTTACGGGAATTGAACCGTGCTGCTGGCCTGCTTGGTCTGCTTTAAAAGCCAACGATTTAGCCCAGTGTGCTAAACAGGCCCTAAGAAATGGCGATCGGACCATTTGGCACTTCGAGCTTGCCCCACCATTCAATAAGTTCATGGCTAATCCGGTTGTTGTCTCAGCTCTCTTTTCCTGCCTGTCCCCCATAATCCTTGACTGCGTTGCGTAACAAAAATCTGTAATTTAGCCTTGAATAGATTCAATGACCCAGCCTCCAGTGCCCCCTGGTGAGGAAAATTCCACAGACTAACGACCCTTTGGGAGAAGAACCTGCTCCTCATCACTGTCTCAAAAGGGAGTCCTCTTATTTTTACGTTCCCTAGTTTTAGACATCCCACAAGAGGAAACAAACCCTCTCAAGTCTCCTCAGGCTCTCAAGTCTTTCAATAAGATCACCTCCCATTCTTCTAAACTCCAATGGTACAGGCCCAGCCTTTTTATCACATTCCTTTCACTTCCGAGGTCTAAACACTTCTGCTAAGTTCTCTCAGAAAGTATCATTCTCTCGGAAAGTATCATGCGGGAACCAATCACCGACTGTTGTCAGGCAGAACACTATTCCTGGCCAATCTACTGATTGCCAGTTAACCAATCGAACTGAGTCCCCCCCCCCAAATCTGGTTCCTAAGATCCACTCGGTGCTGAGGAGTCTGACCTCTTCTTTCCAAAATTCAAAACTTGGGAACAGGAAGCTGGAAAGCTTTTCAATAAAACTGCACCTAGTACTCCAGATGTTGCCACACCAAGTAAAGCTTCCCGACTTTTACAGCTGGGGGAAATTATTTTCCAAGCAAGCAACATCCCTGAGGGTTAAATCCAGTAAAACTTTAAAATCAATTCTGGGAGAGAGCGTTTTTAAAGAGACTGGGTGAGACAGTGGAGGAAGGGAAATAACGTATTTAAGTGGATACTGAAACCTATGAAGGGAGTTGTCTTAGACCTAGGCTAAAGTGCCAGACAAAGTTGCGGGAAATATTCCTGGGACTTGGTGACCAAAGAATGAGTGAGTTTAACATGGAATCATAGAATCCTACAGTGTAGAAGGAGGCCATTTGGCCCATCGAGTCTGTACCGACCCTCTGAAAGAGCATCCTAACCGGATTCCCGCTTTATCCCCGCAACGCTGTAACCCCACCTAACCTGCACAGCCCTGGACACTGACAGCAGGAATTGGTGCAAAACTTGTAGCAAGCAGTGTGACGACAGCCAGATTTGAAATGCCAGGTTCTGTTATCCTTGGAGGGCAATGCTAGGCAATTTAAAGGCACTGAGTGACAGAAATTATTGGACATTTCTAGATTTAAAAATCTATAAGGAGTTGCCAAACAGATACGGGGAAGGTTAGCTCTGAAGGGAGTTAAATTAAAATGTGTGGAAGTATCTTAAAATATTTGTACAGTGTGAAGCCATTGTCGTGTTTAAGTATTTGTTTTCCTATTTCTTAGTAAACATTTACTTTAATATGAAATAATCACAAGTAGCCTGGGACATCATTTCTGAATTTGAAAACTCGACTCATACTAGGCAAATTGCAAAAAACAAACAAACGCGAGGCAGTTGTTTCAAGTTTCGCTTTTGGGATTTGAACAGTTTGGCATTTATCATAGATTATCATAGAATTTACAGTGCAGAAGGAGGCCACTCGGCCCATCGAGTCTGCACCGGCTCTTGGAAAGAGCACCCTACCCGAGGTCAACACCTCCACCCTATCCCCATAACCCAGTAACCCCACCCAACACTAAGGGCAATTTTTGGACACTAAGGGCAATTTATCATGGCCAATCCACCTAACCTGCACATCTTTGGACTGTGGGAGGAAACCGGAGCACCCGGAGGAAACCAGCGCAGACACGGGGAGAACGTGCAGACGCCACACAGTCACCTGAGGCTGGAATTGAACCCGGGTCTCTGGCGCTGTGAGGCAGCAGTGCTAACCACTGTGCCGCCACGGCACCTGGCTCTGTTGTGGCTTGAATAATTCATGCTTTTGGACAAAAGGCAGGGCCGTGGGAATAGGCGTGACTACGTAGCTAGATTGAGAGGTAGCGATTGGGAGGCTGGTGATCGGGAGCGAGGGGGTGGTCTGGTGCAAACTTCTGCACAAGTCCTTGCCTTTCAGCAGACATTGTAATGGAAAACGGTTGGCGGAGACATTTCCAATGCCCTGATTGATGAACCCAGCAGGAGAAGCTGGAAGGGCAAAAATGTAAATACTGCTGCATTGAGAGAGAGCGAGTGAAAAATATATTGCATTATGTCTCAAACCACATTTTTCCACTGCCTGTGGCCAAACAGGCCATCTGCTGTCGGTGATTTCTCCCTGTCTAATTGTCACACAGGAGCTCTCCTCACTGCCTTTCTACACTTGGCTGTGAAGCAATTATGCTATCCACAATGCTACCGTGCTGCCCTACCATGCTACCATCAGCTGTGCCCTTAAACATCTTGTAGATAGTGCCCATGGTTGCTACTGTGCGTCGGTGGTGGAGGGAGTGAATGTTTAAAGTGATGGCTGAGGTTCCAATCAAGCGGGGCTGCTTTGTCCTGGATGGTGTCGAGCCTATTGAGTGTTGTTGGAGCTGCGCAAATCCAGGCAAGTGGGAAGTATTCCATTACATTTATGCCCTGGAAATGGTGGACAGGTATTGGGGGGGGGGGGGGGGGGATCAGGAGCTGAGTTACCCGCTGCAGGATTCCCTGCCTCGGATCTGCTCTATCTTGACACAGGATTTGTATGGCTGGTCCAATTGAGTTTTCCCCAGGATATTGTTAGTGGGGGATTCAGTGATGGCAATGCCGTTGAAAACCAAGGGGAGGTGGTTGGACTCTCTTTTACTGGAGATGGTCGTGGCCTTGGCATTTGTGTAGCTTGCCGCTTACTAGCCCAGGCCTGAATATTGTCCAGGTCACATTGCATATGGACACGGGCTACTTCAGTGTGTGAGGAGTTGCGAATGATACTGACCATTGTGTGATCAACAATAAACATTCCCACTTCTGCCCTTATGATTGAGGGAAGGCCGCTGAGGAAGCAGCTGAAGATGGTTGGGCCACAGGACTCCACCGGAAGTCTTGGTTTAAAGGGAGAACTCATCTAAGTGTTGAAGTTAAGGAAATAACATAATTTAAATAAGTGATTCAACAAATGAAACAGCGACTTACTTACCCCTGTACATCTTTCATTTGAACATACGGACTCCTCTTACATTAGGGTGAGACCTAATGCAGATTGGCTGATTACTTTGCAGTACATGTCCATTCGCTCAGTAAATGTGACCCTGAGCTCTGCCGGCCAATCATGTTAATTCTGCCCCCTTCCCACTCTGTCCTCACTCACCTCAGCCTTTCACATTCTTGCAGTGAAGTTCATCTTAGAATTGAGGAACAACACCTGATCAACTATTTTTAAGTTGATTTAAATAACTACTTCAATTTCAATTAAACAACTATGTTTAATTTGTTGTCAGATCAAGAGGGATAAATACTCAGTTTAAAAAAAAATCTAATTAAATAGTATACGGGGATTGGATTTAATCTGACACAAAACATCTTTCTAAAGTTTAATTCCAAAGCTTTAATTTACAGGAATAAATCATGGCAGGATAGCTCCAAGATGTGGTCTGCTCCTCTTGCTCCCTGTGGCAGGCTGGGGACAGTTCCAGTCCCCAGGGTCAGCATGTGTGCAGTAAGTGTCTCCAGTTACAGCTCCTGGAAGCTCGAGTTTCAGAGCTGGAGTGGGGGCTGGAGACACTGTGGAGCATCCGCGAGTTGGAGAGCATCGTGAATAGCACAGAGAGGTGGTCACACCGCAGGCTCAGACTCCGCAGGCAGGAAGGGAATGGGTGACCACCAGACAGAGCAAGAGAGCGAGGCAGGTAGTGCAGGAATCTCTTGTGGCCATTCCCCTGCAGAATAGATATACCGTTTTGGATACTGTTGAGGGGAATGGCCTCTCAGGGGGAAAACAGCAACAGCCAAACTCGTGGCACCACAGTTGGTTCTGCTTTAGAGGGGAGGGGGGATAAGTGTGACAGTGCAATAGTTATAGGGCATATATGTCAAACTCAAGGCCCGCGGGCCAAATCCGGCCCGCGGTGGAATTATCTTTGGCCTGCGAGATAATATCTAATTACTTTTTTTTAAATTTTAATTTTTAAAAAAAAATTTAGATTAGCCAATTATTTTTTCCAATTAAGGGGCAATTTAGCGTGGCCAATCCACCTACTCTGCACATTTTTGGGTTGTGGGGGTGAAACCCACGCAGACACGGGGAGAACGTGCAAACTCCACACGGACAGTGACCCAGAGCCGGGATCGAACCTGGGACCTCAGCGCCGTGAGGCGGTTGTGCTAACCACTAGGCCACCGTGCTGCCCTAATAATATCTAATTACTATTAAAGCTGGCCCCAGCAATTGAAGCGCCTATGGCGTATGATATGGCTGATGCCGAGTTTATTCAGGTATAGTGTGAATCACAAAGTGTTGGCCTGTGGAAAAATGTTTTCATTAGAAATTACTCTGGAAAAGCTCCAGATAAAGCAATAAGAAATAAATGCAACTAATTTTTTTATTTATTTAATATTTAATGTTGTTTTTATAGGCAATAACCTAAGCTTTATTAGTTTCAGGTTCAATAAGTTTATTTCAATAAGTTTTGCAAAAAAACATTGAACCAGTCCGGCCCTCGACTTGTCCCGATTTTTTAATTTTGGCCCACGGTGTATTTGAGTTTGACACCCCAGTTATAGGGGATTCAATTGTAAGGGGAATAGACAGGCGTTTCTGTGACTGCAAACCGACTCCAGGATGGTATGTTGCCTCCCTGGTGCTAGGGTCAAGGATGTCTCGGAGCGGGTACAGGACATTCTGGAGGGGGAGGGTGAACAGCCAGTGGTCGTGGTACACATCGGTACAAACGACATAGATTAAAAAAAGGGATGGGGTCTTAAAAGCAGAATACAGGGAGCTAGGAAGGAAGTTAAGAAATCGGACCTCGAAGGTAATGATCTCAGGATTATTACCGGTGCCACGTGCTAGTCAGAGTAGAAATGACAGGATAGATAGGATGACTACGTGGCTGAAGGGATGGTGTCAGGGGGAGGGTTTCAGATTCCTGGGGCATTGGGACCGGTTCTGGGGGAGGGGGGACCTGTACAAACTGGACGGGTTACACCTGGGCAGGACTGGAACTGATGTCCGGGGGGAGGCTATTTGCTAGAGCGGTTGGAGAGGGTTTAAACTGATATGTCAGGGGGAATGGGAACCTACGCAAGGATCAGAGAAAGCAAGGACAAAAGCAAACGGTAGAAAAGTGAATAATAAAAGTGATAGGTGGAGAAACCAAGGACAAAATTCAAACGGGGCAGTAGAGAAAAATATTGGGAGCAAGACAAACATTGTGAAAAAGACAAACTTAAAGGCTCTGTGCCTTAATGCACGGAGCATTTGCAATAAGGTGGATGAACTAATTTTAGATTTTAATCTTCACATAGATTGGCCAAATCAAATTAGCCACAATGCCGTAGAGGAGGAATTCCTGGAGTGTTTACGGAATGGTTTTCTTTACCAATATGCGGAGGAACCAACTAGAGAGCAGGCCATCTTAGACTGGGTACTGTGTAATGAGAAGGGAATCATTGCCAATCTGGCTGTACGAGACCATAACATGGTAGAATTTTGTATCAAGGTGGAGAGTGAGGTAGTTGATTCGGAGACTAGGGTGCTGAATCTTAATAAAGGGAGCTATGAGGATATGAGGCGTGAGTTGGCCTTGATGGGTTGGGCCAAGTTACTTAAAGGGATGGAGGAACTACAGCAACTGTTCATTCCTGTCTGGCACAAAAGGAAAGGAGGTAAGAGGGCCAATCCATGGCTTACAAAGGAAATTAGAAATAGTATCCGATACAGGGAAGAAACATACAGATTGGCCAAGAAAAATAATAAGTCTGAGGATTGGGAGCAGTTTAGAATTCAGCAAAGAAGGACCAAGGGATTGATTAAGAAGGGGAAAGTACAGTACGAAAGGAAGCTTGCAGGGAACATAAAGACTGACACGAAGTGTTTCTGTAGATATGTGAAGATAAAGAGATTGGTAAAGAGAATTATAGGTCTCCTACAGACAGAAACAGGGGAATGCATAATAAGGGACAAGGAAATGGCTGAGCAATTGAATACATACTTTGGTTCTGTCTTCACAAATGAGGACACAAATCAGATCCCAGAAATGTTGGAGAATGAAAGGTTTAGTGAGAGGGAAGAACTGAGGGAGATCAACATTAGTAGAGAAATGGTGCTGGGAAAACTGATGGGATTTAAGGCGGATAAATCCCCAGGGCCTGAGAATCTGCATCCCAGAGTGCTTAAGGAGGCGGCTCTGGAAATAGTGGATGCATTGGTGGTCATCTTCCGGGATTCTATAGACTCTGGAACAATCCCTGCAGATTGGAGAGTAGCTCACGTCACTCCGATATTCAAAAAGGGAGGTAGAGAGAAAGCAGGGAATTATAGACCAGTAAGCCTAACATCGGTAGAGGGGAAAATGCTTGAATCCATTATCGAGGACTTCATAGCTGAACATTTAGAAAGCAGTGGCAGGATCAGTCAGAGTCAGCATGGATTTCTGAAGGGAAAATCATGCTTGACAAATCATGCTTGACAAATCTGTTGGAATTCTTTGAAGAGGTAACCGGTACAGTCGACAAGGGGGAGCCAGTCGATGTGGTATATTTGGACTTTTAGAAGGCGTTTGACAAAGTCCCGCATAAGAGATTATTGTGCAAAATTAAAGCGCATGGGATTGGGGGAAATGTATTGTGGTGGATAGAAAACTGATTGGCAGAGAGGAATCAAAGGATAGTGAATAATGGGTCCTTTTCAAATTGGCAGGCAGTAACCAGTGGGGTACCACAGGGACCGGTGCTGGGACCCCAGCTATTCACAATATATATTAATGAATTGGATGAAATGTAACATCTCAAAGTCTGCAGATGGTACCAAATTAGGTGGGAGGGTGAATTGTGACGAGGGTGCAGGGATCCTACAGCAAGATCTGGACAGGTTGGGCGAGTGGGCAAATCAATGGCAGATGCAGTATAATTTGGATAAGTGTGAGGTTATTCACTTTGGAAGCAAAAACAGGAAGGCAGATTACTACCTGAATGGTTGTAAATTGGGAGAGGGGAGTGTCCAGCGGGACCTGGGTGTCCTTGTGCACCATTCGCTGAAGGTAAGCATGCAGGTGCAGGAGGTGATAAAGAGGATAGCACGGTAGCATTGTGGATAGCACAATCGCTTCACAGCTCCAGGGTCCCACGTTCGATTCCGGCTTGGGTCACTGTCTGTGCGGAGTCTGCACATCCTCCCCGTGTGTGCGTGGGTTTCCTCCGGGTGCTCCGGTTTCCTCCCACAGTCCAAAGATATGCAGGTTAGGTGGATTGGCCATGCTAAATTGCCGTTAGTGTCCAAAATTGCCCTTAGTGTTAGGTGGGGTTACTGGGTTATTGGGATAGAGTGGAGGTGTTGACCTTGGGTAGGGTGCTCTTTCCAAGAGCCGGTGCAGACTCGATGGGCCGAATGGCCTCCTTCTGCACTGTAAATTCTATGATCTATGATCCTAAGGCTAATGGCATGTTGGCCTTCATTGCGAGAGGTTTCGAGTATAGAAGCAGGAATGTGTTGCTGCAATTGTACAGGGCCTTGGTGAGGCCACACCTGGAGTATTGTGGGCAGTTTTGGTCTCCTTCTCTGAGGAAGGATGTTCTTGCTCTCGAGGGAGTGCAGCGAAGGTTTACCAGACTGATTCCAGGGATGGCGGGACTGTCATATGAAGAGAGATTGACTAGGTTGGGATTGTTCTTGCTGGTGTTCAGTAGAATGAGGGGGGATCTCATAGAGACTTATAAAATTCTAACAGGACGAGACAGAGTAGATGCAGGAACCATTTCGGACGGAGACAAGGAGATATTTCTTCACCCAAAGAGTGGTGAGTCTGTGGAATTCATTACCACAGGAAGTAGTTGATGCTAAAACTTTGAATATATTCACGAGGCGGCTAGATATAGCACTTGGGGAGAATGGGATCATAGGCTGTGGGGAGAAAGCAGGATTAGGCTATTGAGTTGGATGATCAGCCATGATCGTGATGAATGGCGGAGCAGGCTTGAAGGGCCAAAAGGCCTCCTCCTGCTCCTATCTTCTGTTTATTTATGTATCTCTGTATCTTTCGAGTGGGCACATTACAGGTTCCAGGACTCAGCACCCAACAATAATTTCAGATCAGAGACACTGCAGTATTCTTTGGTATTGATTCAACTTTTACCCTTGAACCTCCCTGGACCTATTCTTTGTTTCTTTACTTGTTCCATTACCACCTCCTTTTGCAACATCCTGTTTGGCGTCTCAGCCTGGAGGTTCACCTTTGAGATCGTAGATTATCATAGAATTTACAGTGCAGAAGGAGGCCATTCGGCCCATCGAGTCTGCACCAGCTCCTGGAAAGAGCACCCTTCCCAAGGTCAGCACCTCCACCCTATCCCCATAACCCAGTAACCCCACCCAACGCCAAGGGCAATTTTGGACACTAAGGGCAATTTATCATGGCCAATCCACCTAACCTGCACATCTTTGGACTGTGGGAGGAAACCGGAGCACCCGGAGGAAACCCACGCAGACACGGGGAGGATGTGCAGACTCCGCTCAGAGAGTGACCCAAGCCGGAATTGAATCTGGGACCCTGGAGCTGTGAAGCATTTGTGCTATCCACAATGCTACCGTGCTGGACAACAGGAGTCAGGAAAATCCCCTGCTCGGCCCGCCTGCCTCAAGGGATAGTGAGCACACGATGGGATCTTCATTGCCGGGGGGCTGACTGGCAGGGGGGTGCGGGGGGGGTGGGGGGGGGGGGGTGCACGGTGCAGTCAGGCAAGCCAACCCAGGAATGAGGCGAGAGACTACCACAGGGGCTGCGTGTTGCGGAGGAGGGTTTGAAAGGCCCACCTCGTTGCTGTGGGACTTGTCCCAGTTAAAATATAAACAGAAAGGCCCACTAACCCTCATCCCTCGCCTCCTATACATTCTTCAGGCTCTCCAATCCATACCATGTGAGCTCTCCTGCCACCTGTTCCAGGGTAAGGCCCCCCCCCCCCCCCCCCCACCAACTCCCTACGGCCTTAAAGCCTGGTTTGACTCGGTGAAATTTGCAGAAGACAGGGGACGGGATTCTCCGATCGCTGACGTTGAAACCGCGTTGGGCGATCGGCTGGAGAATCCCCGTTTACGCCTGAATCGGGGGCGACGCCGTTTTTGCAATGCTCCGCCCCCTCAAAAACGTCACCCGAGGCTCCTTCCCCATTGCTCCTCCCCCGATGGGGCGGGTCCCCGACAGCGCCGCTCGCGTGTGCTCACACCGATCGGTGACTTTGTGTGGCAGCTGCGGACTGAGTTCAGCGGCGCCACAGTCGGGGCCGGGGGGGGGGGGGGGGGGGAGCCGTTCCGCTGGCGGGGGGGGGGGGGGGGGCTTTGGCAGTGGCTGGGGGGACTGGTGGTGGGGGGGGGGTTTGTCCGGGTTGGTGTACGGGGTACGGGGGGGGTGGGGGGGTTTCTGACATGCTGAGTCCACGCCTGGCCGGTGCCATGTTGTACGGCAACAGGCCACCGACCCGGCCATTCCCGGTCGTATCCGCAGGCAACGTTGGGGCTTTACGCAGCGCGGCTGCTGACCCCGCACCGACCTTCTGGTTGTGAGACCAGTCGGATCCTGCGGACATAGCCATAGGATCGGAGAATCCAGGCCAAGAACTTGCCTCACCCCCAACAACGGGGCTGGTCAGGTCGGGGGTGCAGGGTGCCCGCTTTTGACTCAAACTGGCACTCGTAAAAATCAGAGGGCCCGGGAAAAGAGTCAGGAATCCCGCCGTCTCTCAAGGTCTTCCGAGTCGTCCCGACCGTGATCTCTCCTGTCTTCCCTCCTATCACAGAGCTTCCCTTTATTGGCCTTCCTGTCTGCCCTCACTTTGTTCAAAACCTAATGCATCTCAAAAATTTTCTGACTCAAGGTCAGCAACCTGGAACATTAATGTAGTTTCTCTGCCCACCAGCTGAGCATTTCCAGCATTTTCCGATCTTGTTAAAGAAACACTGCCCGATGTAGGCAGAAAGTTTCGAGAATCAGTCAATAATTGGAATCCTTGGGTCAGCAGATGGGAAATTCAGCCCTGGCTCATTTACTGTACCGCTGGGGCTTTTCACTCTCTGCTTGAGGGTTCCTCTGGCATCCGTAGACTGTCATGCGGAGGTGTAGTAATTACTGGCTCAAGTCCTGCCCTTATAATCTCCCTTGTGAGCCAGAGGCATCAGGAGCAAATTGCATTCTCTTTCAGGGAATCCAATCACATTTCTTTATGAGGAAAGGCCCCGCTTGCAAGAAATCCTTTCAATGTGTTTTCAATAACAGGCGAAGACTGTCACCGTGAGCTCACAGCTCAGGTTTCCTCAGCGATTAGTCTGCTTGTGCAAGGAGCTTGCTGAAGGAGCTGGAAGCTCAAGGGGGAAATCAGGAATAATGACCATTTGAAAGTAAGCCTTGCTATCCCGGGAGGATCCCCTCGAACTTGTCAATTTGATCATGGTTGATTTGCATGTTGCACCTGTTTACCCGTATAGCGTATTGCAAGAGCTGAGCATGGTGTTCAGTTGCCCTCTCTGCTGTCCCCTCTGCTGGAGACCACCCATGCGTGCAGGAGACTGAGTTTCTGCTCTTCAGTAGTAGCGGAGGTAGTCAACGCAGCCAGGTAGGCCTTGAAACACTGAAGCCAATGTAGAAAGATTTCCTTCGCTTTTGCGGCCTGCGGGTCGAGTTCTAGTCGATCAGGTTTGAGGGCTGATTCCATGATGGTTTTTTAAGTCTATTAAATTGATGTGACCAACAATTCACTCGAGACACGAGAGGAAGTAAACTGTGGCTTTAATAGACTTACAACTGAGCCTGCCTGCGACCAGAAGAACTGAGGGCATACTCACAAGACCGCAGCACTTTATACTTCTGGTAGTGGGAGGGGCCATGGGCGGAGCCAAGGGTGGAGCCCTGTACAAGCTCCTCATCTCCCCTGTGGGCAGAGCCGCGCATCGGCTCACAGACAGAGCCCACAAGGACACAATGATACATAGTGTGAATTAAGCATTATACATTCACCACAGTTACTTCAATAATGGCTGCTGGCTGTGAGGCCACACTCATGGTTTCTCAGTGCTGTACACCATAGAAAGATGCCAAGGAGGCTGGGATGGAATACTTTTTCATCCTTCATTTGAGAAATTAAGTATTGGACAACGGAATTTTTTTGAAACTCCTAAAGTTGATTTTGGGAATTTTGAGCGATTTGAAATAATTCTCCGCGTGCATCTCGAGTTCAGGTGTTCAGTGGCCAGAGATTTCCTGCTCTTCCCCGCCCCCCCCGCCCCATGGGATCTTCCGGTCCCGTGGAAATAAATGGACTATTCTGAAATTAATGAGATTCTGGATTCATTCCTTGAAGATAAGCAATTGTGAAGTGAATGTACTGCAGATTACACTCTCGAATTAAAAAAAACTCTTTCGATGCTGTGTGTCTGGCCTGGGCTTGGATATCAACCTTGGAAATATGTTTACAATTAAATACAAGATCAGCTTTTGAGCAAAGGCTGACGTGGAGGGAGGCTGACATGGAGGGAGGCTGACGGGGAGGGAGGCTGACGGGGAGGGAGGCCGACGGGGAGGGAGGCTGACGGGGAGGGAGGCCGACGGGGAGGGAGGCTGACGGGGAGGGAGGCCGACGGGGAGGGAGGCCGACGGGGAGGGAGGCCGATGGGGAGGGAGGCCGACGGGGAGGGAGGCCGACGGGGAGGGAGGCTGACGGGGAGGGAGGCCGACGATGAGGCCACAACGGTAGAAATGATAGCTGCAAATTGCAAGAGAGATCTTTTCCTGAGCTGACATGGGAAGCCCCCTGGAGTTCAACTGGCAGCTTAGCGGACAGTCTCAAAGTCTTAGAATAATAGAATTTACAGTGCAAAAGGAGGTCATTCGGCCCATCGAGTCTGCACCGGCCCTTGCAAAGAACACCCTACTTAAGCTCTTGCCTCCACCCTATCCCCGTAACTCAGTAACCCCACCTAACCTTTTTGGAAGTCAGAAATTTAAATGTCATAATTTCCATGGTGTCCACCAATCATTTAAATGCCTCTGTTTTGAGTCAAAGTGCTGTGCCTGTGGGGAAGTCCGTCACATCTGTGGTGATCTTTGTAAGGGGCTTCCAGGGTGGAAGGCGTAGTGATCACAAAGATACACAAAACTCTTTTGAAGAACTAAACTAATTTTATTAACACCGCTAAATTTGCGTTTGACACTTATTCTGAATAGCAAACATAGATGAAAGAATTAAACTGCACTCAGTAACACTATCTCCATACTCTAAAACTACTAACTATACCTATTATATCTTAACTAACTCTGCAATGCACTAGTAATCTTATCTTCTTCAGCTCCAAATCTAACCTCCTCCCCAAGCCCACGAGCCAGTGCAATTTATAGTACTGTCCCTTAGCTCCCTCTAGTGTCTAGGCTTAATATAACATGAACTCTTCCCATGCTGTACATTTTATTAATGTCACAATATCCAGTTGGCAGGTGGGAGTAGAGGAAAGAGTGAAGGTTCAGACAGATATAAAGCGAGCCCTGGAAATCCTTGTATGCGAATATGATAGATAGCGAAACATAAATTGAGATTAATGTCATGCCCAAAACAGGCCTGGACATATTGTAAATTTCAAAACGGTGTTTTGTTTTCCAAATTTCAAAAGCTGTTCACGATGGTTGCAGCAGACCATGCGACTTTGCAAGCATTATTTCCAGACTTAATTGAAACTCAGGCGAATACCAAAAGGGATACGGACAATTACAGCCACTTGTGAAATTCACACATCCCTTTGTTAAGGATGAACCATCTCCAAAAGGCGCACTGATATTCTGGATAAAAGCAAATTACTGCGGATGCTGGAATCTGAAACGAAAGGGAAAATGCTGGAAAATCTCAGCAAGTCTGGCAGCATCTGTAGGGAGAGGCAAGAGCGAACGTTTCGAGTCCGATGACTCTTTGTCAAAGCTAACAGACAGAGAAAGTGGGAAATATTTATACTGTGGAGCGAGAATGGAAGATGAGTCATAGCCACAGAAACCCAGGGAAACCGGGTGCTAATGGCCACAGAAACCAAGGGGAAAGAGTGCTAATGGCAGCCCCCAGAGAGGACAAAAGATGCGAAAGGTCAAACAGCAGGGAAACTAACATCAGAGGATGAACTGTAGGTGTGGGGGGAGGGGAAGGGGGAAGCAAAGAGGAGAAAGGTTAAGGAAAGGTGGATAAGATTGGGGGAGGGGGGGGGGAATTAAATTTATATTAAGAAAGAAAGAAATGGTAAAAGACAGTTAAAATGAAATGAAAACAAATGGGTCGAGGTGGGGCCGATCATCTGAAGTTGTTGAATTCGATGTTCAGACCGGAAGCGTTGAGCTTCACTGCTGCAACGAAGACGTTGGGCACGATGTTTGGGACTGGGCGACAGGCACGCATATCCTGTTACTGCCGCTAACGCTCGTGAGAGGGCCGAAACAGGGTTTGCGCCGGCGAGATCTCGGTTGGAGATCCTCCCTGTCCCTGCTGGGGATGTGATGGGCGTGAACTTAATTTCTGTTAGTTTTAATACACTTCAACATAGTTTACCAATGTTAAACTGTAGTGTCTGGCCCTGTGGAATGCTCCCACCCCCCCCCCCCCCACCCACCCCCCCGGCAGCGTGACATCATTACTGGATTTTGAAAATGACAATGTGGGCGGTGCGGGCGTGCCAGGGCTGAGGGTGGCAGAGTCTGGAATGAAGAGATATGGGGAGTGGGTGGAAAGGCAGAGCCTGACATAAGAAGAATGAAGAGATGTTGGGCGCTGGTGCAGGTTGTTGCTTGGCAAGGGGCCTGAGGGGGGGGATCCTTTTTAAATTTAACTTCCGAAGGATCCCGGCGTGCATGTGAGGGTTCGCCACTCTTCTAAGGGGCCATGAACCACCATTCTATTAAAACCTGGCCCGAATTCACGAAAACTGCGGAGGAGCAGGGCATCCCTTTCTCCACAGTGGGGCGGGCCGGGTTGGATGCTGGATCCTGGCAGGAAGCAGACTGCATCCTTTAACGGTGCTCCCAAAAATTGCCCAGCTCAGGAGTGGGCCAGGAATTCTGGAATTACCCACCATTTTTGAGGGGCTCCCATGTCAACCCGTCTCAGTGAAATTCCAGGTCATTAACTCTGTCTGCGATATTATCAAACAGGAGAATCGAGAGTTGTACTCAGTGTAATGAAATGTACATATATAATAGATACAAAATAAATACCTCTGCTGCAGGATATTTAAAAGCCAGAATTAAGTTGTATATTTGTTGCAGTAATATTATTAAAGAACCTAGGTTAAGGTATCCAGACTGTATGTCTGTTAACGCTGCAATTAAGAGGTCGTAAAAGGTGAGATAATTACTAATTTTAAACATTTACTTGTTTTCATAGAGTTTCCCAGTAGAACTTGCTGGAAATTCTCTGGGGAGTAGATAATTTGTTGATAGATTGTATGTAGTCCTAGCTAAGCAGGTGATGGAACATCATCGTGGGATACAGATGGTGTAACAATGGGAGGATTTAGGTCTGTCTGTACTTTTGCAGACTGTGAGAAATGTTTAAGTCGAACAGCAGCTTCGCCAAATAATAATAATGAAATGAAATGAAAATCGTTTATTGTCACGAGTAGGCTTCAAATGAAGTTACTGTGAAAAGCCCCTAGTCGCCACATTCCAGCGCCTGTTCGGGGAGGCTGGTACAGGAATCAAACCGTGCTGCTGGCCTGCCTTGGTCTGCTTTCAAAGCCAGCGATTTAGCCCAGTGTGCTAATGATAATCGCTTATTGGCGCAAGTAGGCTTCAATTAAGTTACTGTGAAAAGCCCCTAGTCGCCACTGTCAGGTTGAGCAGCTGAGTTTGACAAGACAGAAGGATTTTTAGGTTGTTCCTGAAATGGTCGCTCTCTCTCCAAAGCCCAGGACACTCAAGCAAATAAACCTGTCCTGTTAACTTTATTTATAAGTGGCATTTGAACTGTATTGGGGTTGCTTTATTGGGGTCAGTAGCAGGTATAGACAGCAAGTAAGATTTTCTTTGTGTTTAAGAACTGTTTAACTGATAATTGTAAAGCTATTTTCTTTGATGTTGATGTGGTTAGTCCTGTGTTGTAACTAAAGTTTGTTTTAACATAAAATACATCGTCTGGTCAGAGTCATCACTCCTGGGTCGAAGTATCCTGTCCTCACAGTTTTACAAATTTAAAAAAATGTGTTTGGGATTCTTGTCTGTTGTCCCAACAAAACTTGAGGTCCGGTACAGAATCTTAACACCAGTCACGCAGCACGTGGAAGATAAGAATTGGGGTGGAAATAAAATTCCAGCCTCCATTGGTGGAAACGAAAGTCAGAGATTCACAAATCACTTCCATCATTGATACAGCTGCATCTATTATCCTGGAAGAGGAGCACAAGAGTTCCCCAAGTCACATTCCCTTCTAGAAAACTGTGTGGAGCACATGAGTAATTCCAATGTTCCGGTGATAGATGAAGTTAGTGGTCGGAGAAGATAGAATACTGCATCCTAGTGGTCTTAAGACCATAAGACCAAAAGACCATAAGGCATAGAAGCAGAATTAGGCCACTCGACCCATCGAGTCTGCTCTGCCATTCAATCATTGCTGATATTTTTCTCATCCCCATTCTCCTGCCTTCTCCCCATAACCCCTGACCCTTTATTAATCAAGAACCTATCGATCTCTGTCTTAAAGACACTCAGTGATTTGGCCTCCACAGCCTTCTGCGGCAAAGAGTTCCACAGATTCACCACCCTCTGGCTGAAGAAATTCCTCCTCATCTCTGTTTTAAAGGATCGTCCCCTCAGTCTGAGATTGTGTCCTCTGATTCTAGTTTTTCCTACAAGTCAGAGAGAACAGAGTTTTCCTATTGGGAAGGAACTGGTTCAATAAAATATGATTAAACAGGGCCGAGTTATTGACAGTAAGAATCAGTAAGAGCACGTCACTCATTGCAGATGTGCTAAGAGAGTTCAAAGTGCAGGGAGGACTAATGATAAAATGCGCCATCAGTGTGAGATTAAATATTATAATTCAGCAGAACATGCTATTGTGGATGTTCCTTTGAGATTTCCCGTGAAAACGGATTAGTTTCTAGCCACTCAATTACCTGTCAATTACATTGCGTACACAAACGAGCGTAGCCATCTGGGATGGCCACGTCCTGATTACAAAATGGACACTTTGCAAAGAATGCAGGTAAAATGGACAAGACTGAGAAAGCAAGCAGGTGCAAGGTTTGCCTGTTGATTGGAGTTTGCAGCTCCCAGACAAAAGACCGATACTGCAAAGCTATTAGCATACTAATGAGCCATCTCCGGGGACAAAAGAGAAACATTTAGGTAAACAATACCAAGGCAGACACCCTGGGCACCAGAGGAGACTAGAACAAAGCCAGGCCAATGGTCACCTAGGGCCCGCCCAGCAATCAGGGCAGCCACCCCTTTATTGGAGGGAATCGATAGGAACGATCGAGAAATGGCCCAATTAATTGGAGCCAAGTTCAAGGCCCACCCAAAAGTGCCGAAGCCCCTTTTGGGTATAAGAAGGATCCCCCAAGAGAGACTCGCTCTCTTGGCCTTGGTTCTCAGCGAGGAGAGACCTGCCCAGCAGCTGCACCAGAGCAAGTAAGTCCAAAGTCAATGCACGCTACGAGACAGACGCTCCCAGCTACTATTCCGTACCAGCTCAACCCCAGCAGCCTCAGAACCGGACAACGGACATTGTTCCTCTGACTGAGTGGGCGCCCGAAGCTAAGTATAGGCTTTAGTAGTAGTGATAGTTTAGTTGGTAGAGTTTGTGCATGAGTATAATTGACTGTGTGTGTAAATAAATGAGCATTGATTTCGAACTTACTAACTGGTGTATCGAGTCATTGATCAGTATTCGGTTTTGAACCTTGTGGCGGTATCGAAAGATACCTGGCGACTCTTTAGCAAACGTAATTAGAATTAAGGAACTGCCATAAACAGAGCCAATTAAAGTGAGATCGCAATTAGCAACATGACATGCTCGTGTCCGCTAGAGAAATTAGTGGTGAACCTCAAAAGGATGTGCTGCTCAGTAAAGTGCTCAATTATGTCATGAATGGTTGGCCATAAGAGCGCGGTGATGATCAATTCCAGATGCATTTCACATATAGAAATAGATTGAGCGTAGATCAACGTTGTCTCCTATGGGGTTTAAGAATCATCATTCTGCCAAGGTTTAGAGAGAGGGGAACTGCATCAAGAACACATGGCGAAGGGTAGATGAAAGCAGCAACGAGAAGCTATTTCTGGTATCCAAAGGTAGACCGAAATATTGAAGAGTTGCTGAAAAGTTGTGAAGTGTCTTTCAGAATGAAAAATGATTTAAACCAAAGTTCTTCTCATTCCAATGGAAAAACACAAGAAAACTATGGGAACCAGAAGGTGTCAAAGTCTTTAAAAGTGGAAGGGAAAGAATACTCGTTTCAGTTGATAGCTGTA
This sequence comes from Scyliorhinus canicula, assembly GCF_902713615.1. Classification (NCBI taxonomy): domain Eukaryota; kingdom Metazoa; phylum Chordata; class Chondrichthyes; order Carcharhiniformes; family Scyliorhinidae; genus Scyliorhinus; species Scyliorhinus canicula. The sequence goes on from NC_052146.1 coordinate 6,666,066, forward strand.
GCAATAGCAATACCTCTAGTGAGGGCAATGGTGGTGGTATTGTTCTCTGAACTAATAGCCTAGAGATGCAGGCTAATGCTCTGCGGTTGTAGGTTCAAATCCTGGTGGAATTTAAATTCAATTAATAAATGTAGAATATAATGTTAGTCTCGGTGATGGTGGCCAGCTTTATAATTCAACACTTGTTGCAAAATCCCATTTGGTTCTCCAGACCGGGACTCTCCAGTCCGTCCCACTACCGCTGGTAGCGAGGATGGAGAATGTGGCGGAGAATCCCGCTGCCGTGAACGGACGGAGATCCCGGCCCTAATGTCCTTTAGAGAAGGAAGTCTTCCATCCTTAGCTAGACTGGCCTACACGTGACTCCAGAACCGCAGCAACGTGGTTGACTCACAGCTGCCCTCTGAAATGGCCGAGCAAGTCACTCAGTTCAAGGGCAATTAGGAATGGGTAACAAATGCTTGCCCAGCCAGTGACGTCCATATCCCCTGAAAGAACAAATAGTTTTTTTTTAAATGTGGACAAACGTTGAGTCCACACACAAATGCCAAATCTATTGAGGGTTTTGAGGGAGTTGGTTTTTACGGGCTGCCACAGTTCTTGGCGTCAGATAATTGTTCACAGTTCACATCAGAAGGATTTGAAACATTTCTGAGTAAGAATGGAATCAAAGACATTCCAATATCTCCACGTCAACCAGTGCTGAACGGTGCTACAGAAAGAAGCATAGGCAGCGATTTCCTTATTGCCCTTCAACAAAGGCTAGAAAATGTTTTGTTACCTTCAAGAATAACCCGCCAGCCTACGCAGGTTGCTCACAGTATGAGTTAGCAATTGAGCATGCTCCTCGGATAATGTTTAGTTTAATTAAGGTAAAGTCGCCATAGATCCAGGTGACCATCGGCTGCTTTCTGCTTTGAGGGGGAGAGCTGGCTGGTGGTGATTTAACCTCAGGCTGCCCTCTGAAATGGCCGAGCAAGTCACTCAGTTCAAGGGCAATTAGGAATGGGCAACAAATGCAAGCTGGACCTTCATGATTAACCTCAGCCGGTACGGGAATTGAACCCACGCTGCTGGCCTCGCCCTGCATCACGGACCAGCTGTCCAGCTAACTGAGCTAAACCGGCCCCCAATTGACTAAGACTGAGGTCAACAGCAAAGCAATGAGGAAGCAAAACAAATGAAAATCGCTTATTGTCACGAGTAGGCTTCAATGAAGTTACTGTGAAAAGCCCCTAGTCGCCACATTCCGGCGCCTGTCCGGGGAGGCTGGTACGGGAATCGAACCGTGCTGCTGGCCTGCCCTGGTCTGCTTTCAAAGCCAGTGATTTAGCTCAGTGAGCTAAACCAGCCCCTGTAACGTTATACCCCTGAGACGTAACGTCCGACGGAAAGAGATGGCCTGCAGGAATTAGAAGAAATAAATATATACTTACCATCGAATCAAAGTATTCCTACAGTGCAGAAGAAGGTCATTTGGCCCATCAAGTGTGCATTGACCCTCTGAAAGAGCACCCTACCAACGCCCACACCCCATATCCTCACCGAATCTGCACAGTGGGAGGAAACCGGAGCACCCGGAGGAAAGCCACGCAGACTCGGGGAGAAAGTGCAAACTCCACACAGTCACCCGAGGCCGGAATTGAACCGGGCACTTGGCGCTGTGAGGCAGCGGTGCTAACCACTGTGCCACCCTTACCTGCCCTCGACAATTGCGCTGATACATCCGATGGCTGGAACTGCTTGGTGCCTGCTTCAAAAGGTTCCGCATAGGTCCCAGCACAATACAGTTCCGGAAGATTCAAGGAGGCCTTGCCCTCTTGTTTACTGCACTCGCTCCCGTAATAGGGTAGGTTTAAAAGGCCTAGTGAAATTGACAGGTCAGGGAGAAAGTAAATGGATAGGGATTGGAGTGGTGTGTCAAAGGTCAGAGGTGGGGGTTGGGGGGGGGGTTGGATGCTAAGGAGGTGGGGGACTGGAGGATTGGAGGGGTCAGGGTCATTGAGGGATCAGGGGTGGAATTTGGTGTCTGGGGGTGGGAGGGTCGGGAGTCGGAGAGGTGGGATTCAGAGGATGGGGATGTGGGAACGGAGGGCATGGGGTGGGGGGGGGGGTCATGGGTAGTGGTGGGGTCAGGTGGTTGGAGCCCAAGTGGTTGGGTGTGGATTCATCACAAGTCCGTTTAGGTCCACTGGTCAAGTCGCTTTGGATCAGTCCGGGCATACGGGAGTGATTGGAGGTTGGGAAGGGGGTGGCGGGCTGGGATGTGGGGTATGTCGGCCCATGGGGGGGGGGGGGGGGGAACTATCCTGCGGGGGGGGGTGGATTGTGGAGAATAACATGCAGGGAGAGGTAGTTGGGTTGTGAGGGGAGTCCTGTGGCACGATGGGGTGGGGCAATAGGGGTTGTTGAGGGGGAGGGGAGAATCTTGTGGGTGTCAGTCTGGGTGTATGCAATCGTTACCCAGAAGTTGGAAGAGGTTTTAATTCTTCCAACCTTTTCTCAGTTCCATGCAAACCTTACCTTTGAACTTCTGAGAGGTACACCCCAGCACATCTTTGTGTGCCCCCAAATCCAATACTGCGGAATTCGGACGTTATGGACCAAAGTGAAGATAAGTCGTAATATACCAGACATGAAACTTAAAGAATTCAGTGCTGGTCTGAAGGTCATGGGGAAACACCAGTGTGCTGATAAGGAGGGGTATGTTATTGGAGTTGCAAAGAGACTAGGTACATTCACATATCTAGTGAAGGTTGGAGAGAGGCTTCATCAGTATCACAGAGATCATTCGCTTGAAAGAGGAAATCAGACAAAGGGAGTGCATGAGAAACCTCCTATAATCCGAAATCCTCCTCCTGCCCAAAGTGGAAGTCAGAAAGAAACTGAAAGTTTGCTGCTATTACAGAGACGACCAGGAGAGCGAAGTGAGCCAGATTAGTTAATTAAAAGTATGGAGAAGGAAGGAAGGAAAAACCAGTTGTCTTTTCATTTCTTCTCAGATGATGCTGTTTTTGTTAACTACACACTGGCGTTTAGGGAATGTATTTCACATATAAATTGTCCTAGTGGTGTTGGGCTGGGTTCCCCCTCATTGTGAGTTGGGGCTTGGGGGGGGGGGGGGGGCTGAGTGCAGCCTCGCCTGCACGTTCCCCGTTGAGGGCCCCTATCTAACCCGAGTGCGTTCTATACCGTTGTGTTTCTCGACGCTGCGAGCACAGGCAAACTCATGGTTAAACGCGCTCACAATCATAGAATCCTAGAATCACAGAATTTACAGTGCAGAAGGAGGCCATTCGGCCCATCAAGTCTGCACCGGCCCTTATAGGAGCATGCTACTGAAGCCCACGTATCTACCTTATCCCCGTAACACAGTAACCATCACTTAACATTTTTGTTGGGACACTAAGGCCAATTTAGCATGGCCAATCCACCTAACTTTATTCCCATTTAGTTAATTTGCGCCTGTTGTTTCTTATAAATTAACTGGCGGATCCAATTCCTGAATGAAAGAATCATCTATCATTCTCGCTATCTATCTATCTGTCCATATATCTATCGATCTCGCTGTCTATCTATCTAACGATCTATCTACAGTGAAGACAAGTGTGCAGCCCAATCTGGTATTTTTCAGCTAATGTTTTTAAAAAAAATTTCCAATTGAGGGCCAATTCAGCATGGCCAATCCGCCTACTCTACAGATCTTTGAGTTGTGGAGGTGCGACACGTGCGGACACGGGGAGAATGTGCAAACTCCACACGGACAGTGACCTGGGGCCGGGATTGAACCCGGGTACTGCGTGGTTTGAGGCAGCAGTGTTAACCACTGCACTACCGTGCCATCCAATTTTCAGGTATTGTTGATATTGGTTTAGTCGTATTGTATACTGGGAACTGACATGCATGACATTTACATTTTAATGAGTACGTTGTTTTTTAAGTGAGAAGGATGTGTATTATATTGCAACAGTTGATCACTTTGTTATATTGCCCTCTCTGCTGCCCTCTCTGTTGGGGAAGTGTAAATTAACTTAGTTCAGTAATAGCTGATTGCGGTGACTGCACATGTTAATCCTTTCTCAGCAATACACAACAACCCATCTTGGTTCTATAATGCTGAGTACCTTTGCTTCACTAACATCTTGTACCCTTAGGTTTGAAAAGCTCAGAGAGAAGAAGGTTAAGAGGTGACTTAATTGAGGCATACAAGATGATCAGAGGATTAGATAGGGTGGACAGTGAGAGCCTTTTTCCTCGGAAGGTGATGTCCAGCACGAGGGGACGTGGCTTTAAATTGAGGGGAGATAGATATAGGACAGATGTCAGAGGTAGGTTCTTTACTCAGAGAGTAGTAAGGGCATGGAATGCCCTTCCTGCAACAGTAGTGGACTCGCCAACATTAAGGGCATTTAAATGGTCATTGGATAGGCATATGGATGATACTGGAATAGTGTAGATGGGCTTTAAAGTGGTTTCACAGGTCGGCGCAACATCGAGGGCCGAAGGGCCTGTACTGCGCTGGAATGTTCTATGTTCAATAATAAAACCTCTCAGTTCTGGTATCATTCCTGTAAATGATCTTTTGCACCTTCTCAGGTCACACATTATTTCGGGACACATGGTGCGGGATTCTCCGATGACGCTGTCGTAAACACCGTCACATTTTATAACAGCGTCAACAGGCCCCGAGGATCCTGCGCCGCACAGGGGACCAGCGGGTCACTCGGAGTGACTCACGCAACTCCAGCTGCCGATACCGGCACCAGCACGGGTGGCGCGGGTTTCGTTCTCCGTGCCGGCTCCCGGGCAACATGGAGGAGCCCTACAGGGGCCCGGCGCGGAGGAACATAGGCTCCCCGGGTTTAGCCCGCCCGCCGATTGGTGGGCCCTGATCGTGGGCCTGGCCACGGTGGAGCCCCCCCCCCCCCCCCCCCCGCCCCCGGAGTCGGATTCCCCTCCCGCACGCCAGGACGGCCCCCGCTGCATTAACGGTGAGGTCTCGGCGGGAAGGACCACACGCGAACGACGCCGGCAGGCCTTGGCCGTACGAGCACTGAGAATCGCCGCGGTCCCTGTTTGGTGGACCGCGTCGGAGCGGCGTCGCGTGATTACCCCCCCCCCCGGCAATTCTCCGACCCAGCCCGGGGTTGGAGAATCCCGTCCAAGATACTTACGATGTGAAGTAACATTGGGAATAAATGGGAGCCGGAAGGAAGGCACGGGATACCAAAACGAGCATGACACCTCCAGGAGCGGGGAATGAGGAAAATAAAGACGGAGGATGGGAGGAGAAGCAGAAGCGGAGGCGAGCGCGAGACGGCAGCGAGATCCGTCCGGGAGAAGCAGGCGACAATAACACGAAACACAGCCAAATATCGCACACTGGAATTATCTCCCCGGCACCCAAATGTATATTTGCCTCCCCCCCCCTATGTACTATTTTCTTCTCTTTGGTATGTTTGGGTGTGCCCTTCTCTTCTATATATGTGTATATATATATATATATATATATGTTTCTTATCCTGTGTACTTGACGGTAATTATACCTTGTTCAAAAACCCAATAAAAAAACATTTATCAAAAAAAAGTAACTTTGAGAATTTCGATTCAGGTGTTGCCTTTGGAAATCATCTTTGTTACCTGCTTAGCCAGGATTGGCTCGATCTGATCACCAGGTGACCAAGCTGGATCAGCAAGGGAGGCATCGTCAGTATAAATGTAACTCCTGGTGACATCCAAGTGGAAAGAACTATAACTGGACGAAGCAAGCTTTCCCGAGGGATCTCTGTGGGAAAAACAAATGTTCACCACAATGTTTTTGACATCCCTCAAGGAAGCCACCGTGGCGGATTGGTGGCTTTGCCCAGTTACATGGCAATTAGGAGCCATGTGGCAAGAATCAAAAGCTGATGTGTCTTTCTCTGAAGTCAAGTTGAGAATCAGATGACAGGGTTCTGCAGAAAAAAACATTGGCAGGCATTCACCGGTCTGTTCATTTCACCGTCCAGCTTTGATATCCTCTCATGAACACAGGTTTTGCTGATTTTTTTTGCTCAAATAAAAATCTTAATTTTCACCCGTGGCGATATCACTTTCAATATAAAGGTTTTAATTGAGGCATTTAACTATCAGGCGCCTGCTCCTGATTTAGACAAAGATGCTGCTGAACTGAGCAGACCCCTGAGGACTTGATTTCCCGTTGTCGTTACATTTCCAGCTTTTGCTCTCATTGAATCCCCACAGTGCTGAAGGAGGCCATTCAGCCCATTGAGTCTACCCCGTCCCTCCGAAGGAGCATTCTACCTAAGCCCACACGCCGGCCCTATCCCCTAACCCCACCTGACCTTTTTCGAGACTCAGGGCCAATTTATCATGGCCAAGCCACCTAACCTGCACATCTTTGGACTGCGGGAGGAAACCGGAGCACCCGGAGGAAACCCACACAGACACGGGGAGAACGTGCAGACGCCCCACAGTCACCTGAGGCTGGAATTGAACCCAGGTCTCTGGCGCTGTGAGGCAGCAGTGCTAACCACTGTGCCGCCAGGGCACCTGGCTCTGTTGTGGCTTGAATAATTCATGCTTTTGGACAAAAGGCAGGGCCGTGGGAATAGGCATGACCAAGTACCTGGATTGAGAGGGAGCGATTTGGAGGCCGGCGATCGGGAGCGAGGGGGTGGCCTGGTGCAAATTTCTGCACAAGTCCTTGCCTTTCAGGAGACATTAGGTGCGATTCTCCGATGCCGGAGAAAACCCACGCAGAAGCATCGGGAAAGCCGTCGTGAACTCGGCTGAGTTTCACGACGGCGTCGGAGGCTGCTCCTCGCCCCCTATTCTCCCCCCCGGGGGCGAGGAGCGGCGTTTCGAGAAACACGGCCGCCAGGCCTTGACACTTGCGTCAAAGCGGCGTGCCGAGAATGACGCGATGGCGGCGCCTAAGTGACATCAGCAGCGCATGCGCAGGTTGGCCGGCTCCAACCCACGCATGCGCAGTTGCCGTCTTCCCCTCCGCTGCCCCGCAAGACATGGCGGCTTGATCTTGCAGGGCGGCAGAGGGGAAAGAGTGCGTCTCTTGGAGACGCCGACCTGACGATCGGTGGGCACCGATCGCGGGCCAGTCCCCTCCCGAGCACGGCCGTGGTGCTCGATCCCCTCTCCGCCTCCCGCAGGCCCCAAACTTACCTGTCGCGCTATGTTCACGCCGGCAGCGACCAGGTGTGGTTGGCGCCGGCGTGAACAGGTCGGGAACGTCAGGCCGCTCGGCCCATCCGGGCCGGAGAATCGCCGGTCGCCGTGAAAAATGGCGAGTGCCGATTCCGCGACACGCCAATTTGGGGGGGTGGGTGGAAGAATCGCGGGGTTGCCAGGGCGGCGTGTCATGATTCGCCCGGCCCTCCCGCGATTCTCCCACCCGGCGTGGGGAGCGGAGAATCGCGCCCATTGTAATGGAAAACGGTTGGTGGAGACATTTCGGATGCCCTGACTGATGAACCCAGCAGAAGAAGGTGAAAGAGTAAAAATGTAAAATGGAATACTGCTGCATTGAGAGAGCGAGTGAAAAATATATTGCATTATGTCTCAAACCACATTTTTCCACTGCCTGTGGCCAAACAGGCCATCTGCTGTCGGTGATTTCTCCCTGTCTAATTGTCACACAGGAGCTCTCCTCACTGCCTTTCTACACTTGGCTGTCCTAATCAAAACAGGCAGATCAACTTGCTAATCAACCTTCCAATCTGCATCTTCCATTCATCAGGCTGCGATTCCTCTGATTCCCCGCTGCTAGTGTTATTTACCATCTCTCCCGAGTAACTTGTACATATCCATTTCCAAAGTTGAATGAATGAGAAATCCTAATCAGCCGCTGGTCTGTAAATTACAATGAAGACGCTGGCAGTGTTTCAGCCGAAGCAAGGTTCCTGCCATCTCTCATTAGGGGCTGCGGTAAATCACCGCTGCCCTTTGGAAACACAAGTTTCACTCGTCATAAAAATAATAAACGGGGCTTATTTGGGAGTTGGGAGCCGGAGTTACAGGACACAGTTGTTGGCCAATGTTCACGTGGATTCCGGTGACAGGGCAGCTGCAGCGTTCTGGGGCTGGAGAAGGTTCCAGAAACAAGGGGGGAACAGGGTAATGGAGGAGGTTACAGAGAGAGCGGGGAACAGGGTAATGGAGGAGGTTACAGAGAGAGGGGGGAACAGGGTAATGGAGGAGGTTACAGAGAGAGCGGGGAACAGGGTAATGGAGGAGGTTACAGAGAGAGGGGGGAACAGGGTAATGGAGGAGGTTACAGAGAGAGGGGGGAACACGGTAATGGAGGAGGTTACAGAGATAGGGAGGGACACGGTAATGGAGAGGGTTACAGAGAGAGGGGAAAACGGGGTGATGGAGGAGGTTACAGAGATAGGGAGGGATAGGTGATGGAGGAGGTTACAGAGATAGAGAGGGACAGGGTGATGGAGGAGGTTACAGAGATAGGGAGGGATAGGGTGATGGAGGAGGTTACAGAGATAGGGAGGGATAGGGTGATGGAGGAGGTTAAAGAGATAGGGAGGTGATGGAGGAGGTTACAGAGATAGGGAGGGATAGGGTGATGGAGGAGGTTACAGAGATAGGGAGGGATAGGGTGATGGAGGAGGTTACAGAGGTGGGAATGGATAGGGTTATGGAGGAGGTTACAGAGATAGGGAGGGATAGGGTGATGGAGGAGGTTACAGAGATAGGGAGTTGATGGAGGAGGTTACAGAGATAGGGAGGGATAGGGTGATGGAGGAGGTTACAGATATAGGGAGGGATAGGGTGATGGAGGAGGTTACAGAGATAGGGAGGGATCGGGTGATGGAGGAGGTTACAGAGATAGGGAGGTGATGGAGGAGGTTACAGAGATAGGGAGGGACAGGGTGATGGAGGAGGTTACAGAGATAGGGAGGGATAGGGTGATGGAGGAGGTTACAGAGATAGGGAGGGATAGGGTGATGGAGGAGGTTACAGAGATAGGGAGGGATAGGGTGATGGAGGAGGTTACAGAGGTAGGGAGGGATCGGGTGATGGAAGAAGTTACAGAGGTGGGAATGGATAGGGTTATGGAGGAGGTTACAGAGATAGGGAGGGATAGGGTGATGGAGGAGGTTACAGAGATAGGGAGGGATAGGGTGATGGAGGAGGTTACAGAGATAGGGAGGGATAGGGTGATGGAGGAGGTTACAGAGATAGGGAGGGTTAGGGTGATGGAGGAGGTTACAGAGATAGGGAGGGGTAGGGTGATGGAGGAGGTTACAGAGATAGGGAGGGATAAGGTGATGGAGGAGGTTACAGAGATAGGGAGGTGATGGAGGAGGTTACAGAGATAGGGAGGGATCGGGTGATGGAGGAGGTTACAGAGATAGGGAGGGACAGGGTGATGGAGGAGGTTACAGAGATAGGGAGGGACAGGGTGATGGAGGAGGTTACAGAGATAGGGAGGTGATGGAGGAGGTTACAGAGATAGGGAGGGATAGGGTGATGGAGGAGGTTACAGAGATGGGACTGGATAGGGTGATGGAGGAGGTTACAGAGATAGGGAGGGATAGGGTAATGGAGGAGGTTACAGAGATAGGGAGGGACAGGGTGATGGAGGAGGTTACAGAGATAGGGAGGGACAAGGTGATGGAGGATGTTACAGAGATAGGGAGTGATTGGGTGATGGAGGAGGTTACAGAGATAGGGAGGGATATGGTAATGGAGGAGGTTACAGAGATAGGGAGAGACAGGGTGATGGAGGAGGTTACAGAGGTGGGAATGGATAGGGTGATGGAGGAGGTTACAGAGATAGGGAGGGATAGGGTGATGGAGGAGGTTACAGAGATAGGGAGGGACAAGGTGATGGAGGATGTTACAGAGATAGGGAGGTGATGGAGGAGGTTACAGAGATAGGGAGTGATTGGGTGTTGGAGGAGGTTACAGAGATAGGGAGTGATTGGGTGTTGGAGGAGGTACGGAAGGACAGGTTGATGGAGGATTCAGAAAGGCTGAGAATTGTGCAGCTGGACCGTTGTGTAACTGTGAGGCAATGTATTCCGGGGACACAGGGATGGTGGGTGAATGGGGCCTGAATGAGGCAATGTATCCCGGCGACACAGGGATGGTGGGTGAATGGGGCCTGAATGAGGCAATGTATCCCGGGGACACAGGGATGGTGGGTGAATGGGGCCTGAATGAGGCAATGTATTCCGGGGACACAGGGATGGTGGGTGAATGGGGCCTGAATGAGGCAATGTATCCCGGGGACACAGGGATGGTGGGTGAATGGGGGCCTGAAGTACAGAGTTTGGATTTAATGAGCCATGGATCCAGGGCCTTGTATTCTTCCGCCTGCCTCTATACCGCAGTGGGCTTGTCATTTGTAACATTTTATTGACCTTGATTTGCCTTTGAAACTTTTCCTTGAAGCAATATTTAGGGATCATGACTATAAGATAGTCACTGAGATATTGAACATTGAATTCAGGGGGAATCTCTTTACCCAGAGAGTGGTGAGGTACGGAGCCCACAGGTGGATTAAGGCCAGTGACAGAAGCTGGATAAATACACGAAGGAGAATGGAATACGCTGATAGGGTGAGCTGGAGCAGGGGCGGGAGGAGGCCCCAGTGGAGCATAAACGCTGGCAGAGATGAGATGGGCTAAATGGCCTTTATATGTGCCGCGCTTTCCTCATACTTCTACGTAACGATGATGCTGGGCCCTTCGTCACCGGGAGGGGGGAAGTCACTCCGACCGAGTTCCTCAGCAGAAGACACAATAGTCAAAAATCAATCCCGTTGTTACGTGCAATGTTTAATTGCTGAGGTTATTCGTTGCTTGGGCCCATGTCCTCCGTTGGGTTAAAAGCCACTGAAGAGATTCTTTATTTGACCTCTTCCATTAAACGTTCCAAATGCAGGAGACGGTTGCAGCTGAAAGTACAGGGTTATTTATCTGCTTCCGCAGTCTGTCTCTGAGTGTGTGGCTGGCATTAATGTACATTTCCGAATTCAGCGCCGATTGTCGGGCTCCCGCGGGATTTCCGCCACGCCGGTCAGGGTCCGTTGAAAGCGGCCGCCCCGGCAATACTCCGAGCCTCGACGGGCCGAGTGCCCACCGATTTCAGCCGAGTCCCGCCGGCGTGGGTCATGTATCGGTCCCACACGGCGGTGACCTGCAAGTTGTGTCTGTGGGGGACATCCTGGTTGGGGAGGGGGGGGGCGGGATCTGACCCTGGGGAGGGGGGCCTCCACGGTGGCCTGACCTGTGATCGGGGCCTACCGATCGGCAGGCGGGCTAGTTCCATGGGAGGGCCTATGTTCCTCCGCGCCGGGCCAGGGTAGGGCTCCGCCATATTGCCCGGGAACCGGCGCGGAGACGGGAACACGCGCGGAATGACGACGGCCGTGGCGCGCTGGCTGGAGCTGCGGGGACCACGCCTGCGCTGGCCTAGCCCCCTGAGAAGGGGAGCACACCGGACAATCGAGGACCGCGGACGCCGGAGTGGATCACGCCACTTTTCTTGCCGGCGTCAGAACTTGGCCACGGGATTGGAGAATCCTGGCCAGTGTGTCAAGTGGTGAAGAAGTACATGTGCGCCGACTTCAATCGAGTGCTATCTATCCCGGTGTTTCTGGGCACGCAGAATTTGCTAATTTTTGTCGGGAGGGGGGGGAAGGGGGGGGGGGGGGGGGGGGAATTGGTCCTTTTCCAGGAGCAAGCTGTCGGGCCAATGATGCATCAGTTCCTGGATATTCTCCCCTGAGCAATGCTCCTCCACATTGACCTCAATTGAAAGCGGTAGAAACGGGCGGGTAATTGGAGACCTGGACGTTTTCAAAATGGCGGCGGCCGGGTCGCCAGGCGTTGATCGAGCTGTAAGAAGGTGGACCCCATTCGGCGGTCCCATGCTGCCCGGTTAACACCCAGCGAGGGTCGGACAAAACCAGCTCACCCACCCCACCCCACCAATCAACTTGCATTCTTACAGCGCCTTACACAAGCTCAGAGTGCCCCACATTGCCCGACAGCTGACTTTTCTCAAGTATGTTTGAACTGTAGCCGCTGCTATAGTGGGGGCTGCAGCCGACTTTCTCACAGCAATGTCCCACAAAAAGCAGTGTGACAAAAGGCAAGATAAGGGCAGCACGGCAGCTCAGTGGATAGCACAATTGCTTCACAGCTCCAGGGTCCCAGGTTCGATTCCCGGCTTGGGTCACTGTCTGTGCGGAGCCTGCACATTCTCCCCATGTCTGCGTGGGCTTCCTCCGGGTGCTCCGGTTTCCTCCCACAGTCCAAAGATGTGCCATGATGTGGAGATGCCGGCGTTGGACTGGGGTGAGCACAGTAAGAAGTCTGACAACACCAGGTTAAAGTCCAACAGGTTTGTTTCAAACACGAGCTTTCGGAGCGCTGCTCCTTCCTCAGGTTAGGTGGATTGGCCGTGATAAATTGCCCTTAGTGTCCAAAATTGCCCTTAGATAGATAGATAGAATAGAACAGTACAGCACAGAACAGGCCCTTCGGCCCTCAATGTTGTGCCGAGCAATGATCACCCTACTCAAGTCAACCTATCCACGTAACCCAACACCCCCCCCCACCCCCCCCCCCCCCCCCCCCCCCCCCACATTAACCTTATTATTTAGGACACTAAGGGCAATTTAGCATAGCCAATGAACCTAACCCGCACATCTTTGGACTGTGGGAGGAAACCGGAGCACCCGGAGGAAACCCATGCACACACGGGGAGGACGTGCAGACTCCGTACAGACAGTGACCCAGCCGGGAATCGAACCTGGGGCCCTGGAGCTGTGAAGCATTTATGCTAACCACCATGCTACCGTGCTGCCCTTAGTGTTAGATAGGGTTACTGGGTTATGGGGATAGGGTGAGGGTGTTGGCTTGGGTAGGGTGCTCTTTCCAAGAGCCAGTGCGGACTCGATGGGCTGAATGGTCTCCTTCTGCACTGTAAATTCTATGATCAATGTGACAGTTCACCCCACCAACCACGATTTCAGCTTTTCACGGCTGAATGATTTGGGTGAAGAAATGAAGTGCGTGGGGTCAAGGAGGATTTTAGTCCCTACCCTTTGTTTGGAGCCCATTCGGTATCACTGAAGGGTTAGAAGGGAGAAAGTTAACAGCCGTATCAGGAGCCTTACCAAGAAGGCATCACCTTGGCAGAGGGAGCCACAGGGGACCGAGATGTCTCCTCGGTTATGATGTTATTGGTATTACTGAGACTTGGTTGAGGTAAAGGCAGGACTGGCAACTAAATATCCCAGGGTATAGATGCTTCAGGAGGGATAGTGAGGGAGGTAGAAGGGGTGGAGGAGTTGCATTACTCGTCAGAGATGATATCACAGCTGTGATTAAGGAGGGCACGATGGAGGATTCGAGCACTGAGGTAATATGGGTAGAGCTAAGAAATAGGAAGGGTGCAGTAACATTGTTGGGACTTTACTACAGGCCTCCCAAAAGCGAGCGTGAAGTAGGGGTATAAATATGTAGACAGATTATAGAAAAATGTAGGAGCAATAGGGTGGTTGTGATGGGAGATTTTAACTTCCCCAACATTGAATGGGACTCATGTAGTGTTGGAGGCGTAGATGGAGCAGAGTTTGTAAGAAGCATCCAGGAGAGTTTTTTTAGAGCAGTATGTAAATAGTCCAACTCGGGAAGGGGCCATACTGGACCTGGTATTGGGGAATGATCCTGGCCAGGTGGTTGAAGATTCAGTCGGTGATTACTTTGGGAATAGCGATCACAATTCCGTAAGTTTTAGAATACTCATGGACAAAGACGAGAAGGTCCTAAAGGAAGAGTGCTGAATTGGGGAAAGGTCAAGTATAACAAAATTCGGCAGGAGCTAGGGAATGTGGATTGGGAGCAGCTGTTTAAGGGTAAATCCACATTTGAAATGCGGGAGCCTTTTAAGGAAAGGTTGATTAGAGTGCAGGACAGACATGTCCCTGTGAAAATGAGGGATAGAAATGGCAAGATTAGGGAACCATGGATGACGGGTGGAATTGTGAGACTAGCTAAGATGAAAAAGGAAGCATACATAAGATCTAGGTGACTTAAAACTGATGAAGCTTTGGAGGAATATCGGGAAAGTAGGACGCGTAATAGAGAGGGCTAAAAGGGGTCATGAAATATCTTTGGCTAACAGGGTTAAGGAAAATCCCAAAGCCTTTTATTCGTATGGAAGGAGCAAGAGGGTAACTACAGAAAGGATTGGTCCACTCAAAGACAAAAGAGGGAATTTATGCGCGGAGTCAGAGGAAATGGGTGAGATTCTTAATGAGTACTTTGCATCGGTATTCACCAAGGAGAGGAACATGACGGATGTCAAGGCTAGGGATGGATGTTTAAATACTCTAGATCAGGTCGGCATAAGGAAGGGGGAAGTTTTGGGTATTCTAAAAGGCATTAAGGTGGACAAGTCCCCAGGACCGGATGGGATCTATCCCAGGTTACTGAGGGAAGCGAGGGTCGAAATAGCTGGGGCCTTAACAGATATCTTTGCAGCATCCTTGAGCACGGGTGAGCTCCTGAAGGACTGGAGAATTGCTAATGTTGTCCCTTTGTTTAAGAAGGGTAGCAGGGATAATCCAGGAATTATAGACCTGTGAGCTTGACGTCAGTGGTAGGCAAACTGTTGGAGAAGATACTGAGGGATAGGATCTATTCACATTTGGAAGAAAATAGATTTATTAGTGATAGGCAGCATGGTTTTGTGCAGGGAAGGTCATGTCTTACAAACCTAATAGAATTCTTTGAGGAATTTGTTGATGAGGGAATGGCTGTAGACGTCATATACATGGACTTCAGTAAGGCGTATGATAAAGTTTCCCATGGCAGGTTGATGGAAAAAGTGAAGTCGCATGGGGTTCAGAGTGTACTAGCTAGATGGATAAAGAACTGGCTGGGCAACAGGAGACAGAGAGTAGTGGTGGAAGGGAGTGTCTCAAAATGGAGAAGGGTGACTAGTGGTGTTCCACAGGGATCCGTGCTCGGACCACTGTTGTTTGTGATATACATAAATGATCTGGAGGAAGGTATAGGTGGTCTGATTAGCAAGTTGCAGATGATGCTAAGATTGGTGGAGTTGCAGATAGCGAGGAGGACTGTCAGAGAATACAGCAAAATATAGATAGATTGGAGAGTTGGGCAGAGAAATGGCAGGTGGAGTTCAATCCAGGCAAATGCGAGGTGATTCATTTTGAAAGATCTAATTCAAGAGTGAACTATACGGTCAATGGAAAAGTCCTGGGGAAAATTGAAGTACAGAGAGATCTGGGAGTTCAGGTCCATTGTACCCTGAAGGTGGCAACGCAGGTCGATAGAGTGGTGAAGAATGCATACAGCATGCTTGCCTTCATCCGTCGGGGTATTGAGTACAAGAGTCAACAGGTCATGTTACAGTTGTATAGGACTTTGGTTAGGCCACATTTGGAATACTGCGTGCAGTTCTGGTCACCACATTACCAGAAGGATGTGGCTGCTTTCGAGAGGGTGCAGAGGAGGTTCACCAGGATGTTGCCTGGTATGGAGGGTGCTAGCTATGAAGAAAGGTTGAGTAGATTAGGATTGTTTTCGTTGGAAAGACAGAGGTTGAGGGGGGACCTGATTGAGGTCTACAACATTATGAGAGGTATGGACAGGGTGGATAACAACAAGCTTTTTCCAAGAGTGGGGGTGTCAGTTACAAGGGGTCACGATTTCAAGGTGAGAGGGGGAAAGTTTAAGGGAGATGTGCGTGGAAAGTTTTTTACGTAGTGGGTGGTGGGTGCCTGGAACGCTTTGCCAGCGGAGGTGGTAGAGGCGGGCACGATAGCATCATTTAAGATGCATCTGGGCAGATATATGAATGGGCGGGAACAGAGGGAAGTAGAACCTTGGAAAATAGGCAACAGGTTTAGATAAAGGATCGGGATCGGCGCAGGCTGGGAGGGCTGAAGGGCCTGTTCCTGTGCTGTAATTTTCTTTGTTCTTTGTTCTTTTTCTCTGACGAGATGGATGGTGAAGAGGGTGGAGGTAACGAGGGCCAGGATATCAACGAACCACATGCAGAGGCCAGAGCAGGGCTGTCAGAATTCCTTTCATTAATAAGCTGCTGGAAGTTATCTTCACTCGCCGTTTCACTTGTGAAGAGAACAGTAACTCCAGGCCTGTGCTCTCTACCATCTCACCATCAAACAGGCAGCAGAAGAAAGAGCTCGGCCAGGTACCATGGGCCTAATCTGCACAGGTAGCCATGGTGTTGTAGCCCCCACGGGCACAGCTGATACGGCTCATCATGAGTCTCGCGCAGTACCAGCTGAGGGGCAGGGTCCCCTGATCAGCAGGAGAGGAAACCCTTTCTTGCCCTTGTCCCTCTCTTGCCGTATGAGTGTAAAAAGGGGCAGATGTTGCAAAACCCCTTTCCACGTGTTTTGTGTGCGTGAAATAAACCAACCCCTTACTTAGTCTCATCTCGAGTTTGCAGGATAAGTTATTTATTGAGGATTGAAACACCCTAAATTTAAGCGTTGGGGAAAATACTTTGGAACGGAAGGGAATGAACAATCATACTGTTTGTGGATGGGAAGTGAGAGAAGGAATAAGGGGTGTCGAAATGAATCCTCCTGTCTGTAATACCTGGGTGATTGCAACTTCAATAAAGAAGCTCGACACCATCCAGCACAGAGCAGCCCCACGTGATTGGCACCCCATTCAGCACGGTAGCACAGTGGTTAGCACAATTGCTTCACAGCTCCAGGGTCCCAGGTTCGATTCCCGGCTTGGGTCACTGTCTGTGCGGAGTCTGCACATCCTCCCAGTGTGTGCGTGGGTTTCCTCCGGGTGCTCCGGTTTCCTCCCACAGTCCAAAGATGTGCAGGTCAGATGGATTGGCCATGATAAATTGCCCTTAGTGTCCAAAATTGCCCTTAGTGTTGGGTGGGGTTACTGGGTTATGGGGATAGGGTGGAGGTGTGGGCTTGGGTGGGGTGTTCTTTCAGAGGGCTGGTGCAGACTCGATGGGCCGAACGGCCTCCTTCTGCACTCTAAGTTCTATGAAATCTATGAAATTCACGAACATTCACTCCCTCCACCACCAACGCACAGTGGCAGCCATGTGTACCACCTACAAGATGAGTTGTTGGATCTACAAATGTTCCGCAGAGAACACCTTCCAAACCCAAAACTGCTGCCATCGCGAGGGACAAGGTTAGCAGACACATGGCAACACCACCACCTGGAAGTCCATCTCCAAATCACACGCCATTCTGACTCATAAATATACCGCCGTTCCTTCATTGCCGCTGGTTCAAAATCCTGGAACTCCCTCCCTAACAGCACAGTGGGTGTACCTACACCACATGGACTGCAGCGGTTCAAGAAGGCGGCTCATCACCACCTTCTCAAGGACAATTGGGGAGAGCGACAAATGTCGGCCTACCCGACAAAGCCCACGCCCCTGAAATAGAACATAGAACATTACAGCGCAGTACAGGCCCTTCGGCCCTCGATGTTGTGCCGACCTGTGAAACCCTTCTAAAGTCCCTCTACACTATTCCCTTATTGTCCATATGTCTATCCAATGACCATTTGAATGCGTTTAGTGTTGGCGAGTCCACTACTGTTGCAGGCAGGGCATTCCACGCCCTTACTACTCTCTGAGTAAAAAACCTACCTCTGACCTCTGTCCTATATCTATCTCCCCTCAATTTAAAGCTATGTCCCCTCGTGCTGGACATCACCATCCGAGGAAAAAGGCTCTCGATGTCCACCCTATCTAATCCTCTGATCATCTTGTATGCCTCAATTAAGTCCCCTCATAACCTTCTTCTCTCCAACGAAAACAGCCTCAAGTCCTTCAGCCTTTCCTCATATGATCTTCCCTCCATACCAGGCAACATCCTGGTAAATCTCCTCTGCACCCTTTCCAATGCTTCCACATCCTTCCTATAATGCGGTGACCAGAACTGCCACAATAAGCGATTTTCATTTCATTTCATTTCAATTAATAATGATAATAATCACTTATTGTCACAAGTAGGCTTCAATGAAGTTACTGTGAAAAGCCCCTAGTCGCAACATTCCAGCTGTTCCGGGAGGCCGGTACGGGAATTGAACCCTGCGCTGCTGGCCTTGTTCTGCATTACAAGCCAGTTATTTAGCCCACTGTGCTAAATTGGTGGAGGGCTGGAGTCATATAGACACCAGGTCAAGACCCCAGGTTCCCTTCTTTGAAGGGCGTTGCTGAATCAGATGGATGTTTCGCACCAATCTGATCGCATAATTCTCACATTTAAAAAAATCTACTTTTCTCTTGTTCCTTTTGTTCATGCTGAATTCATGTTTTGCTGCTGCCGTGCTGGGAATTTGAATTCACATTCTTTCAATTACTCATCCTGTGACCACCTGACTGCAAAGCTATTTCATAGAATCATCGTAGAATCACAGAATTTACAGTGCAGGAGGAGGCCATTCGGCCCTTCTAGTCTGCACCGGCCCTTGGGAAAAAGCACCTACTTAAGGCCACACCTCCACCCTATCCCCGTAATCCAGTAATCCCGCGTAAGCTTTTTTGGACACGAAGGGGCAATTTAGCGTGGCCAATCCGTCTAACCCTGCACATCTTTGGACTTGTGGGAGAAAACCGGAGCACCCGGACGAAGCCCACGCAAACACGGGGAGAACGTGCAGACTCCGCACAAACCGTCACCCGAGGGCGGAATTGAACCCGGGACCCTGGAGCTGTGGAGCCACAGTGCTAACCACTGTGCCACTGTGCCGCCGATTGTATTTCTAAAGATACTTCCCCTACATTAGAAATGATGTGGAGATGCCGCCGTTGGACTGGGGTGAGCACAGGATTAGATTGGATTGGATTTGTTTATTGTCACGTGTACCGAGGGACAGTGTAAAGTATTTTTCTGCAAGCAGCTCAACAGATCATTCAGTATATGGGAAGAAAAGGGAATTAAACAAAATTCAAGAAAATACATAATAGGGCAACACAAGATATACAATGTACTACATAAGCATTGGCATCGGATGAAGCATACAGGGTGTAGTATTCATGAGGTCAGTCCATAAAAGGGTCATTTAGGAGTCTGGTGACAGCGGGGAAGAAGCTGTTTTTGAGTCTGTTCATGCGTGTTCTCAGACTTCTGTATCTCCTGCCCGATGGAAGAAGTTGGAAGAGTGAGTAAGCCGGGTGGGAGGGATCCTTGATTATGCTGCCCGCTTTCCCCCGGCAGCGGGAGGTGTAGATGGAGTCAGTGGATGGGAGGCAAGTTTGTGTGATGGACTGGGCTATGTTCACGACTCTCTGAAGTTCCTTGCGGTCCTGGGCCGAGCAGTTGCCATACCAGGCTGTGATGCAGCCCGATAGGATGCTTTCTATGGTGCATCTGTAAAAGTTGCCATGATGTGGAGATGCCGGCGTTGGACTGGGGTGAGCACAGTAAGAAGTCTTACAACACCAGGTTAAAGTCCAACAGGTTTGTTTAAAACACGAGCTTTCGGAGCACGGCTCCTTCTTCAGGTGAAGAAGGAGGAGCCGTGCTCCGAAAGCTCGTGTTTGAAACAAACCTGTTGGACTTTAACCTGGTGTTGTAAGACTTCTTACTCTGTAAAAGTTGGTAAGGGTTAATGTGGATATGTCGAATTTCCTTAGTTTCCTGAGGAAGTATAGGCGCTGTTGTGCTTTCTTGGTGGTAGCGTCGACGTGGGTGGACTAGGACAGATTTTTGGTGATGTGCACCCCGAGGAATTTGAAACTGCTAACCATCTCCACCTCGGCCCCATTGATGCTGACAGGGGTGCGTACAGTACTTTGCTCCTGAAGTCAATGACCAGCTCTTTAGTTTTGCTGGCATTGAGGGAGAGATTGTTGTCGCTGCACCACTCCACTAGGTTCTCTATCTCCCTCCTGTATTCTGACTCATCGTTATTCGAAATCTGGCCCACTATGGTCGTATCGTCAGCAAACTTGTAGATGGAGTTGGAACCAAGTTTTGCTACGCAGTCGTGTGTGTACAGGGAGTACAGTAGGGGGCTAAGTTCACAGCCTTGCGGGGCCCCGGCATTGAGGACTATTGTGGAGGAGGTGTTGGTGTTCATTCTTACTGATTGTGGTCTGTGGGTTAGAAAGTCAAGGATCCAGTTGCAGAGTGAGGAGCCAAGTCCTAGGTTTTGGAGCTTTGATATGAGCTTGGCTGGGATTATGGTGTTGAAGGCGGAGCTGTAGTCAATAAATAGGAGTCTGATGAAGGAGTCCTTGTTGTTGAGATGCTCTCGGGATGGTTATAGGGCCAGGGAAATGGCATCTGATGTAGACCGGTTGCGACAGTATGCGAATTGCAGTGGATCAAGGCATTCTGGGAGTATGGAGGTGATGCGCTTCACGATCAACCTCTCGAAGCACTTCATTACGGCTGAAGTCAGGGCCACCGGGCGGTAGTCATTGAGGCACGTTGCCTGGTTCTTCTTTGGTACCGGTATGATGGTGGTCTTCTTGAAGCAGGTGGGGACCTCGGAGTGGAGTAGGGATAGGTTAAAGATGTCTGTGAATACCTCTGCCAGCTGGTCCGCGCAGGCTCTGAGTGCACGACCAAGGATCCCGTCTGGGCCCATCGCCTTCCGTGGGTTCACTTTCAGGAAGGCCGATCTGACTTCGGAAGCTGTGATGGTGGGTATGGGTGAGTTATGTGCTGCATGGGCACTCGACAGTGGATTGTTGGTTACCTGCTCAAACCGAGCATAGAATGCATTGAGTTAATCGGGGAGGGGTGCGCTGCTGCCAGAGATACTGCTCGGCTTCGCTTTGTAGCCCGTTATGTTGTTTAGTCCTTGTCACAACCGCCGAGAGTCTGTCTGTGACTCTAGCTTGGTTTGATATTCTCTCTTGGCATCTTGGATGGCTTTGTGGAGGTCGTACCTGGATTTCTTGTATAGGTCAGGGTCGTCTGCCTTGAACGCCTCAGATCTGTCCTTCAGTAGGGAGTCAATCTCACGGTTGAGCCATGGTTTCCAGTTGGGGAATGTACGTACTGCTTTCTTTGGCACGCAGTCGTCCACACATTTGCTGATGAAGTCTGTGACGGTGGTGGCATACTCATTTAAGTTGGTGGCTGAGTTCTTAAATATGGACCAGTCCACTGTCTCTAAGCAGTCACGTAAGAGTTCTTCTGTCTCCTCAGACCAGCACTGCACAACCTTCTTAGCTGGATTCTCCCGCTTGAGTTTCTGCTTGTAAGCCGGGAGAAGGAGCACAGTCTTATGGTCTGATTTCCCAAAGTGCGGTCGGGGGATGGAACGGTAGGCGCCCTTGATTTTTGAGTAGCAGTGGTCAAGAGTGTTGTCGCCCCTGGTGGGACAGGAGATGTGCTGGTGGAATTTTGGCCGTACACACTTGAGGTTGGCTTTGTTGAAGTCTCCGGCCACAATGAACAAGGCCTCCGGGTGTTCTGTTTCATAGTTGTTTATGACTGTGTACAGTTCGTCCAGCGCCTTCCTCACTTCTGCCTGGGGTGGGATGTAGACCGCTGTGATAATGGCTGAAATGAACTCACGTGGAAGATAGTATGGGTGGCACTTTACGGTCAGGTATTCCAGGTCTGGGGAGCAGTAGGTCGCCAGGATCGCCACATCCAAGCACCAGGAGGAGTTGATGAGGAGGCAAACCCCTCCACCCTTCGCTTTGCCTGAAGATGCCGTGCGGTCCACCCGGTGAATAGAGAAGCCTTCAGGTTGTATGGCACAGTCCGGTGAGGCGGGGGTGAGCCATGTCTCTGTGAAACAGAGCACACAGCAGTCTCTTACTTCCCTCTGAGAGGTAAGTCTGGCGTTAAGTTCATCCAGCTTGTTTTCAATCGCTTGGACGTTTGCCAGGAGTATGCTGGGGAGAGGGGGGTCTTGAAACCGCGTTGCTTCAGTCTAACCTGCAGACAACCGTGTTTCCCTCGCTTCCTCGGTCGGCGGCTGCTGCTGGATGATCCCGGGATCCGATGGGAGGCGTCAGTCCTTGTGGAAGGTAGGTGGTTGCTTCTGGCGGGGTCCAGGGCGCTGGCGGGGTCCAGGGCGCTAGCGAGGTCCAGGGCGCTGTTTACGTTTCCGGGGTCGCGCCTGGCAGGGTCCCGGGCACTGGTTGAGGTAATGGGGTTCCTGGGGGGTAAGAAGTTTTAGAAAACCAAGTTAAAGTCCAACAGGTTTGTTTCAAACACTAGCTGTGCTCCGAAAGCTAGTGTTTCAAACAAACCTGTTGGACTTTAACCTGGTGTAAGACTCCTTACTGGTCATTAGAAAGAGTGTGTGGGGGGTGAGGGCTGATGAAGCTCTCTGACGTCTCTTTAGCTGATTGAATGGCATGAATATTCACAACAAAAGTGAAAGCTTCAAGGGAGAAGCATTAAACTGGGATGGTAACCGGGAAATTATTTCAGCAGCTGACGTAGGAACCTTATTGCCTATGCTGTCGATCGGGTTAAAGAGTAAGAAAGTGACTCGAAACTCTCTTTGAGCACAGAGGGAGAAGACCTTCCGACAAAACAGTGGCATCGAATGTAAATGCCGCTTTTAGTAACATCGCCCGTGGAGCGACATCCCTCAAGACATCGACATCTTCTTTCAGCTGTGAATGAAGAGCAGATGTGCGCCAGAGGAGCCTGACATCGTTCACTGAACCGGGCCCACCCTCAGCCCGTAAGCCTTAATGCGGATTTCAATTCGCTCAATCTGCCTCTTGTGCTTTCATGCTGACCTTCAGTAAGTGAGTTAAGCTTTATTACTTACACTTCACATCTTTTACATGATCATGACTCTCTGTCACGCTCCAGTACCGTCACAGAAAGCCAATTTAGACAGGCTCGAGCATAGCTCAGGGGGCAGTGGGGTCGG
Source organism: Scyliorhinus canicula (assembly GCF_902713615.1). Classification (NCBI taxonomy): domain Eukaryota; kingdom Metazoa; phylum Chordata; class Chondrichthyes; order Carcharhiniformes; family Scyliorhinidae; genus Scyliorhinus; species Scyliorhinus canicula. Next base: position 6,688,961 of record NC_052146.1, read on the forward strand.
TGCGGGCGGAAGGGGGATGAAATGGAAACCTGCTGTGAAATGTTTAGGAAAGGCTGGCATTTCAACTGCACCTTTCAGGACGTTGGAACACCCGAAAGCACTTCAGAGACGCTGTTGTCATGCAGGAAATGCAGCAGCCATTTTGTACACAGCAGGATCCCACAGCCACGTGGTGATAATGACCAGATATAATCTGTTTGTATGTCGCACCAGGGGAGAACCTACTGGCTCCTCTTCAAAACAGAGGGCGGGCAATCGTTTACACCCACTGGGGAGGGTGGACAGGGTCTCAGTTCAAGACCTCATCCAGAAGATGACACCTCCAACAGTGTGGCATTTCCGCCGCTGGGCAATGTTGCCTGCATATAGGGCTGAATTTTACAGGCCACCCATGGACAGAAAGGCAGGTGGGTGGGTGGGTTGGGGTGGGGGGTGGGGGGAGGACAGCCATCGCCAGCTGTCCACCCTACTCCCAACACAATTTTCCAAGCGCCGGCAGGGGTGGTTCGTGTGCTCTTCCCACCCATACTCCAACTGAAGTCCTTAAGTGGCCATTTAATGCCCAATTAACGGCCGTATCCTGCCACCACTCTGATGTAACTAGTGCAAGAGAGGCTGGTGCTCAAAGTGTAGCTCGGACGTTTAAAATCTACGGGCTGAGGTTGGTAATCAGTGGGGGTGGGGGTGTCTGACGCCCGAGTGCCAATTGGAAGCGTCTCTCCATCGTGTTGACCCCCCACCCACACCTTTTTGAGGTATTGTGTACAGTATTCGTCTCCTTATTTAAGGGCAGGTGTAAATGCCGCAGTAACAGTTGGGAGAAACTTTACCAGACTCACACCAGGAATGGGCGGGTTGTCTGCTCAGGAAAGGTTAGAGAGGTTAGATTTGCATCAAAGCTCGGCAGGCCCGAGAAGGTACGTTAAACAACATCAACCAGCATAAAGTAAAGGCAGGGACGCGGCAGACAGCTGAAAGGACCCAACCAGGACCACCGAACACGCGGGTCCCAGTCCGGGACAGCTGGGATGTGCCTGCACCCACTAGAAGCACAAATTCCACGGTATCCATGAGGAGATCGAGTGAGGTGTCCCCATGGATCTGTCAGGTCTAGTTTGTATCCATTAGAGTTTAGAAGAGGAAGAGGCGACTTGATCGACACCTTGAATATTTTTAAGACAGAGCGAGATAGATTCCTGATGCGGCACGGTAGCACAGTGGTTAGCACCGTTGCTTCCCAGGGGCGGGGTCCCGGGTTTGATTCTCGGCTCGGATCACTGTCTGTGCGGAGTCTGCACGTTCTCCCCGTGTCTGCGTGCGTTTCCTTCGGGTGCTCTGGTTTCCTCCCACAAGTCCCGAAAGACGTGCTGTTAGGTGGATTTGACGTTCTGAATTCTCCCTCTGTGTACCCGAACAGGCGCCGGAGTGTGGCAACTAGGGGGGTTTTCACAGTAACTTCATTGCAGTGATGATGTAAGCCCAGTTGTGGCACTAATAAAGATTATTATTGTTATTATTGCACCTCTCCAGTGCCTCAATGTAAAATGGAGGTCACAGTGCTCCAAGTGTGCACCAGACAAGGCTCAATCCGAGTTTTCAGGACAATCCTTATTAATCTGCTCGGCACAGGAGCTATGCGATTTGTGCATTTACAGGTGAATAAATGCACAGTAATGTTTCCTAATGAACCCAGCAGATTGATGGACACCTGTAGGATTACTCTGGCAGCATGTGTCTGCGTGGGGACGGGTTCTTGCAGCTGAAAGATCGGAATGATTCGCCTCCTTCGCTCAGTAATTAACCCCTCTTCTGCTGACAGGGTGCTGCAGGTGTGTGGGTTACCCGTTGCCAATAATCTCGCTGCACAGCAGCCATCTGCCGCCATTGAAAACCCGTGAAAAGCGAGAGGAAAGAGCAAAGACAGAATGGAAAACAACAAGGGAGAGATTTTTCTGTGCAGCACAGTGCCGTGTGTGATAATATAGCCGATTATGCTTCTGTGGAATGATGCCTTGCGATGATTTAATCTCACACTGTCAGGGCAGACAAGGTTGTGGTTTTAACGTCCCATCAGAAAGCCAGTTGCTTTTCTAATTCCTGCTGTCAGAGTGTTTGTATTAAGGGGCCTCCTTTTGGGCTTGCAGCATTGTGTCAGAGAGCCTTCTCTCTGGCTTATTGCTCCATTGGTAGCGTTATACCTTCCCTCAAAGCCTCTCACTAACATGGTCGTCAATCGCTATAGCCTGGATACACCACCCCCCCTCCCCCCCCCCCCCCCCCTTCAGGAGATGCAGGCTGCCTCTAGGCAGCAGAGGTTAGGTTTGATTCATGCTGGCCTGGACCCTTGCTTATCAGAAGCGTGTGTAGTGATGGGCTGCACGCCACTGCGGCAATTCAACCAGGTAGAGGGCACATACAATCCCTGTACCCACTATCAGGCTTAATGTGGTGAACCACCGTGTGCACCTGTATTAGGGGATGTACGGTAGGACCTGCACTACAGGTTTGCCGGTAGCCCCTGCCAGCTAGCTCCGCCCACAAGGAGCCGTATAAATATGCGTGTCCTCCTCCTGATCAGCCATTTCGCCAGCTGCAGCAGGAGGCCACGCATCTGACTGTAATAAAGCCACAGTTGTACCAATCTGAGTCTTTCCTGCAATTGATCGTGCATTACTTAATGACATTTTAACCCACATTGACTGTGTTGCCCTCCCTCGGTGCTGCCCTAGGAGTGTTAGGCTGGGGGCGCGGTACTCTGGAAGGATTTCTAAAATGGGGTAGCGAGCGGGAATTTCTGCGAGTTTCCCAGCGCTCGGCCCAGCGAGGCCGGCAACGCTATTCAACATTAGTTGATCACCATAACGATGCCCAACAAGCTTCTCGCCGATAATGAAATGACTCGCCAGCCAATTCGTCGGGACCATGCGTGTCAGCCCCCCTCCCCGCTAACAAGGTCAAGCAGCACTTAAGCAGCACTTGTACAGCCGACCCCACGCAGCTGGCAGCCATGGTTCCGCAAAGTCCGGCCCCAAGGTTTGGAGACAGGGACGAGGTAGAGGCTCCTAGACGCGGTGGAGGCCCAGAGGGGTGTCCTGTTCCCCTGAGGGTCCCGGAGGTGAGCCAGAGGGCAGCCAGTGGTGCCTGGGATGAAGTGGTGGCAAACGTCAGCTCAGGAAACGTGACCAGGAGGACTGACCTCCAGTGCCTCAAGAACGTCAATGACCTACACCAGGCAGCACGGGTGAGTTGACACCAACGCACCCCACTCCCTCCCCTCCCCTGAGACCATTCCGCCCCCATGCGAGCATCCCCCCGCCAACCCTCCATGTGCCGACTCAACCCTCTGTACATCCTCCTCCCTTCCCCTCTTCTCCCTTCAACCCCCCCCACCTTTCCTTCACGCCCCCCCCCCCCCCCACCACAGTCAACCACGCGTGTGGCTGACGATGCTCTCTCTGTCTCCTCAGGAAAAGCTCTCCCACAATCGCCGGGAGAGGGCCCAGACTAGCGGAGGAGTGGCGGACAACCCTCGAGAAACAGGCCCTGGAGGAGACCGGTGTGGCCGACGACAGGACGGTCACCAACGCTGAGGCTTCCGGACGCCGCAGAGGTGAGGAACCACCAGGCCCCACCTGGAGGACCTGTTATAAGTGAGTTGTTACTGCCTTACTGACTGACCCATCCCTCCCACTGACCACATCTCCATTCTCTCACAGGCCCTCCAGCCGGCGCCGGCCCATCCCAGGTGGATCCCTCTCCTGCCTCCCAGGAGAAAAACACCTCGGAGGAGAGCTCCGAGGATTCCAAATCAATGCGTCATCATCCCCGCCCTCCGCCAGCGCAGAGACACACACCTCGGTGGGAAATGTTAGTGGTCGGGCCTCTGGGGCACAATCTGGTGAGCACCACACAGCTGCCGATGCAGGAACCCCCAGGTGCAGGAGATGTCGCCGGCAATGAGTGGCACTGAGGCCAACACTGCTAGGGTGGCGACTGCAGTGGAGAGCTGGTGTATTACCACTCAATTTTTGACCTCTCCCCAGTGGTGAACTCCTCTGATAGATAGTCAAAGTCCAATCCTCATGCACCCTCCAATTTTCCCTCTCTCGATCCAAGAATATTTTCCGGATGGAATTCATCAATGAAGGGAAAGTGGGCCATAAATCACCTCAATGTAACACTGAGACAAGAAATAGTCACTTATACAGAAAAACGACACCTTTACGAGTCGTTACCGACTGAGTTATAGCCTGAAGATAAAGCTACAAATATCTCCCAAATGTCCGTTGAGGAAAAATGTGTTGGGACGCTGTTCTGTGAAAGCTCCATTCCAGCAGCCCTCTCCCACTGTTCCCATGGTGAATGGCACAACGAATCAAGCCAGCGTGCTGGAGCAATCAGGTTAGAACAAATTGCTTCAAAAATGACTTTCCACTGAAGTATAAACCAACTGGCCTGTTTTACATCTGCAGACTGACTCTGACACATCAAACAGACATCAAGACATGTGCTGTGTGTTGAGAGAATGTTTTAAGAAAACAATATATTCCAGCTACATTGAAACTCCTGGACGTAAAGCTCCATGAATGATCACTTTAACCCTATTTTGGGGATGCTAACCTGTATTTATATAAATCACCGCAGAGCTGGCTCACTCATGAGATGAAGAACTACATAATAAAGGCAGTCTTGAGACGCTATGCACAGGCTTTGGAACCTGAAAGTTTTTATTGCGCTGCCATAATAATTTGTCAATTTAGAAGATAAATGTCAGCAGTAATGAGTGAGAAGCTGGGAGCACATTGGAGGCTCTGTGTGACAATGGTGAACACAGTCCGCAGCCAAACCGCACAAGCAAGGCCAGAGTTTCACAGACAAGCTTCACGGGCATTTAGAATGGAAGGTGGGATCTGGATGTGGGATGCTCCCATTTTTGACACACCCCATTTTTACTCGTGGGGAAAAGGGGACGGTGCATGAACCATATCGGGAAGAACCCCAACTCCCCTGGGCCATTTGAACTCAGCACTGAGTCCAGTAACACAGCTCTTTACTGTTGCCAATAGTTAACCCCAGTTAGCTACTTAACCCAAATGTGAGAGTCACAAATAAATGGACCAAGGTTGGGTAAGATCTTTTTTTTAAAATTTAGAATACCCAATTAATTTTTTCCAATTAAGGGACAATTTAGCGTGGCCAAGCCACCTAGCTTGCACATTTTTGGGTTAGAACATAGAACATAGAAAAATACAGCACAGAACAGGCCCTTCGGCCCACGATGTTGTGCCGAACCTTTGTCCTAGATTAATCATAGATTATCATAGAATTTACAGTGCAGAAGGAGGCCATTGTGGGGCGAAACCCACGCAAACACGGGGAGAATGTGCAAACTCCACATGGACAGTGACCCAGAGCCGGGATCGAACCTGGGACCTCGGCGCCGTGAGGCAGCAGGGCTAACCCACTGCCCCACCGTGCTGCCCCCTGGGTAAGATCTTTTTAACCGTCATGATCTGAAGTCTTCCGCTCTTTAAACTCTGGCTATAAAAATTGGCTGGTATTGCCAACGATTGTGAGAAAAAAATAATAGATTCCTTTGACTGTCAGGCCAGTTGGTGTAGCATTTGTTTGTGCAGTGTTTGGTGACATTTTCCTAAAGGCTATTGTTTTGGCAAGCTTGACTGGAGCGCTTAATTTTTTAAAATTTCATTTACAGGATAACGGAATTAATGGATAGGTCATCAATTTTTGCCCATCCCTAATTTCCCTCGAGAACGCTGCAGTCCCTGAGGTGTAGGTACACCCACAGTGCTGTTAGGGAGGGAATTCCACGTTTTTGACCCAGCGACAGTGAAGGAACGGCCAATATATTTCCATGTCAGGATGGTGAATGGCTTGGCGGGGAACCTCCAGGTGATGGGGTTCCCAGGTATCTGCTGCCCCTTGTCCTTCTAACCCAGATGTAGTGGTTATGGGTTTTGAGGGTACTCCTGATGGAGCCTTGGTGAGTTCCTGCAGTGCAATTTACAAATGGTACTCATTGCTGACACATCCCATGTTGATGTTATCTGCGAAGGTATCCCATCTTGGAATTTACATCATGTAACAATTATTAAAGACTATTATTAGAGTAAAGGAAAGACGAATGCACCCAAACAGGACCATTCTACCCTATGACAATTCAGATATATGAATTAATAAACACATACACAATTTAAGTACAATGGACCTTTTATTCCAAGGGCAACACAGTAGCATAGTGGTTAGCACTATGGCTTCACAGCGCCAGGGTCCCAGGTTCGATTCCCGGCTTGGGTCCCTGTCTGTGCGGAGTCTGCACGTTCTCCCCGGGTCTGCATGGGTTTCCTCCGGGTGCTCCGGTTTCCTTCCACAAGTCCCGAAACACGTGCTTGTTGGGTGAATTGGACATTCTGAATTCTCCCTCTGTGTACCCGAGCAGGCGGCAGAGTGTGGCAACAAGGGGATTTTCACAGTAACTTCATTGCAGTGTTAATGTAAGCCTACTCGTGACACTAATAAAATATTATTATTATTATAATAATCAAATCTGGGCAACGTCTTTTCCTTGTCCAGTGAAGATATTTAAACTGCCTTTTTCAGTACTGCCTTGGCTGTAAGACTTAAAGACTGTCAGCGTCAAACCTCGTGTCATGTGAGAGAAACTTTAAGAAATGGATGTTTAAGCAATGTACCTTTAAGAAATGCAGCAGCTCATATTACTGAAGTGATGTCAGAGGGTGGGGGGAGCTGAGCTGAGCTCACTTCTGCTTTTAGTTTCAGTTTTGAGAAAAAGAGCTTGGGTGTGTCTGTGTTTGCAGTGAGCTGGATCTGCTGTGATCTCTGCCATGAAATGAAATGAGAATGAAAATCGCTTATTGTCACAAGTAGGCGTCAATGAAGTTACTGTGAAAAGCCCCTAGTCGCCACATTCCGGCGCCATCTGGGGAGGCTGGTACGGGAATCGAAAGCTTGGTCTGCTTTAAAAGCCAGCGATTTAGCCCAGTGAGCTAAACCAGCCCCTGAAAGACTATCTCTGAATTATTTGGGTGATTTAAACTCATAATAGTAATGTATTTAACCTGATGTGTTTCTGTTTAAAGGTGTTAAGTCTTTTGGGGGTTTGAAGGAACATTTTGAGGGATTATTTAGTGTTGTATTATTTTCGGGGTTATCTTTGAAGTAGGGGGTGTTAAGGGATCCAATGTTTATTTAAAAAGGTTCAGTTGAATTCATGGAATAAACATTGTTTTGTGTTTAAAAACCCACGTGTCCATAATTGTAATCCCACACCTGGAGACCAAGCTGTGTGCTTCAAAAGCAACAATACATTAAAGGGAGAGGTTGGTTGAACTCCATGGTACATTTTGGGGTTCTGAAAACGCCGCTCCCACAACACTGGACTTACAGATAAAGTGGGATTTCATATTGTCGAAATGAGACTCTGCTGATTGCCACTCCACACAGTAATGTGGCACATCCACCTTTGAGAATTCTCACTTCGCCTCCCTCCAGGCTCCGAGCACCATCCAGTTTAAGGTGAAGTGAAACCACTTTTCACCAATACTCGCTGCGCAGGGTAAGTGTGCTGTTCATACACATCTTCAGTGGACGTTTTAATTTTGGATACAGATTCCACTGTCTAAAATTGGTGCCGAAGCGATTTGCACACAGTGAAACACAAAGTAACCAACAAGGGACTCTCCCACCTGTTATGGGCCAGGGCTTAGAAACTCCAAAATGTATTCTGAAGCTCACCTGTCCTATAACTTTTATGTTGAATTTGGTTAGGTTGGGTACAAGAGCTTTCACTTCAGGTGTGATTCATCAGACTTCCTAGGCACTTTTATCAAAACAGTGTTTTTAATAAAAATGTAGTTAACAGATATAAAACACAGCAAGAATTTGTTATCAATTACAAACATAAAAAACACACAACAGCTACAGTAATCTATGCATAGAACCCTTAAAGAATCCCCCATAGCTGTTCCAATTCAATAACAAAATCCAATAAACCAAAACCCCTTTCAAGGGTGTGGCCCAGCACACTGTAATCTCACTTGAATGGGACTGGCCCTTTCCCTGCAATGCAGCCTCCAACCAGCAGATTCAAAACTCCTTCCGGAAAGCAACTTTGGGCAGAATTCTCCGACCCCCCGCAGGGTTGGGGAATCGCCCGGGGCCTTCGTAAATCCCGCCCCCGCCATGGCCGGAATTCTCTGCCACCCAGGAATAGCGGGGGCGGGAATCGCGCCCCGCTGGTTGGCGGGCCCCCGTAGCAAATCTCCGGCCCGCGATGGGCCGAAGTCCCACCGTGGTCAGGCCTCTCCCGCTGATGTGGTTTAAACCACTTCTGTGCCGGCGGGAGCAGGCGGCGCAAGCGGGTAATGGGGTCCTGGAGGGGGGGGGGGCGCGGGGCGATCGGACCCCGGGGGTGCCCCCACGGTGGCCTGGCCCACGATCGGGGTCCACCGATCGGCAGGCGGGCCTGTGCCGTGGGAGTACTCTTTTTCTTCCGCCGCTGCCACGGCCTCCACCGTGGCGGAGGAGGAAGAGACCCCCTCCAGCGCACATGTGCCGGTGGTGACGTCAGCGGCGGCTGACGCTGCTCCGGCGCATGCGCGGACTCATGTCGACCGGTGAAGGTCTTTCGGCCAGCCCCGACGCCATTCGGTGTGGCGCCAAAGGCCATTGGCGCCAGTCGGCGGAACGGGAGCCACCCCTGCGCGGGCCTAGCCCCTAAAGGTGCGGAGAATTCCGCTACGCCGGGACCCCCGCCCTGCCGGGTGGGTGAGAATACTGCCCTTTATCTTCAAAGTTACCAGGGCCGTTTGCCGCACCCAATGGGCTTTTAGTTCATTGGAACAGTTTTAAAATATATCTCTGCTTTCTTCTTCTGCAGTCCAAAGCAACAAACCGAACCTGAAACCCAAAAATCTAAACCTCATCTCACCTGACATCCACAGCCCAGCTCCACCCACAAATTACATCACTGAAGCTATGCTTCATGAAGGCCAGAATTAGCAAGTTTTTTTCCAATACAAACAGCAAATGACACAGTACAATAATAATAATCGCTTATTGTCACTAGTAGGCTTCAATGAAGTTACTGCGAAAAGCCAGGGTGGTGAGTGACTTGGAGGGGAACCTCCAGGTGGTGGGGTTCCCAGGTATCTGCTGTCTTGTCCTTCTAGATGGTAGAGGATGTGGGTTTGGAAGGTGCTGTCTAAGGAAGCTTGGTGAATTGCTGCAGTGCATCTTGTAGATGGTGTCCACGGCCGCCGCTGACGTCACCACCGGCGCATGTGCGCTGGAGGGGGTCTCTTCCTCCTCCGCCATGGTGGAGGCCATGGTGGAGGATTTGAATGTTTGTGGAAGGAGGATCAATCAAGCGGAAAGATTTGTCCTGGATGGTGTTGAGCTTCTTAAGTGTTGTTCGAGCTGCACTCATCCAGGCAAGTGGAGAGCATTCCATTACATTCCTGACATCCTGGGCGTTACCATTGATCTGAAACTGAACTGGACTAGCCATATTAATACAGTGGTTATCAGGGCAGGTCAAAGGCCAGGGATCCTACTGCGAGTAAATCAACTCCTCACCTGTCCAACATCTACAGGGCATAACACAGGAGTGTAATGGAATACTCTCCGCACTCTCTACACACCCTGAAGACCCATCCGCCCACCAGACTGAGGAGGGACCCAGAAGCAGAGGCCAGTGATGGCCCAAGGTGGACAGGCGTCATTGGTCATTCAGTGAGCTGATGGACACCATGTGCCGCAGACGACAGTGTCTCAGCAGAGAGACAATGCGGCACCTGTACCACGTCCTCGCACATATGGCACCCCATGGAGGAGGAGGACACCTGCTCCCGTTGGCCGTGAAAGTCACTGCAGCCCTACATGTTTATGTGACTGGGTCGATCCAGGGCTCGAGCGGGGACCAATGTGGGCCTTGCTCTCATTTCTGGCGTCTGGCCCCCTTGGCTGCCATAAGCAATGTCAGAGCAGCTGCTGCTGGATCGATTTCATCAGACAAATTTAATTTATGTAAGGAATGCGAGAAGGAGAGAGACTGACAATCGGTTCGGGCTTCCACCTCGGGACTCTCAAATCGCCCAAGCCTCTCTCACCCTTACATATCCCACCTTGTCTCAGAGTGCCATCCACCGGGCGAGTTGCGTTGGCGAACCTTGCTCTGTGCACTCACTCATGGTCACATCATGTGCCCATCGTCCCCAGACCCCAGGCATCAGCCGAGAACTTTCGAGAGATCGTGCTTGTGTATCCTCCGCTGATCCACACACTTACCCTTGGTTGCAAGGACATCCTCAGTGCTGAAGCCCCAATCTTTACTGCTTTACTGTTGGCAGCTACCTCTATGGCGCTCAGGCTCCTGAAGTTCAGGCTCACTACTCAGAGTTCAAAGGTTGCTGGACATGCAATGCGCTACATCATCCTCTGGGACATGACACATGTGCCCTCGAGGAGGCACTTGAGAGTTGGGGAATGTGAAGTGCTCTCACAACTAACAAGGCCAATTCCTCATTTTCACTAGCCTTCAGATATGAAGCTAGAGGCTGCTCACAGTCATATATTTATATATGTTATAAATCCTTCCACCCCCTTCCCCTTCCACTTCCCCGTTGTCGGCCCATCCAATATAACTATTCCTCTCTGCTCTGCTTCCCTCAAACCTCCTCCTGTTACCCTTGAGCTATCACGATCTGCACCCTTCTCTCCCCTCTGAGCTTGTCCCCATGCCTACCCTGACCCTGACCCCTCCCATTATCTGCATCTTCTGTTTTATCCAACTCCATAATCCCCAACACCGCCCTTGACACCATCTGCTACCTGACTTACATAAGAACATAAGAACTAGGAGCAGGAGTAGGCCATCTGGCCCCTCGAGCCTGCTCCGCCATTCAATTAGATCATGGCTGATCTTTTGTGGACTCAGTTCCACTTTCCGGCCCGAACACCATAACCCTTAATCCCTTTATTCTTGAAAAACTATCTATTTTTATCTTAAAAACATTTAATGAAGGAGCCTCAACTGCTTCACTGGGCAAGGAATTCCATAGATTCACAACCCTTTGGGTGAAGAAGTTTCTCCTAAACTCAGTCCTAAATCTGCTTCCCCTTATTTTGAGGCTATGCCCCCTGGTTCTGCTGTCACCCGCCAGTGGAAACAACCTGCCCGCATCTATCCTATCTATTCCCTTCATAATTTTAAATGTTTCTATAAAATCCCCCCGCATCCTTCTAAATTCCGAGTACAGTCCCAGTCTACTCAACCTCTCCTCGTAATCCAACCCCTTCAGCTCTGGGATTAACCTAGTGAATCTCCTCTGCACACCCTCCAGTGCCAGTACGTCCCTTCTCAAGTAAGGAGACCAAAACTGAACACAATACTCCAGGTGTGGCCTCACTAACACCTTATACAATTGCAGCATAACCTCCCTAGTCTTAAACTCCATCCCTCTAGCAATGAAGGACAAAATTCCATTTGCCTTCTTAATCACCTGTTGCACCTGTAAACCAACTTTTTGCGACTCATGCATTAGCACACCCAGGTCTCTCTGCACAGCAGCATGTTTAGCACACTGGGCTAAATCGCTGGCTTTGAAAGCAGACCAAGCAGGCCAGCAGCACGGTTCGATTCCCGTAACAGCCTCCCCAAACAGGCGCCGGAATGTGGCGACTAGGGGCTTTTCACATTAACTTCATTTGAAGCCAACTCGTGACAGTAAGCAATTTTTTTTTTCATATTTTATCTTTTAAATAATAATCCATTTTGCTGTTATTCCTACCAAATGGATAACCTCACATTTGTCAACATTGTATTCCATCTGCCAGACCCTAGCCCATTCACTGAACCTATCCAAATCCCTCTGCAGACTTCCAGTATCCTCTGCACTTTTTGCTTTACCACTTATCTTAGTGTCGTCTGGAAACTTGGACACATTGCACATGGTCCCCAACTCCAAATCATCTATGTAAATTGTGAACAATTGTGGGCCAACACGGATCCCTGAGGTACACCACTAGCTACTGATTGCCAACCAGAGAAACACCCATTAATCCCCACTCTTTGCTTTCTATTAATTAACCAATCCTCTATCCATGCTACTACTTTACCCTTAATGCCATGCATCTTTATCTTATGCAGCAACCTTTTGTGTGGCACCTTGTCAAAGGCTTTCTGGAAATCCAGATATACCACATCCATTGGCTCCCTGGTATCTACCATACTGGTAATGTCCTCAAAAAGTTCCACTAAATTAGTTAGGCACAACCTGCCCTTTATGAACCCATGGTGCATCTGCCCAATGGGACAATTTCTATCCAGATGCCTCGCTATTTCTTCCTTGATGATTGATTCCAGCATCTTCCCTACTACCGAAGTTAAGATCACTGGCCTATAATTTCCTGCTCTCTGCCTACCTCCTTTTTTAAATAGTGGTGTCACATTTGCTAATTTCCAATCCACCGGGACCACCCCAGAGTCTAGTGAATTTTGGTAAATTATCACGAGTGCATTTGCAATTTCCCTAGTTATCTCTTTTAGCACTCTGGGATGCATTCCATCAGGGCCAGGAGACTTGTCTACCTTTAGCCCCATTAGCTTGCCCATCACTATCTCCTTAGTGATAACAATCCTCTCAATGTCCTCACCTGCCATAGTCTCATTTCTATCAGTCGCTGGCATGTTATTTGTGTCTTCCACTGTGAAGACCGACCCAAAAAACCTGTTCCGTTCCTCAGCCATTTCCTCATCTCCCATTATTAAACCTCCCTTCTCATCCTCTAAAGGACCAATATTTACCTTAGCCACTCTTTTTTGTTTTATATATTTGTAAAAACTTTACTGTCTGTTTTTATATTCTGAGCAAGTTTACTCTCATACTCTATCTTACTCTTCTTTATAGCTTTTTTAGTAGCTTTCTGTTGCCCCCTAAAGATTTCCCAGTCCTCTAATCTCCCACCAATCTTTGCCACTTTGTATGCTTTTTCCTTCAATTTGATACTCTCCCTTATTTCCTTAGATATCCACGGTCGATTTTCTCTCTTTCTGCCGTCCTTCCTTTTTGTTGGTATAAACCTTTGCTGAGCACTGTGAAAAATCGCTTGGAAAGTTCTCCACTGTTCATCAACTGTTTCACCATAAAGTCTTTGCTCCCAGTCTACCTTAGCTAGCTCTTCTCTCATCCCATTGTAATTTCCTTTGTTTAAGCACAAAACACTAGTGTTTGATTTTACCTTCTCACCCTCCATCTGTATTTTTTATTCCACCATATTGCGATTGCTCCTTCCGAGAGGATCCCTAACTATGAGGTCATTAATCAATCCTGTCTCATTACACAGGACCAGATCTAGGACCCCTTGTTCCCTTGTAGGTTCCATTACGTACTGTTCTCGGAAACTATTGCGGATACATTCTATAAACTCCTCCTCAAGGTTGCCTTGACCGACCTGGTTAAACCAATCGACGTGTAGATTAAAATCCCCCATGGTAACTGCCGTACCATTTCTACATGCATCAGTTATTTCTTTGTTGATTGCCTGGCCCACCATAATTTTTGGTGACCTATAGTAGACTTCTCCTATCAGTGACTTTTTCACCTTACTATTCCTTATTTCCACCCAAATTGATTCAACCTTATCCTCCATAGCACCGATGTCATCCCTTACTATTGTTCGGTTGTCACCCTTAAATAACAGTTACACCACGTCCCTTATCATCCACTCTGTCCTTCCGAATAGTTTGATACCCTCGGATATTTAACTCCCAGTCGTGACCATCCTTTAGCCATGTTTCAGTAATGGCCACTAAATCATAGTCATTCACGATGATTTGCGGCATCAACTCATTTACCTTATTCTGAATACTACGAGCATTCAGGTAAAGTACACTTATGTTGGTTTTATACCTCTGTTTTGAATCTTAACACCTCGATCAGTAACCTCTCCGAAGTTATTTTTCCTCTTAACTTTTCTCTTAATTTTCCTTGTCGTTGAACCCATATCTTCATGTAACAACCTGCCGCGTCGCTTTCCATTGATGTTTCTACTTCCCGTTTTATTCCTTTTAGTCTTACTGGGTCTAGTCACTGAGCTCCCCTCAGTCATTGTACCTTGTACTGTTGCCCTTTTTGATTTTTGACTATGGCTTCTTTGCCTCACACTTTCCCCCTTACTGCCTTTTGTTTCTGTCCCTGTTTTACTACCTTCCGACTTCCTGCATCGGTTCCCATCCCCCTGCCACATTAGTTTAAACGCTCCCCAACCACTCGAGCAAATAGCCCCCCCCCGGACATCAGTTCCAGTCCTGCCCAGGTGTAACTCGTCCAGTTTGTACAGGTCCCACCTCCCCCAGAACCGGTCCCAATGCCCCAGGAATCTGAAACCCTCCCCCTGACACCATCCCTTCAGCCACGTATTCATCCTATCTATCCTGTCATTTCTACTCTGACTACCACGTGGCACCGGTAGTAATCCTGAGATCACTACCTTCGAGGTCCGATTTCTTAACTTCCTTCCGAGCTCCCTGTATTCTGCTTTTAGGGCCTCATCCCTTTTTTTACCTATGTCGTTCGTACCGATGTGTACCACGACCACTGGCTGTTCACCCTCCCCCTCCAGAATGTCCTGTACCCGCTCCGAGACATCCTTGACCCTAGCACCAGGGAGGCAACATACCACCCTGGAGTCTCGTTTGCGGCCACAGAAACGTCTGTCTATCCCCCTTACAATTGAATCCCCGATAACTATTGCACTGTCACACTTATCCCCCCTCCCCTCTGCAGCAGGACCAACTGTGGTGCCACGGGTTTGGCTGTTGCTGTTTTTCCCCTGAGAGGCCATGCCCCTCAACAGTGTCCAAAGACTTGCCATCCTATCACATCTCCTGCTTTGACAAAGAGTCATCCAGACTGGAAATGTCAGCTCCCTTCTCTCTCCACAGACGCTGCTAAACCTGCTGAGATTGTCCACCATCTGCTGGTTTTGTTTCAAATTCCAGCATCTGCAGTGATTTGCTTTGATCTTTCTGTTTCTGATGGTGCCTATTGACCGGGGGGGGGACATCTGACAAAGAGGTAATTCCAACAGCTTCATACAACTGCACTTTATTAACAAATCTCAACACATTTAACCTGCATTGAACTACACTAATCAAGGACTAAGCACAATGGGGCTGGTTTAGCACACTGGGCTAAATAGTTGGCTTGCAATGCAGAACAATGCCAGCAGCGCGGGTTCAATTCCTGTACCGGACTCCCTGAACAGGTGCCGGAATGTGGCGACTAGGGGCTTTTCAAAGTAACTTCATTGAAGCCTGCTCGTGACAATAAGCGATTATTATTAATGCGGAGGTATTACCTGGACACAATGGGGTGATCAAGCTCATGGTGAAGGGGATGAGCCTTTGATTCCTCCCACAGCCCAAAGACATGCAGGTTAGGTGGATTGGCCATGTTAAATTGCCCCTAGTGTCCAAAAAGTTAAGGAGGGATTATTGGGTTACGGGGATAGAGTGGAAGTGAGGTCAGGGCAGACTCAATGGGCCGAATGGCCTCCTTCTGCACTCTATGTTCTATATCCTATGTTCTTGTTGCAAGGGTTACACACTGGATTCTTGCTTCTTGACGTTCTGATTATTTGTCCTTTCATTCGATCCCTCTCCGACCACTGCCATTTCCCATGAAATGGAGCTCACTGGGCCTGGGAAATGGGTGGATTGGTGCGAGAAGACATTCGTACAAGCTAAGAGGCATTACTAAAGTCCTGACGTACTTTGATCTGAAGTTACCGTGCAACTGGCTTGCGATGCATCACCTTGTGGGATGGGAGCAGTGATTTCTCACATAACGCCCCATAGTGAAGGGAAGCCAATAATGTTTGCATCAAGTTCCTGATCAAATCAGAAATGAACTCTGCGCAGAGAGAGGAGGAAGCTCCAGGCATAATTTGCAGAATCAAACGTTTTTACCAAAATCTATAAGGCAAGAAATTTATTTTACTGACAGATCATTGACCACTGACAACGATACTCGGGTCGCACAATTCCACCTCCAGCTGTGAACCGGCTGCAGAGATGGGCATTTCTGTTGGCAGCACATACACACATGATAAAATATCGTCAGCCAAATCTCCATGGAAACATTGATGGACTCTCTAGATTACCTTTACCTAATGCGTCATCAATGAATAGTTTAAGTGATATTTTTTATTTCATTGATAACACTCCTGTGACCGCAGGATAAGTTAAGCAGTGTGCCAGAAATAATCCACTACCGTCAGAAGTTATGCAGATGGTACGGTGTGTCAAGACCATGGGAGATAATCGGGAGTTATAAGAACATAAGAACTAGGAGCAGGAGTAGGCCATCTGGCCCCTTGAGCCTGCTCCACCATTCAATGAGATCATGGCTGATCTTTTGTGGACTCAGCTCCACTTTCCGGCCTGAACACCATAACCCTTAATCCCTTTATTCTTCAAAAAACCATCTATCTTTACCTTAAAAACATGTAATGAAGGAGCCTCAACTGCTTCACTGGGCAAGGAATTCCATAGATTCACAACCCTTTGGGTGAAGACGTTCCTCCTAAACTCAGTCCTAAATCTACTTCCCCTTATTTTGAGGCTATGCCGCCTAGTTCTACTTTCGCCCGCCAGAGGAAACAACCTGCCCGCATCTATCCTATCTATTCCCTTCATAATTTTATATGTTTCTATAAGATCCCCCTTATCCTTCTAAATTCCAACGAGTACAGTCCCAGTCTACTCAACCTCTCCTCATAATCCAACCCCTTCAGCTTTGGGATTAACCTAGTGAATCTCCTCTGCACACCCTCCAGTGCCAGTACGTCCTTTCTCAAGTAAGGAGACCAAAACTGAACACAATACTTCAGGTGTGGCCTCACTAACATCTGATACAATTGAGCATAACCTCCCTAGTCTTAAACTCCATCCCTCTAGCAATGAAGGACAAAATTCCATTCGCCTTCTTAATCACCTGTTGCACCTGTAAATCAACTTTTTGCGACTCATGCACTAGCACACCCAGGTCTCTGCACAGCAGCATGCTTTAATATTTTATCATTTAAATAATAATCCCATTTGCTGTTTTTCCTTCCAAAATGGATAACCTCACATTTGTCAACACTGTATTCCATCTGCCAGACCCTAGCCCATTCACTTAACCTATCCAAATCCCTCTGCAGACTTCCAGTATCCTCTGCACTTTTCGCTTTACCACTCATCTTAGTGTCATCTGCAAACTTGGACACATTGCCCTTGGTCCCCAACTCCAAATCATCTACTTAAATTGTGAACAATTGTGGACCCAACACTGATCCCTGAGGGAAACCACTAGCTACTGATTGCCAACCAGAGAAACACCCATTAATCCCCATTCTTTGCTTTCTATTAATTAACCAATCCTCTATCCATGCTACTACTTTACCCTTAATGCCATGCATCTTTATTTTACGCAGCAACCTTTTGTGTGGCACCTTGTCAAAGGCTTTCTGGAAATCCAGATATACCACATCTATTGGCTCC
The DNA here is from genome assembly GCF_902713615.1 of Scyliorhinus canicula. Lineage (NCBI taxonomy): Eukaryota > Metazoa > Chordata > Chondrichthyes > Carcharhiniformes > Scyliorhinidae > Scyliorhinus > Scyliorhinus canicula. Next base: position 6,706,548 of record NC_052146.1, read on the forward strand.
CTGTTATCTACTGCACTGGTAATGTCCTCAAAAAATTCCACTAAATTAGTTAGGCACGACCTGCCCTTTATGAACGCATGCTGCGTCTGCCCAATGGGACAATTTCCAACCAGATGCCTCGCTATTTCTTCCTTGATAATAGATTCCAGCATCTTCCCAACTACCGAAGTTAAGCTCACTGGCCTATAATTACCCGCTCTCTGCCTACCTCCTTTTTTAAACAGTGGCGTCACATTTGCTAATTTCCAATACACCGAGACCACCCCGGGACCATACGGTTTTAACCATGTTATCCCGAAGACTCGAATATACGTGCAGGCTGGTTGCTTCCTATGGGGAATGAGGGTCGTCATTCCATCATTGTTCAGGAAATGTGTCCTAAACCAACTTCAAGGAGGTCATAGTGGGCTGGTAAGAATGAAGGAGATCGGCAGAAGCTATTTTTGGCGGCCAGGGCTGGATAGTGAAATGGAGGAGAAGGCGTGCATGCGTTCGGCTTGTTCAAAGGTATGACATCTGCACCTACTAGTTCCATTACACCCATGGGAATGGCCAGAAGGCCCATAGAAAAGAGTTCATACATTAAGCCAGGCCGTTCGAAGGGCAAATGTTTTGCATTGCGGTAGACGTGTACTCGAGTTGGCCACAAAGGGGCTGGCTGAAAGATTTGTTCAGACAATGAAGCATTCATTGAAGGTAACTTGTGAACAAGATCCATTGCCTAAACGACAAATCAATCCTGGCAACATACAGGAATATAGCGGACGAGAATCAGCGGCTCGACTTGGCGTCTGGACAAGGCTTTGAATCACTTAAGACGCCACTCGCGAGATTCTCGACGCTCAAAATGTCTCATGCGATCTAATGGAGTCGCGCGAGACGTCGCAATCTGGATCTTGCCCAAATCTGCATATTTAAAGGAGCCATTGGGCTAATTTAAATATATGTTGGCAGGATTCTCCTCTTCCCAGGACATAAATCCGGGGACATGGTGACAGGATGCAGTTCAGTACTGGTTTCCACAAATTGTTGCCACATTTAATGGTACCTGGGGGTGGGTGTGTGGAGGAGGGGAGGTGGGGGGGAGTGCGGACGCCAAAAGCATTGGAGACCCCTGGCTAGTGGGCAGGGAATATCACGGCGATTAGATATCACACCCTCAGTATCACACTCACAGTGTCACAGTGATCAGATATCACACCCTCAGTATCACACTGGGAATGTCACAGTGATCAGATATCACACCCTCAGTATCACACTCACAGTGTCATAGTGATCAGATATCACACCCTCAGTATCACACTCACAGTGTCACCGTGATCAGATATCACACCCTCAGTATCACACTCACAGTGTCACCGTGATCAGATATCACACCCTCTGTATCACACTGGGAGTGTCACAGTGATCAGATATCACACCCTCAGTATCACACTGGGAATGTCACAGTGATCAGATATCACACCCTCAGTATCACACTCACAGTGTCATAGTGATCAGATATCACACCCTCAGTGTCACACTGGGAATGTCACAGTGATCAGATATCACACCCTCAGTGTCACACTGGGAATGTCACAGTGATCAGATATCACACCCTCAGTGTCACACTGGGAATGTCACAGTGATCAGATATCACACCCTCAGTATCACACTGGGAGTGTCACAGTGATCAGATATCACACCCTCAGTATCACACTGGGAGTGTCACAGTGATCAGATATCACACCCTCAGTATCACACTGGGAATGTCAGAGTGATCAGATATCACACCCTCTGTATCACACTGGGAGTGTCACAGTGATCAGATATCACACCATCAGTATCACACCCATAGTGTCACCGTGATCAGATATCACTCCCTCAGTATTACACCCATAGTGTCAACGTGATCAGATATCACACCCTCAGTATCACACTCAGAGTGTCACCGTGATCAGATATCACACCCTCAGTATCACACTGGGAGTGTCACTGTGATCAGATATCACACCATCTGTATCACACCCATAGTGTCACCGTGATCAGATATCACACCCTCAGTATCACACTGGGAATGTCAGAGTGATCAGATATCACACCCTCAGTATCACACTGGGAGGGTCACAGTGATCAGATATAACACACTCAGTGTCAAACTGGGAGTGTCACCGTGATCAGATATCACACCCTCAGTGTCACACTCAGAATGTCAGCGTGATCAGATATCACACCCTCAGTGTCACACTGGGAGTGTCACAGTGATCAGATATCACACCCTCAGTATCACACTGGGAATGTCACAGTGATCAGATATCACACCCTCAGTGTCAAACTGGGAGTGTCACCGTGATCAGATATCACACCCTCAGTGTCACACTCAGAATGTCAGCGTGATCAGATATCACACCCTCAGTATCACACTGGGAATGTCAGAGTGATCAGATATCACACCCTCTGTATCACACTGGGAGTGTCACAGTGATCAGATATCACACCATCAGTATCACACCCATAGTGTCACCGTGATCAGATATCACTCCCTCAGTATTACACCCATAGTGTCAACGTGATCAGATATCACACCCTCAGTATCACACTCAGAGTGTCACCGTGATCAGATATCACACCCTCAGTATCACACTGGGAGTGTCACAGTGATCAGATATCACACCATCTGTATCACACCCATAGTGTCACCGTGATCAGATATCACACCCTCAGTATCACACTGGGAGTGTCACAGTGATCAGATATCACACCATCAGTATCACACTCACAGTGTCACCGTGATCAGATATCACTCCCTCTGTATCACACTCACAGTGTCACCGTGATCAGATATCACACCCACAGTATCACACTGGGAGTGTCACAGTGATCAGATATCACACCCTCAGTGTCACACTGGGAATGTCACAGTGATCAGATATCACACCCTCAGTGTCACACTGGGAATGTCACAGTGATCAGATATCACACCATCAGTATCACACCCATAGTGTCACCGTGATCAGATATCACTCCCTCAGTATTACACCCATAGTGTCAACGTGATCAGATATCACACCCTCAGTATCACACTCAGAGTGTCACCGTGATCAGATATCACACCCTCTTTATCACACTGGGAGTATCACCGTGATCAGATATCACACCCTCTGTATCACACTCACAGTGTCACCGTGATCAGATATCACACCCTCAGTATCACACTGGGACTGTCACAGTGATCAGATATCACACCCTCTGTATCACACTGGGAGTGTCACAGTGATCAGATATCACACCCTCAGTGTCACACTGGGAATGTCACAGTGATCAGATATCACACCCTCAGTGTCACACTGGGAGTGTCACAGTGATCAGATATCACACCCTCAGTGTCACACTGGGAATGTCACAGTGATCAGATATCACACCCTCTTTATCACACTGGGAGTATCACCGTGATCAGATATCACACCCTCTGTATCACACTCAGAATGTCACAGTGATCAGATATCACCCCCTCTGTATCACACTGGGAGTATCACAGTGATCAGATATCACACCCTCAGTATCACACTCAGAGTGTCACCGTGATCAGATATCACACCCTCAGTATCACACTGGGAGTGTCACAGTGATCAGATATCACACCCTCAGAGTTTCACCGTGATCAGATATCACACCCTCAGAATCACACTGGGAGTGTCACAGTGATCAGATATCACACCCTCAGTATCACACTGGGAATGTCACTGTGATCAGATATCACACCCTCAGTATCACACTCAGAATGTCACCGTGATCAGATATCACACCCTCAGTATCACACTGGGAATGTCACAGTGATCAGATATCACACCCTCAGTGTCAAACTGGGAGTGTCACCGTGATCAGATATCACACCCTCAGTGTCACACTCAGAGTGTCACCGTGATCAGATATCACACCCTCAGTGTCAAACTGGGAGTGTCACAGTGATCAGATATCACACCCTCTGTATCCACTGGGAACGTCACAGTGATCAGATATCACACCCTCAGTATCACACTGGGAGTGTCTGTGTGATCAGATATCGCACCCTCAGTGTCACACTGGGAATGTCACAGTGATCAGATATCACACCCTCTTTATCACACTGGGAGTATCACAGTGATCAGATATCACACCCTCAGTATCACACTCAGAGTTTCACCGTGATCAGATATCACACCCTCAGTATCACACTGGGAGTGTCACAGTGATCAGATATCACACCCTCAGTATCACACTGGGAGTGTCACAGTGATCAGATATCACACCCTCAGTATCACACTCAGAATGTCACCGTGATCAGATATCACACCCTCTGTATCACACTCACAGTGTCACCGTGATCAGATATCACACCCTCAGTATCACACTGGGAATGTCACAGTGATCAGATATCACACCCTCAGTATCACACTGGGAATGTCAGAGTGATCAGATATCACACCCTCTGTATCACACTGGGAGTGTCACAGTGATCAGATATCACACCCTCAGTATCACACTGGGAGTGTCACAGTGATCAGATATCACACCCTCTGTATCACACTCACAGTGTCACCGTGATCAGATATCACACCCTCTGTATCACACTCATAGTGTCACAGTGATCAGATATCACACCCTCAGTATCACACTGGGAGTGTCACAGTGATCAGATATCACACCCTCAGTATCACACTGGGAGTGTCACAGTGATCAGATATCACACCCTCTGTATCACACTCATAGTGTCACAGTGATCAGATATCACACCCTCAGTATCACACTGGGAGTGTCACAGTGATCAGATATCACACCCTCTGTATCACACTCACAGTGTCACCGTGAACAGATATCACACCCTCTGTATCACACTCACAGTGTTAGCGTGATCAGGTATCACACTCTCAGTATCACACTGGGAGTGTCAGCGTGATCAGATATCACACCCTCTGTATCATATTGGCAGTGCCAGCCCCAATTACATGCTTACGTATTTGGATCAGGACCCGGAGTATTCTGCCCCAGACTGCTATGAGTCATATCTGTCTCACATTGGCTGCGTTTCGAATGGATACAGAGTCTCAGATTGCCACTTATTCAGTCTTCTGCTGCCTGGGCCTTAATGTTTTTGAATTCTCGACCTGAACCTCTCCGCCTCTCTCCATCACCTCCTCTGCGATGTGCCTTACAACCTACCTCCTTAGCTACGTTTTCCGTCATCTGTCCGAACATCTTCCAATGTGGCTCAATGTCAAATTCTGCCTGAAGAGGCAACAGTGAAGGGCTTTGGGACGATGGTGGTGGGACATAAATGTAAGTTGTTGTTGTTTTGTCCGTACGTGGGAAGCGATCTGTATCTATTCCGTACAGACTGCGAGAGCTTTGCCCTTTGGCTATTTACTGGGCGCCTGCGGCAATGCAGTCTCCCTTTCAAATGGTGTGCTGGCCAGCCTCACAGCCTCATGTGAGATTAAACCGGTTTGCAATTAATTTCAGAATTTATTCCAATTAGCAAGCTGGGCCTGTGAAAGGAAGAGCTGCTGTTCTCTGGGGCGTGCTGAAGGGTGCCAGAGGCAAAGAAACTGGAGGAACTCCAGAAGCGCTGCACTATAAAGCGGGGGGGGGGGGGGGGGGGGGGGGGCTGATGGCGGGGACAAGTAGCTTCATCAATCAGAGGCACAGCTTATGCATTTATGCGCTAGGATATGAGAGTCAGACGTTTGAAATACATTCCTCGTCAAAAATGACAAGGGCGGACCATAGACGAGAAGCTGGGGTTCACAGTGGACGCGACGCGAGGCCTTCTCCTCCTTTGAACCTTCTGATTCGACCATCGTAACATTAAGAACCCTCTCCCCCTTAGGTTTGGATGACATTAACATGCAAAGCTTTTTAAACAAAAAATTCCTACCAAGAGACAATTTAGCGTGGCCATTCCACCTGCCCCGCACATCTTTGGCTTGTGGGCCTGAGTCCCACACAGACACGGGGAGAATGTGCAAACTCCACACGGACAGCGACCCGGGGCCGGGATTCGAACCCGGGTCCTCGGTGCCGTGAGGCAGCAGTGCTAACCACCATGCCACCGTGCCGCCCCTAACATGCAAAGCTTCGGACTAATTCGCAAAATGGTTTCTGTGAAATTAGGTACAGGGAATTGGAATGCGCTCGGTAATATCGATCTAAATTGAAATCGATAGAACATAACTTTCTAAATCGCAACGTGCATTGCAACACGCTGTTGTACTGCATCAAGAAAGAGTCGGCGGGCATGGAATATTGGCATTGTATCATGTTTTAAAATGGTCCTGTGCACTTAGTTTAATTTGCAACAATGGCTATTGCTGTCTTCGATTTATTAATGAAGCTTCGCTCCCAAGGATGAGACTCCAATTATATGGAGAGACGGGAGTAGTTGGGATTGCTCTCCGAAGAGCAGGTAAAGTTAAAAGCAGATTTAATAGGGGTGTTCCGAATTAAGAACTGGTTTTGATGGAGTAAATAAGGAGAGTCAGCAATCAGTGGGTACAGATTCAGGATAATTGGGGAGCTGAGGGAAATCTTTTACACAGCAAGTTGTTAAGACCTGGAATTTCTGTGAGAACCCTCATGGGGAACACATGGAATCACTGCTGGATCTCCCTGTGGGGCTCGGGGAGTACGGGTCTCCATGGTAACAGGCGGAGGCCCACCCAGGGGGACTCATTACCGAGCCCTTTAAATGCCATCCCAGATCCAGACCGGGTGTCCGTTAGTTCCGGGCTGGGACACCCGGTGTTGTGCACCGTGGGTGCGTCTTCACCTTTGAGTTGGGAATACATCTGCTTAAACCTTCAGCTTTGTATCTCCGAGATCACTACACTGGCGACGAGGAGCAAGAATGGGATTCTGAGCAGCCCTGCTAAAAAAAGACAACTCCACTTCGGATACGTACGATGATGTGGGTGAGGAGGATTGTCCCCAGTACACCGAAATAATGCGCAATTTCTTTTTCCCGAACAGCATAGAAGGTGACGACCGACAGAAAGTAATCCCTCTGACTGCCTGTGGACCCTCGGCATTCGGCATCGTTGAGAGTTTGGCTTACCCGGCAGCCCCGGACTCACAACGTTTCACTGAATTAGTAGAATTAATGGTAAACCGCTACGACCTGGGACGACCAGGATTAGCAAACTGGCGGAACACTGTGAGTATGGGTCATTCCTGCCAGAGATGCTGCAGAACCGACTGGTATGCGGGATAAACAATGTTGCGATAAGCCTTATTGCTTGCAGAACCAATCCTAACTTTAAAATACCACAGAACTGACGCTATCCCCAGTAAAAGCTGAGAAAGGGGAACATCACGGTTCAATAGCCTGCAGCGTGCTCAACATTGGATGAACTCCGTACAGGAAAACTGCCCCCCATAGAAATAAACTCTGCACCCACCCCCACCCATTCAACACCTAACCACGACACGCAGGATATGGGTCAGTGGACCCGACACCCCACAAATGTTAGGGAAATATCCCCAGAAGACTTGGGGAACAGTTCCAGGTCTTGCAAATCCACCAGCCCGAGTAGGACAAACGTGTGCAGCTGAACTGCATCACCCCACCCCCCACCCCAATGTTGCTCCAATCAAAATTAAACTCCAGGTCAAGGGACACCGCCTGGAAATGGAAGTGGAGATGGAAGCAGCTGTCTCCATTAATAATAATAGTAATCTTTATTGTCACAAGTAGGCTTACATTAACACTGCAATGAAGTTACTGTGGAAACCCCCCTAGTCACCACATTCCGGCGCCTGTTCGGGTACACAGAGGGAGAATTCAGAATGTCCAATTCACATAACAAGCACGTTTTTCAGGACTTGTGGGAGGAAACCGGAGCACCCGGAGGAAACCCACGCAGACACGGGGAGAACGTGCAGACTCCGCACAGACAGTGACCCAAGCCGGGAATCAAACCTGGGACCCTGGAGCTGTGAAGCAATAGTGCTGAACACAGTGCTACCGTGAACAGACCTTCAGGCATCTCCGAGCGGGCATCGCACCCGCGAGCCTGCGAGACACCAGGCCAGGCTGGCCACATACATGTAGGAACCACCATGACCTCAGTCACCCATGGACAACAGACGGTCAGACTCCCCCGAATAGTTGTGCAAGGACCAGGACCCAGTTTTCTGGGCCAGGACTGGCAAAATGCGAACCAATGACCAAAACGAAGTCATTTGAAAATATACCAAGGTATTTCAGGAAGACGTCTGAAAAATGAAAGGCGCAAGGGCAAAAAATCTACATAGGTCTGGAGGCCCTACCTAAATATTTCAGAACATGACCAGTCCCCTGTGCCTGCTCACCAAAGTGGAGGATGAACTTGGGCAGCTGGGGAGCCTTGGCATTTTACGCCCGATACAATTCGTGGAATTGGCTGCGCCAGTGGTTCCTGTACTAAAGTCTGACAAGCCTGTACCGGCCTCCCCGAACAGGTGCCGGAATGTGGCGACTAGGGGCTTTTCACAGTAACTTAATTGAAACCTACTTGTGACAATAAGCGATTATTCTATATTCAATCCGCCTTTGAGGAGACTATAAATTAACTGCCAACAGAGCATCCTGCCTTGATTGGTCGGCCATACCAGACATCGAAGACCTGAATGCAAAACTACCTGGAAGCCACACATTTACCAAGCTGGACGTGAACCAACAGCATCCAGGGAATAAGTCATCATTCTCACCCAGAAGGGGTTATTTGAATACATCCGTCGGCCTTTCAGAGTCTCATCGTCATGCGCCATTTTCCAGCTCGCAATGGAAAATATCCTTCAAGAGCTGCCTGGGGTGGCTGGATGTGCACCTGGATGATGTGTTAAACACAGAACACCTGACAAACTTGGAACAAGTCCTATGGCAACTCTCCAGTGCAGGTGTCCACCTCAAATGGGAAGTGTGCGTGTTTAAGGTGGGTGAGGTAACATACCTCGGATGCCACGTCAGTAATGCCAGCCTGCACCCTGTAGAGGACAAAGTAAAGACCATGAAAGTGGCATCGACCCCACAATGCACGACGGAGTCAAAGTCGTTCCTAGGCCTCATCAACCATGATGGAAACTTTATCCCCCACCGAGCCAACCTATTGCATGCTTTGTTGAAAACAACCAGAGGTGGTAGTGGCAGGTGTCACAAGATGAAGCATTCACAAAACCAAAGCAACTGCTGTCGTCCAACATCTTGTCACATTACGATCCCGCAAGAGCGCTGGTACTAACATGTGACGCCTCTCCGAATGGAGTAGTGTCAGTCCCCTACCATCGATGGGACGAAGGCACTGAGCACCTGATTGCAGACGCATCTTGAGCGCTGGAAGACGTTGACGTTGTGCGCAAATCGATAAAGAGGGCCTGGTCATGAAATTCGGAGTGAAGAACTTCCATCCATTCATCTACTTTCGACCCGTTACGATAATCATGGACCATAAACCTTCTAAAGGAGGACAAAGCGATTCCTCCCATCGCCTCGGCTCAGGTGGAATGCTGGGCACTATTGTCGGTGGCGTTTGAGTGCTTCTTCAAGAACAGCCAGAGAACGGACATAGCCAATGCTGACTCTCTGAGTTACCTACTGCTGCCCAGAAGCTCCCCCCTCCACCCCCAGTAATGGATGAAGTTATCGCAACCTCAAACTTTATGGACACCCTGCCCATATCTGCTAAGCAAATCCAGTCATGAATGCAGAAGGACCCCACACTTTCTGCACTACACCAATCCACCTAACCTGCACATCTTTGGGTTGTGGCAACGGAATTCAAGGCCACTCGATGGAGGACCTTCCTGCCCACACACTAAGAATTCAGCGTGGACGGCGGCATCATACTGTGGGGAGCCCGAGTTGCTGCCCCTCGCTCTGGTCAGCGCCCAACCTGGAAGGAGCTCCACAATGGTCACCCAGGAATCTCCAAAACGAAGATGCCTGCAAGGGGTTATGCCTGGTGGCCCAGGCTTGATTCTGACATTGAAAATTTGACAAAATACTGCTGTTGCGGCAGGAAATTCATAATCTCCCACTGTTGGCCTTGCTACATCCATTGGAGTGGCCAGGGAGACCTTGGGTAAGAACACATAGACTTCACCGGGCCGTCTACAGAGTCAATGGTTTAAATCAAATGATTGGACGTACACCGGATGTCCTCCACGACCTCCAGCGCCACGGTAGAGAACATAGGAAGAGAGGAATTAGGAATAGAGGTAGGAAATTCAGCCCTTCACGCCTGCTCCGCCGTCAGGTCCCCGAGACTTGTCTGCTTTTAATCCGATTACTTTATTCAATACCTTCTCTCCAGTGGTGGCTATTGCACAAGTTCCTCTGCATTCATTGCGGTTTTTGGAAAAATCTATTCTCCTCTCCCGTGAAAACAGTGCCAAAATATTGGTTCAATGCCTCTGCCATTTCTGTGTTCCCACCTGCCTAAAAGGCGGTGGAAGCAGATTCAATAATATCCTTCCAAAGGGAATTGGGTAAATATTTGAAGAGGAGATGTTTGCAGGGCTATGGGGCACGAGAAGAGGCTGGGGACTAATTGCAGAGCTCCCCCATAGTCATTATAACTTCTGTTTGTGTTAGACCATTCTGTGACATTTTATAAAGAATAACCTTCTTTTCCCTGAATATTTTATGACCTTTTCTGGTACAACTTAACTCTGCCACCGAGCCAGCACCTCTTATGTCTTCTGAGACATACATTCCAAGCAAAGAATATGGCGTCCCCACCCTCCCCCCGCCGAGTCAAACATTGCCTTAATTGCCTGAAAAACATTGACGTTTGCGATTTTCCTCGGAGCAATACTGCTCTTGGCTCAACAAATATTACAATTCGCATTTTATTAATTGACATTTATTTCGAAGTATGCTCTGTGGTGAATGTAACGTAGTAATTCGCACTGTATTTACCAATACCATTATAAGCGCAGTAGCGTTATCCGACCACTAGGGGGAGTAGCTCTGGGAATGCTCAGGAGTTTGTACAAGACTCCACCCTTGGCTCTGCCCACGACTCCTCCCCCTTGACTTCTGTATAAATAACCGTGTCCAGAGCCAGCCTGCAGTTCATCGAGAGTTCAACGGGTAACAGGCTGGCTCTGCAGTAAGTTGATTAAAACCACTGTTCATATCTTAAAGCACGTGTCTCGTGAATTGATGGTCCCATCATGCTCAAAGCAGTTCAAGCGAGTGTTTTTCTCCCAGAGAATATCCAGTTGCAATGCCTCATGGCGGCGGGGGGGGGGGGGGGGGGGGGGCATCCTGCCTCTGAAGCAGGAGTTGTGGGTTCAAACCGCATTCCAGAGCCCTGAGAAAGTGACGACCACCCGTTTGAGAATGGAACCAGCACGTCAGAACAAGGATTGTCTCAGCATGCTCGTTAGCTGGACTTTCGGAAGGTATTCAATAAGGTTCCATGTAAGAGACTGTTAAAAAAAAATGGGAGCACATCAAATTTGATTTCCATTGAGATGACTAGAGAATTGGTTAGGTGGTTGGAATAAGGGAAAAATTGGGAGGATGTTACTTTGTGATGTACCCCAGGCACAGCTTTCCCCTATATTTATAAATAATTTAGGTGAAGGAATAGAGAGCCGTATTTTCAAATTTGCTGATTAGACTAAGTTAGTTGGCAAAGTATATTAGAGATGGGGATAAAGGTCCGATTATGAGTGAGCGCAGCTTTTGACAAGAACAAACCTTTTCTACATTCTGAAAAGTTAGGGGGCTGGATTCTCCGACGGCGGTATCCTCCGTTTCGCCGGCAACGCACTCACGCCCGTGGATTTACTGACAGCGTGGGGATGCCCACCACGGGAAGTCCCATTGGCCAACTGGTGGGTCGGTGCATCCCGCTCCCGGTAGGGGCGTGGGTGCGGCGGGATGGAGAATCCTGCCCAGGAACTTTGGAGGAGCAGAGAGATTTGGGAGCTCAATACAGACATTAGGCGGGCAGCATGGTGTTGCAGTGGTTAGCACTGCTGCCTCACGGCGCCGAGGTCCCGGGTTCGATCCTGGCCCCAGATCACGGTCCACGTGGAGTTTGCACATTCTCCCCGTGTTTGCGTGGGTTTCGCCCCCACAACCCAATGATGTGCAGCATAAGTGGATTGGCCACGCTGAATTGCCCCTTAATTGGAAAAATGAATTGTGTACTCTAAAAATTTTTTTTTAATATACAGTAATTAGGAAGATTTAGTGAATAGGTGCGAAATACATAGTTATCGTGGAAAGGATAATACAGACAAATTCTTCGAGGTTCGATTTAAGGAAATTTATTTACACAAATATATTTGCAGAGAGAGGAGTGGTTTGGCTGCATAGCCATTCCACAGCACGCTGAGATTCGTCCGAAGAAAGCATATCTTCATAGTCTGAAATAACACCTTGAAGTAAACAGCCATGTTTATCTTAAATAGACCTTGGAAAGGACGTAAGATGAAATATGCAGTACGTATTTTCTTCTCCTTGGCTAAAACAACTCGAGTACACATTTTGTTATCTTTCGGAGGACAATGTGTTTTCATAATAAGGCCGAGACCAAAATATTAAGCAGTATTTTGTTTATGTCACCTGACCTACTTACTTTCGTTCAAAAGCAGTGTTAATTTATCGTCAAGCATTTCCCAGCATGCTTCTAAGTTGGCAACTCATTCATTTCCCTTCCACAGTAGCTTAAAGTTAAGATCTCAGGCCAGACCCCAACATTTGTGAGAATAACATGCAACAACCCCAAACACTTCTCAAAAATTTGTAAAATTGTGAGGAAAGAATACTTCAGCAGAGATCTGATGCCTCTGATCAGTGACAAACTTTAATTAAAACACAGAAACATCAAAGAAACTCGTCAGATTCTCCGTTCCTAAGACTAAGTGTTGACGGCATAGCAGGATTTGTGGACTTCCAGAACAGCAAAACTGGCGCCGCACCTTGACCGATTCAGCTCCTGCGGAGGGGCTAGCACCGGCAACACGTGGAACACGATCGATTCCAATGGGAAACGGTGCCGGATTCGCCGGGTCCGAGATTGACACTCGGCTGCAGTCGGATATCTTTTGTTATGGTCTTGACGTAGCATAAGCTGCTTCCTTGATGTGCACTCTGACAAAGGCAGGTTCAGACTTGGAGATAGCTTTAACACATTTAATAAACTGTTAACGATGCTCCTACTTGGATTCGACTCTCCTGTTAATCCTTCTATAGCTACTCAGACTGACAAACCAGTCTGCTACAATCCAGGTGGTGGGTGTGATGTGTTTCAATCAATCCTGTGTACTCACTGAATGTCTCCACTGGAAAGAGGAAGATCATGTGTGCTGTGTCCTTTTATATGGGTTGGTGTAATGCCCTCCTGTGGTAGTGTCACCTCTGTGTGTGTCGTGAGTGCCCATTGGTTGTGTCCTATCTTCCTGACCTATTGGTTGACTGTCCTTGTGTCATGTCTCTGGTGCTCCCTCTAGTGTCTAGCTAGGTGTAGTGTGTTCACATTAGCCCCTTGTCTATTTACAGTGATGCATATCACCACAGAATATACACATTACACTCCCCACACACACCATCCCAGCCAACAAGATGGCAACGAGGAGAGCGGCACCCCGTTTCAAGGATGCCGAGCTGGAGACTTTCCTGGACGCGATGGAGGATAGGTGGTTGACCCTGTACCCTGGCCCGGGAAGGAGGCTACCAGCCACCACCATTCGCGGTGTGTGGGCGCAGGCAGCAGAGGCCGTGGTGAGCGCCGTGGGCAACACTACCGGGAAATCTGCACAACCTCCTCAGAGGGGCCAGTGTGAGTAGGCAACGCTGTGCCCCTGGCAGTAACCCCCGTCCTACTTACCCCTAACCTGACTCCCCCCACCCCTCCCCACCTGGAGGGCAGCTGAACCCCCACCTGCAACACATGTCAGCACCCATACCAACCGCAATGCCCTGGCCACTGAGGCTACCAACTACCCACCACCTGGGCTGCATGAGTCGGACTGTCTATCACTGTCGCTTTCCCCCCGTGCCCCAGGAGAAGGCCGTTTATAACCCTCTGGAGAGGGAGAAAACTGGAGGGGGGCCGCCGGACCTGTGGCCCCTCACCGTGCTGAGCAGAGGGCGTGGTCGGTGGCCCAGAGAAAGGGAGGTGGCCAGGGTGGATGTCGGCGATGGCCGAGGAAGTGAGACCCCACTGTGTTGCGGTTCCCCATGACACGTGTGCCAATGCCCCACCCGCAACCCTCACCCCCACACCACCCTCACCCTCAGCATCACCCTCACCCTCCCACCATCCCCTTCCCCCATCACCCCCCACAGTCCAATCATGCATCTTGTCTTGTGTCTTGCAGGACCTGCTAGGGATGGGGCGGGTCCATCTGGCGACCCCTACCCCCAGCCAGTGCCACAGCCGGAGCCCCCCCCTGGGAGAGCAGCTCAGACACCAGCCCTCCGCCCGAGACTCAGGACACCCTGGAGCACCGGTCTGAGGAGGACACTGACTTCCCGTCACAGCTGTCCCCAACACCCTCCACCATCCCAGAGACACTCCCCTCGGTTGGGCACATTAGTGAAGAGGCTCCTGGGACACTCACTGGTGCGCATCACACGCGTCTGGTACAGCAGGTGGAGGTAGGAACTCCCGAGGGGGCGGATGGTCAGAGGGCGGGCCTGACCCCAGGAATTAGTTGCCGTCCAGATGGGGGTTGGGCTTCAGTAACGGACAGTCCCATCGATTGTGATGCAGCCACAGAGCCAGGGATTACATGAGGGGTTGTCGGGGAGCATCCAGCACCTGCAGGTGAAGTTGGAGGAGTCCAACCATGTGCAGGAGCAGGAGGTGGTGCCGGCCATGCGTGCCACCCAGCCCAACACCACACGAGTGGCGTCCGCGGTGGATGCCTTGGGGCGAGAGGTTTGGCTATGGATCGGCGTGTCCGAAGCCTGGGGAACTCTGTGCAGACACTGGCTGAGCCCCAGGGCACCCTTGCCATCTCACAGGCAGCCATGTGCGAGAGCCACCTGGACATTGCAGTGTTGGCCAGTTACAGGTCATGGCTGGGAACTTCAGCGGCATTGCCCAGGCACTGGCCGATGTGGCACAGGCACAGAGGGAGGTGGCCCAGTTCCAGAGGGAGATGGCGCAGTCACTGGCTGACATGGCACAGGCACAGAGGGTGGTGGCACAGTCCCAGAGGGAGATGGCGCAGTCACTGGCTGATGTGATGTGGAGATGCCAGCTTCGGATTGGGGTGAGCACAGTAGGCAGTCTTACAACACCAGGTTAAAGTCCAACAGGTTTGTTTCGAATCACGAGCTTTCGGAGCACTGCTCCTTCCTCAGATGAATGTGACACTGTTATAGGCCAGGGTTTAGAGAACCCCAAAGTGTATCGTGGAGTTCAGCTGACCCACAACTTTTAATAGACTGTGGCATGGGGAGCACATGGCCCACTCTACAGGTGTGGTACAGCAGAAATGGAAAAGTATTTTTTAAAACAAAACAATGTTTATTGTATGAGCTCAAGTTAACCTTTTTGAAACATACAATGGACATCTTAACAACCATCTAATTAAAATACAACCCCCAAAGAATACAACACTAAGTAATCCTTTAAGCTTTCGTTTTAACATCCATAAGACTTTTAAAAAAAACTTTAAACAGAAGTACATCAGGTTAAAGTCACTACTGAGAGCAGTTATTAGTTTTAAATCACTAAAGGATCGATTTACAGTCTTTAGGTTACAGAGAGAGACTCTAATACACCTTCTGGCTGTGACTGCAGCTATCCAGCTCTGAAAACGAAACTAAAACACACCCTGCAGCAAACAGCCTAAAACGAAAGTAAAAAGCTGACAGTCAGCCCAGCTCCACCCACTCTCTGACATCACTGATAAACACTCATTTCTTAAAGGTACATTTCTTAAAGGTACTGTCACATGACAACACAGACCCAGAAATTGGTGGCACAATCAATTGCTGATGTGGCGCAGTCCAAGACGGAGATAGTCCACTCCCTGTGCTCCATGGCCACGAGCATGCAGACCCTGGTCGAGACCAGAGCGGGTCTCCAGGACTGGCAGCGCCAGGTGGTGGGGGAGCCTTGGGGGATGGCTCTGCTCACACCCCGTTCCATGGAGTAGCTCGGGGGTTATCGGGCACCTCGAGGGAGGAGGAGGTGATGGGCCCCGCAGGGGAGATGCCGGAACACTGGGAGCACCCTGGACCCCACCCCTCCTGTATCTGCATCTGGTGGGCAGCAGGCAGAACAAGGCGGCACCACACCACCAGGGACACTCGAGCAGCATCTGCGCCCATTCAGGCCCGGTTGTCCCAGAAGACGAACGCCAATGGGAACCCTTGCCGTTGGGCAGGAGTCACAGCAGGCCGCCTCCACCCCTGCTATACTGTCTGAGGATCCACCAGGATGTAGCGTTAAGGCCCATAAGGCCAGAAAGTTAGACACCAGTTAGGTTGGCACGGGTGCAGGGCACAGTTTCGTGATAGGGGCTGGGGCATGTATCTGCATATACGTTGTCACATTAAACATCTGTTGCAATCAGCCTCGGTGCTCTGTCAGATGGGTGTGAGGGGTGGGTTGGTCTGGGCTGGCCACAGAGGAGAGGTGGGAGTCGGGGGGGGGGGGGAAAGGGCGGACGTTGTGGGTGCTCTGGGTCCCCCACCGTCCCCCAGGTCCCCAATGCTTCTGCCTTGCCAGCGATAGGCTCCGCAGCACCCGCCCACGACCCCGCCCTTGCCCCCTTGATTGCGCTGCGTGATGCCCCACTGGTGGGTGGCGGCCTGGTTGGGGACGGGGTACGGCGGATGGTGGGGTGCGGGGGTGGGGACACCCATATGGCGGGTGGCACTCTGCCGAACCAGGGACCAATGTGGGTGGTCAGTGTGGTGCCCACTCAGTGTATAGGGGATGAGTGGGCATAGAAGCACCATAACTCAACATGTTGGGCATGAGGGGCTGTCGGCATTGTTTGAGGGACATACATTGGCATGACACGGGGGGTGGGTGGGAAATAAGGAGGATCTGTTGAACCTATCTTCCAAAAGGTTCCCTCCTACAGACTATGGTTGTTATCTCTGAGTTGCCATGTACAACGAGTCCATTAAAACTTGGCTCAACTCTGTGAAAATTGCAAAGCCTAAGACAGGCCCTACATCACTGAGCCAGCCAGATTGGGATGCAGGGTGTGGGCTCACAATCAGAGCCTGCCCAACCTTCAATAGGCGCTCCTGACTATCCTCAACACCGGGGATGGGGTTGAATAGCCCGGAATCTGGTCCCGGCCGCCGTTTTGAAAGGGATCACATCTTGACTTGGCGAATATTCAGCCCTATGCGTTTGATGTATTAATGCAGATCTTGACCCATCCCGTAACACCACCTTCCTGTAACACCACCTTCCTGTAACACCACCTTCCTGTAACACCACCTTCCTGTAACACCACCTTCCCGTAACCCCACCTTCCCGTAACACCACCTTCCTGTAACACCACCTTCCTGTAACACCACCTTCCCGTAACACCACCTTCCCGTAACACCACCTTCCCGTAACACCACCTTCCTGTAACACCACCTTCCTGTAACAGCACAATCCTGTAACACCACCTTCCCGTAACACCACCTTCCTGTAACACCACCTTCCTGTAACAGCACAATCCTGTAACACCACCTTCCTGTAACACCACCATCCCGTAACACCACCTTCCTGTAACACCCCCTTCCTGTAACACCACCTTCCTGTAACACCACCTTCCTGTAACACCCCCTTCCTGTAACACCCCCTAACACCACCTTCCTGTAACACCACCTTCCTGTAACACCCCCTTCCTGTAACACCACCTTCCTGTAACAGCACAATCCTGTAACACCACCTTCCTGTAACACCACCTTACTGTAACACCACCTTCCCGTAACACCCCCTTCCCGTAACACCACCTTCCTGTAACAGCACCTTCCTGTAACAGCACAATCCCGAAACACCACCTTCCTGTAACACCACCTTCCTGTAACCCCACCTTCCCGAAACACCACCTTCCTGTAACACCACCTTCCTGTAACAGCACCTTCCTGTAACACCACCTTCCCGAAACACCACCTTCCTGTAACACTACCTTCCTGTAACACCACCTTCCTGTAACACTACCTTCCTGTAACACCCCCTTCCTGTAACACCACCTTCCTGTAACCCCACCTTCCCGTAACACCCCCTTCCTGTAACACTACCTTCCTGTAACACCCCCTTCCTGTAACACCACCTTCCTGTAACACCACCTTCCTGTAACACCACCTTCCCGTAACACCACCTTCCCGTAACACCACCTTCCCGTAACACCACCTTCCTGTAACACTACCTTCCTATAACACCACCTTCCCGTAACCCCACCTTCCTGTAACAGCACCTTCCCGTAAGCCCACCTTCCCGTAACACCACCTTCCTGTAACCTCACCTTCCCGTAACCCCACCTTCCTGTAACAGCACAATCCCGTAACACCACCTTCCCGTAACACCACCTTCCCGTAACACCACCTTCCCGTAACACCACCTTCCCGTAACACCACCTTCCCGTAACCCCACCTTCCTGTAACACCCCCTTCCTGTAACCCCACCTTCCTGTAACACCACCTTCCTGTAACACCACCTTCCTGTAACACCACCTTCCCGTAACACCACCTTCCTGTAACACCCCCTTCCTGTAACACCCCCTTCCTGTAACACCACCTTCCTGTAACAGCACAATCCCGTAACACCACCTTCCTGTAACACCACCTTCCCGTAACACCACCTTCCTGTAACCCCACCTTCCCGTAACACCACCTTCCTGTAACACCACCTTCCTGTAACACCACCTTCCCGTAACACCCCCTTCCCGTAACACCACCTTCCTGAAACACCACCTTCCCGTAACACCACCTTCCCGTAACACCACCTTCCCGTAACACCACCTTCCCGTAACACCACCTTCCTGTAACACCACCTTCCTGTAACACCACCTTCCTGTAACACCCCCTTCCTGTAACCCCACCATCCTGTAACACCACCTTCCTGTAACACCACCTTCCTGTAACACCATGAACAGTAATTTCTAGCTTGCCATTTCATCAATGTGGGCATTTTTGTTGATCTGATAATGTCATGGTTCAGTTGTCAGATTGAAAATGTGCTTTTCACTGAGAATACTGCACGTTGCCTTCAGAATCCTGTTGAAATCCACGCTGTGACCTCTGCTTGTCCCACAAAGAAGCATAATTAGAATTCAAAGCTCATGATGAAATAAATCCTTCTACCTTATTGTAAGATGAAAGCATTAACCCAAAACAGATTGTAATAGCAAGGCCCATGTTAGTTCAATTGTACAACCTTCAGAAAGCCATTACTCAGAACACAGCCTCGATCACAAGGATGGCTGTAGACTTTTGCAGATATTTAGTTTTCGCGATACATGAATTGAAGACAAAATGTTCTCAGAATGTGAGCAATTCTGGTGAAGCTGGAATACAGAAGTGAGAAAGTGATGCTTCAATTTTGCAGAGCGTTGGCCAGATACCGGATTAAAGCAAATTACTGCGGATGCTGGAATCTCCTTTCTCTTTCGCTGGTCAGATAACACCTCGTGTAACTATCTTCACCCCTCTATCCCGTATCTGTATCCCGTATTTGGGGCAGCACGGTAGCATGGTGGTTAGCATAAATGCTTCACAGCTCCAGGGTCCCAGGTTCGGTTCCCGGCTGGGTCACTGTCTGTGTGGAGTCTGCACGTCCTCCCCGTGTGTGCGTGGGTTTCCTCCGGGTGCTCCGGTTTCCTCCCACAGTCCAAAGATGTGCAGGTTAGGTGGATTGGCCATGTTAAATTGCCCGTAGTGTCCTAAAAAAGTAAGGTTAAGGGGGGGGTTGTGGGTTACGGGTATAGGGTGGATACGTGGGTTTGAGTAGGGTGATCATTGCTCGGCACAACATCGAGGGCCGAAGGGCCTGTTCTGTGCTGTACTGTTCTATGTTCTATGTTCTATCTCAGGAACAACATAATGGCTTTGGACGGGCTGCAACACATACTCCACAAAATGATGGTTGTTATGATCCCCGGTACAGTGACTGAGGGGAGCTCTGTGAAGAGGCCCAGTAATACTAAAAGGACTAAAACTGGAGATGTTAAGATTCAAAACAGGTAAAAAAGCCAACTTAAGTGTACTTTACCTGAATGCTCGTAGTATTCGGAATAAAGTAAATGAGTTGATGGCACAAATCATCGTGAATGACTATGATTTAGTGGCCATTACTGAAACATGGTTAAAGGATGGTCACGACTGGGAGTTAAATATCCGAGGGTATCAAACTATTCGGAAGGACAGAGTGGATGGTAAGGGAGGTGATGTTGCTCTGTTATTTAAGGATGACATCCGGGCAATAGTAAGGGATGATATCGGTGCTATGGAGGATAAGGTTGAATCCATTTGGGTGGAAATCAGGAATAGTAAGGCGAAAAAGTCACTGATAGGAGTAGTCTATCGGCCACCAAATAGTAACGTTATGGTGGGGCAGGCAATAAACAAAGAAATAACTGATGCATCTAGAAATGGTACAGCAGTTGTCATGGGGGATTTTAATCTACATGTCGATTGGTTTAATCAGGTCGGTCAAAGCAACCTTGAGGAGGAGTTTATAGAATGTATCCACGATAGTTTCCCAGAACAGTATGTAATGGAACCTATGAGGGAACAGGTGGTCCTAGATCTGGTCCTCTGTAATGAGACAGGATTGATTCATGATCTTATAGTTAGGGATCCTCTCGGAAGGAGCGATCACAATATGATGGAATTTAAAATACAGATGGAGGGTGAGAAAGTAAAATCAAATACTCGTGTTTTGTGTTTAAACAAAGGAGATTACAATGGGATGAGAGAAGAACTAGCTGAGGTAGACTGGGAGCAAAGACTTTATGGTGGAACAGTTGAGGAACAGTGGAGAACCTTCCAAGCGATTTTTCACAGTGCTCAGCAAAGGTTTATACCAACAAAAAGGAAGGACGGTAGAAAGAGGGAAAATCGACCGTGGATATCTAAGGAAATAAGGGAGAGTATCAAATTGAAGGAAAAAGCATATAAAGTGGCAAAGATTGGTGGGAGACTAGAGGACTGGGAAATCTTTAGGGGGCAACAGAAAGCTACTAAAAAAGCTCTAAAGAAGAGTAAGATAGAGTATGAGAGTAAACTTGCTCAGAATATAAAAACAGACAGCAAAAGTTTTTACAAATATATAAAACAAAAAAGAGTGTAAATATTGGTCCTTTAGAGGATGAGAAGGGAGTTTTAATAATGGGAGATGAGGAAATGGCTGAGGAACTTAACAGGTTTTTTGGGTCGGTCTTCACTGTGGAAGACACAAATAAAATGCCAGCGACTGATAGAAATGAGGCTATGGCAGGTGAGGACCTTGAGAGGATTGTTATCACTAAGGAGGTAGTGATGGGCAAGCTAATGGGGCTAAAGATAGATAAGTCTCCTGGCCCTGATGGAATGCATCCCAGAGTGCTAAAAGAAATGGCTAGGGAAATTGCAGATGCGCTAATGATGATTTACCAAAATTCACTAGACTCTGGGGTGGTCCCGGTGGATTGGAAATAAGCAAATGTGACACCACTGTTTAAAAAAGGAGGTAGGCAGAGAGCAGGAAATTATAGGCCAGTGAGCTTAACTTCGGTAGTAGGGAAGATGCTGGAATCTATCATCAAGGAAGAAATAGCGAGGCATCTGGATAGAAATTGTCCCATTGGGCAGACCCAGCATGGGTTCATAAAGGACAGGTCGTGCCCAGCTAATTTAGTGGAATTTTTTGAGGACATTACCAGTGCAGTAGATAACGGGGAGCCGATGGATGTGGTATATCTGGATTTCCAGAAAGCCTTTGACAAGGTGCCACACAGAAGGTGTGGGGATTAATGGGTGTTTCTCTGGTTGGCAATCAGTAGCTAGTGGTGTCCCTCAGGGATCCGTTTTGGGCCCACAATTGTTCACAATTTACAGAGATGATTTGGAGTTGGGGACCAAGGGCAATGTGTCCAAGTTTGCAGATGACACTAAGAAGAGTGGTAAAGCGAAAAGTGCAGAGGATACTGGAAGTCTGCAGAGGGATTTGGATAGGTTAAGTGAATGGGCTAGGGTCTGGCAGATAGAATACAATGTTGACAAATGTGAGGTTATCCATTTTGGTAGAAATAACAGCAAACGGGATTATTATTTAAATGATAAAATATTAAAGCATGCCGCTGTGCAGAGAGACCTGGGTGTGCTAGTGCATGAGTCACAGACAGTTTGTTTACAGGTGCAACAGGTGATTAAGAAGGCAAATTGAATTTTGTCCTTCATTGCTAGAGGGATGGAGTTTAAGACTAGGGAGGTTATGTTGCAATTGTATTAGGTGTTAGTGAGGCCACACCTGGAGTATTGTGTTCAGTTTTGGTCTCCTTACTTGAGAAGGGACGTACTGGCACTGGAGGGTGTACAGAGGAGATTCACTAGGTTAATCTCAGAGCTGAAGGGGTTGGATTATGAGGAGAGGTTGAGTAGACTGGGACTGTACTCGTTGGAATTTAGAAGAATGAGGGGGGATCTTGTAGAAACATTTAAAATTATGAAGGGAATAGATAGGATAGATGCGGGCAGTTTGTTTCCTCTGGTGGGTGAAAGCAGAACTAGGGGACATAGCCTCAAAATAAGGGGAAGTAGATTTAGGACTGAGTTTAGGAGGAACTTCTTCACCTAAAGGGTTGTGAATCTATGGAATTCCTTGCCCAGTGAAGCAGTTGAGGCTCCTTCATTACATGTTTTTAAGGTAAAGATCGATAGTTGTTTGAAGAATAAAGGGATTAAGGTTTATGGTGTTCGGGCCGGAAAGTGGAACTGAGTCCACAAAAGATCAGCCATGATCTCATTGAATGGCGGAGCAGGCTCGAGGGGCCAGATGGCCTACTCCTGCTCCTAGTTCTTATGTTCTTATGTTCTTATGTTATAACTGGCCAGGAAATACCAGAATGGAACCCCATCTCAAATGACTGCAATCTTTACTTTTTTTGATAAAATCTGGAGGAACAGATTCATAAGACCGCTAATGAGAACATAGAACATAGAATTTACAGTGCAGAACGAGGCCCTTTGGCCCATCAAGTCCACACCTACGCTAGAAAAGAGCACCCCACTTAAGCCCCCCACCTCCAACCAATCCCCGTAACCCACCTAACCTTTTTTGGACACTAATGAAAAAATGACATGAAAATTGCTTATTGTCACAAGTAGGCTTCAAATGAAGTTACTGTGAAAAGCCCCTAGTCACCACATTCCGGCGCCTGTTTGGGGAGGCTGGTAGGGGATAGAATGGCAATTTATCATGGCCAATCCACCTGACCTGCACATCTTTGGACTGTGGGAGGAAACCGGAGCACCCGGAGGAAACCCACGCAGACACGGGGAGAATGTGCAGACTCCGCACAGACAGTGACCCAAGCCGGGAATCGAACCTGGGACCCAGGCGCTGTGAAGCAACTGTGTTAACCACCGTGCTACCGTGCCGCCCATTTAGTTTCAGCAACAAGAAAAATCCCGCCCCGCTGCTCCGGACCCGGCTGCCAAATACTCCGGCGCCGGTTTTCGGCCGGGTCGGGGATCGCGCTGGTCGGGGGCCCGTGGCAGCGGCCTCCCCGGCAGTTTTCCGGGCCCCGCTGGGCTGAGGGGCAACCAGTTTTCGGCCAGTCACGCCGGCATGAAATGGACATGGTCCATACCGGCGGGACTTGGCTTGTTGGCCATTTAGTGGGGTCCTCGGGCGGGGGGGGGGGGGTATCTGGCCCCAGGCGGGGCCCCCACGATGGCCTGGCCCACGATCGGGGCCCGCTGATCTGCGGGCAGGCCTGTGCAGTGGAGGCACTCTTTCCCATCGCGCCGGCCTCTGTTGGACTCCACCATGGCTGAGGCAGAGAAGATACCCGCTGCACATGCGCAGGAAACACGTCGGCGGTTCTGCACAGTCGCCAACTCGCGCCACCCGGCGGACGCCCTTTGGCGTCGGTTGACGGGGCATCTACCCCTCCAGCACCGGCCTAGTCCCCGGAAGTGCGAAGGATTCCGCAACTTCCGGGCGGCCTGACGCCGGAGTGGTTCGCACCGCTCTTGGCGCCAGTAAGGGCCGACCCACCGATTACTGGAGAATCCCGGCCTGGGTCTGTACTCATTAGAGTTTATTGAAACTTACAGGATACTGCGAGGCCTGGATAGAGTGGATGGGGAGAGGATGTTTCCACTAGTTGGAAAAACTAGAACGAGAGGACACAATCTCAGACGAAAGAGATGATCCTTTAAAACAGAGATGAGGAGGAATTTCTTCAGCCAGAGGGTGGTGAATCTGTGGAACTCTTTGCCGCAGAAGGCTGTGGAGGCCAAATCACTGAGTGTCTTTAAGACAGAGATAGATAGGTTCTTGATCAATAAGGGGATCAGGGGTTATGGAGAGAAGGAAGGGATGAGAAAAATATCAGCCATGATTGAATGGCGGAGCAGACTCGAATAGCCTAATTCTGCTCCCATGTTTTATGGATTACAAAGTGCATCTTAAGCTACAATGGTTTCATTGACACACAAAGTCCCTTTACAGCGCCCAAGATGACTGTGGTAAGAAACACTCTTCTCTGAACCCAAGTGAATGTTTGTGGATTCCTCCCCAAAATCCCTTCACATTATTCTTATACCATGAACCACCTTGTCTCACTGAACTCAGAGGCAGCACGGTAGCACAGTGGTTAGCACAGTTGCTTCACATCTCCACGGTCCCAGGTTCAATTCCCGGCTTGGGTCACTGTCTGTGCGGAGTCTGCACGTTCTCCCCGTGTCTGCGTGGGTTTCCTCCGGGTGCTCCGGTTTCCTCCCACAGTCCAAAGACGCGCAGGTTAGGTGGATTGGCCATGCTAAATTGCCCTTAGTGTCTAAAAAAGGCCGGGTGGCGTTTCTGGGTTACGGGGATAGGGTGGAAGTGTGGGCTTGGGTAGGGTGCTCTTTCCAAGGGCCAGTGCAGACTCGATGGACCGAATGGCCTCCTCCTGCACTGTAAATTCTATGATCTATGAACCTGCACATTTTTGGACTGCGGGAGGAATCGGGAGCACCCGGAGGCAACGCATGCAGACACGGGGAGAACAGCAAACTCCACACAGACAGTCAGATGGGAATTGAGCCCCACTCCCTGGCGCCGTGAGACAGAACTTCTCCCCACCGTGTCAGCGTGTCCTCTGTTACCATTCAGCCCCTGAAAACTGTTTCTCCTGATTCATTCTCTCAAAACGCCTCTCTCAAACTTGCTCTTAACCTTCCTTGCTCTGAGGCGACCAATCGCAGCTCCGCCAACCTCTTCACATTAACAGATCTCTTCATCCCCGTTACCTGTTCCATAAATCACCTCTCCGCCCTCTCCAAGGCCTTGACATTCTACCCCAAGCCTGTTGCCCAAGGATGGGGAGCAACACTCCAGCTGAGCTGCAATCCAGTGTTTTATAAAGGATTCATAAAGCTGGAGAGGAAATAAAATAGACTTTAAAATGTAGGTTAGAATGCATCAACCAATTTTTCTGCAATGTGTGCTCTAGTGTGTATAATTATGACTTTAATGTGTTTTTTCTTTGACAGCAGAATCTCTCTTTGGTGGAGTAGAGTTTTTTCTCCTATCCGTCTCCGTGGATTTAAAATATATTAAAGTAGCAAATTTAATACCCGCTGTGCTGATGTAATAATAGAAACGTTCTAGTTAAAAAACACTCAATTTTATGGCAACTTGCGGAATGGGGAGAACAAGGAGCACCGGAGAGGGACCTTGAACTCGAGGGAAGTCGAAAAGCGAGGAGGATAGAGAGGGAGGGGAAGGGAGGAGGAATCCGGAGGGAGTACAGAGCAAGGGTGAGCAAGAGAGAGAGGGGGAAAGAATTGGCCAGGGTGGTTGAATTGGCCAGGGAGGTGCAGGAGAGCGCTATCTCCGAGGCAGAGTTCAGCATGGGACAACCAAGCAAGCCCCCAATGCAAAATGATTCTCCTATAGTGAGTGAGTCGCCCTCTTCCCCAGACCACTCCTTCCCAAGACCTCACCATGTGTCTTGTCTTTTGTCTTGCAGGTTTATCATCAGACCAGGCCGGCACATCTGAGATACCTCTCTCCGAGCCAAGACCCCCGCACACACCAGAGGACCAGTCCGGCGACGGCACCCACCCTGCCATGGAGGGTGGCACTAATATAAGAACATAAGAACTAGGAGCAGGAGTAGGCCATCTGGCCCCTCGAGCCTGCTCCGCCATTCAATGGGATCATGGCTGATCTTTTGTGGACTCAGCTCCACTTTCCGGCACGAACACCATAACCCTTAATCCCTTTATTCTTCAAAAAACTATCTATCTTTATCTTAAAAAACATTTAATTAAGGAGCCTATACTGCTTCACTGGGCAAGGAATTCCATAGATTCACAACCCTTTGGGTGAAGAAGTTCCTCCTAAACTCAGTCCTAAATCTACTTCCCCTTATTTTGAGGCTATGCCCCCTAGTTCTGCTTTCACCCACCAGTGGAAACAACCTGCCCGCATCTATCCTATCTATTCCCTTTATAATTTTAAATGTTTCTACAAGATCCCCCCTCATCCTTCTAAATTTCACCGAGTACAGTCCCAGTCTACTCAATCTCTCCTCATAATCCAACCCCTTCAGCTCTGGGATTAACCTAGTGAATCTCCTCTGCACACCCTCCAGTGCCAGTACATCCCTTCTCAAGTAAGGAGACCAAAACTGAACACAATACTCCAGGTGTGGCCTCACTAACATCTTATACAATTGCAGCATAACCTCCCTAGTCTTAAACTCCATCCCTCTAGCAATGAAGGACAACATTCAATTTGCCTTCTTAATCACCTATGTTTGAAGCACCCAAACAGAAACATCAGCTGGACAAAACTCAACTCTTAAATCAGTCAGAATAATTAATTTAGCCCACACTGTATGATGTTATAGTTTGGATAAAGAACCAAAACACATGACCTAAATCCTATGCGTGTTCAAAGTTTTGAATTTGCCTTAATTTTCTGCAGCTTCTGATTTCCCTTGCACGTCATACCTCTTCAAATAAATTCCAGGATTCAGTAAATTGCAGGCGCACCTGATGATTGTTTAAATAGAAACAAATATTTAGGAATCTACAGACGAAAGCCACAGCTCAATTTTTCAAATGGACAAACCTCCCTTCCCCCATGGAGTGGGCATTTTTGGCGCAGTGCCTGTGCATGCTGGGTGGTTCAGTTCGTCGAGGTCTTGTTCCTGCGTTCGAGGATTGTGGGTTCAAACCCCGCGCCAGGAACTGCGGTGCAAAAGCAAAAATTAGCTGACATTACTGATGGAGTGCGGCACTGTCGAGGGTGCCATTCTTCAGATGCGGTATTAAACTGAGGCTCTGCCTGTACTGTCAAGCGGATGTAAAGGGGCCCATCACAAGAACCCGCTGATGTTAGACACAAAGGTATCCCAAACCCCAGAATGGTAACTTGGAACATTGGTTTTTCGTGGTGTAGATTTCCAATTTGGTATGCTGTGAGAAAAATACGTGAACCAGGGAGAAATAGTCCAGGTGTTGTGTGAACAATTAATAAAAAATATTTATTAACTTGAAACAAAAATAGACAGACAACATGAAGGACTATAATACCCAACAATACTTAATTACATTGATGGCTCTGCTCACATAGTATTACATTATGTTACCAATTTTTTCCTAACTACCTACGTTCCCTGAACTCTGAGATGCCCCTTTGCTTCAACCAACACCTGATATTATATAACCTTCATTGCTAGAGGGATGGAGTTTAAGACTAGGGAGGTTATGTTGCAATTGTATAAGGTGTTAGTGCGGCCACACCTGGAGTATTGTGTTCAGTTTTGGTCTCCTTACTTGCGAAAGGACGTACTGGCGCTGGAGGGTGTGCAGAGGAGATTCACTAGGTTAATCCCAGAGCTGAAGGGTTTGGATTATGAGGAGAGGTTGAGTAGACTGGGACTGTACTCGTTGGAATTTAGAAGGATGAGGGGGGATCTTATAGAAACATTTAAAATTATGAAGGGAATAGATAGGATAGATGCGGGCAGGTTGTTTCCACTGGCGGGTGACAGCAGAACTAGGGGACATAGCCTCAAAATAAGGGGAAGTAGATTTAGGACTGAGTTTAGGAGGAACTTCTTCACCCAAAGGGTTGTGAATCTATGGAATTCCTTGCCCAGTGAAGCAGTTGAGGCTCCTTCATTACATGTTTTTAAGGTAAAGATAGATAGTTTTTTGAAGAATAAAGGGATTAAGGGTTATGGTGTTCGGGCTGGAAAGTGGAGCTGAATCCACAAAAGATCAGCCATGATCTAATTGAATGGCGGAGCAGGCTCAAGGGGCCAGATGGCCTATTCCTGCTCCTAGTTCTTATGTTCTTATTTAACTCTATGAGTTAAATCCAGCAGATAGTTACCACACATAGATTATTTGCAAAGTTTGGGAAAACTGTCTTCAGTTTTAGCAAAGGCAAAATCTGCTCATTTTTTGTTTCTGCAGCTTGGTGTGGCTGTGATGGTAGATCTGTCTGCATCTCTTTCCCCAGTCATTGCGTTCTGGATGTACCACTCTTTCCCTTTGATGTTATCCACCCTGTGGAGTCGGCTTTTAGCAGACACATGTCAATTTTTTCCAAAGCTCCACTTTGCAAAGTGTAGTCCAACAATTGGAGCAACATCTCTCTGATCACACGCAGGATACCAATTGTTCAGATGTCATACGTCCTGGGAAGATGCTCTGCCGGCAAAGCCCACATCCTCAGAAGTTTCTAGAACTTCCACTGGCCTCGGCGTGAATTCGCTCCCCAACTTGGTAAACCATCACTAAACAGAGAATCATTGTGATTGTTCCTCAAGCAACATATTCAGCTGGAACTCTATGATGACTGAAGCAAAGGTAATGAAAGGATGGAAATGATGTATGAAGTTTAATTTAGTCATAAAAACAACAAACAGAAGCTGACATCTGAGGACACAGGCCTTGTGATCAAACAGACTGATTGGTTTCACACCTCAGCGAGCACTCATTTATAAACTCATTAATTTTACACCAATCCCCCAGTGACACATGCGATATGTCACAGGCTGTCCGCCGAACAGCTGCCGAGAAAACGCAGGAGAGAATTACGAGCCGGCCGTATTGCCAAGAAGGTAAAAAAAAACATATTTCTTTGAAGGAGAGGGATTTTTTTTCCTTTCCGTGGGCATTCAGGATTTATGGGGCCCCAGCCCGAAGCTCACAGTGAACATGAAGGTTCCCCAGAAAGAAACTCAGAATCTCTGCCTCAGTGAGCAGGCCGGGTAATGTGCCCTCCTGACAAGCCACGGCCAGCTCGGGTCACCTCTCCTTCGCTAATTGCTTTATCCCTTGTTCTCCCTTCAGCTGGCTGGGGGGAGTCAAGGCACATTACCGTCCGACTCCCCCACCTTGTATGATTTATCGGGTGTCTCTGCACGTGCCGTTGTATGGCCTAGTTGACCTTCCTGTCCTCCTGAACGCTTAAGCTGCCCTCATGTACGGTTCCCACCATCTCCCAGTGACAAAACGCATAAGGAGGACAAATGATCAAATCACATTTGCAGGTTGTGTGGTTTTGGACAAGCCTGCCCTTTTTCCAATACAGCGGAAATAAGAGAAGATCAAGATTCAATATGTGCGAGAGCTGAAAATTGACTTTAATTCAATTCCCAGGATGTGACCATTATCCACAAATGCGCAATTCTTTACTAAACCCGGAAAATCAATGCATTTTAACATTTATTCTGAGGCTCTGTACACTCCCCCAGGGAGAGAGAGGGCACATTGTTGCCATAGTAGTTTAGGTGAGTGAAGGTGAGTAAAAAGTATAATTAACGAGAGAACAGGAACCACTAAGAAGTGGGAGAGGAATTTAAATAATGACGGATAAAATTAGTTTTCGCTGTTGATTTTCTTTGACTGATTGATTGCGCCCTTGTGAAATGATCGGGGTGCTTTAACGTGTTAAAAGGACCAAGATTTAATATGAACACAAGTTGCTTTTTTCGTAGCCGAGATATTGGACGGAATTCTCTGGCCATTGCGATTCACTTTTCCCGGGGGCAGCACCCCCCCATTTACCCAGCGGCGTGGCGGGGGGGCCTCAATGGGAAATCCCATTCTCAAGATGCGGGAAGACAGAATCTGGCCGCCAGAGAACGCTGGGAGACCGGGGAATCTAGCCCAATGACTCAGACTTTCCCAGGTCCTGTTTTGCTGTTTCCTGGCTGTAACTTCATCAGGGGTTTGACCAGTGGAGGTGAAATTCACAATTCGTTAAATTTTGCACCAGTTCTTGGAAATAATGGTAAAAATGGAGAATCATCAAGCAGCGAAGGACGGCTTTTGGGCCACTATGTCTGTGCGGTGTTTCAGTGGCAGTGCTCTCTGAGTCGCAGTTTTGTTCCTTCATGTCCCACTCCACAGACTTGAGCATGATATCTAGGCGGAGCTGCCGTGCAGTACCGAAGGAGTGCTGGGACTGCCGGGCTTCTCCGCTTGTCCACACCGAAATCGCGTTCGGCGATCAGCAGGAGAATCAAAATTCCCGGCCAAATCGGGTGCGGCGCCGCTTTCGTGATGCTCCACCCCCTCCAAAGCGATGTATCGATGGCCGCAGGACGTTGCCTGAGGCCCGCCCCCGATGCTCCGCCCCCTCCGATGCTCCGCCCCCAATCGGCCGAGTTCCCGACGGCGTGGGTGTCTCGTGGTCTCACCCGTCGGGAACTTCGCGTGGCGGCTGCTGCGGACTCAGTCCAGCGGCGACACAGTCAGGGGAGGGGGGACTTTGCCTGGGGTTAGGGGCACTGTTGGGGGGTGGTCCGGGGCCCGTGAGCTGGCCAATGGGCGAGCACTACTTCGCAGGCCGGGTCCCCGAGTGGCCGGCGCCATGTTGCACGTCGCGGTTGCTGCAGGCCGCCGCCGTGCGCATGCGCAGCCACAGACCCGGCAATTCTCCGGCCCGTATCGGCAGCTAGGGCCGGGTGCTCTACGTTGCTTTGCTGCTAGCCCCCAGCTACACGCAGGATCGGTGGTCGTTTTACGGCGAATTTCCGGGCGTAAAACGCCAACGTTTCCACGCCGGCGTCAGGATATGGCCTCACAATTGGCGAATTTGTCCATGGTTGTTCTGGTGAGAAGCCAAAACCAAGGCCCCATCTATCCTGTCAGGTGGATGTCAAAAATCGCTCGGCATTATTTACAAGAGGCCAGAGGAGCTCTTACCAACCTTCTGGCCAATGTTTATCCCTCAACCAAAGTCACCAGAACAGATAATCTGATGATTACCACATTGCTCCTTCAGGGAATTTGCTATGTTAAAATTGGGTGTTGCATGTTAGCTCTCGATTCTTGTCTGTGCCTTCAAATCCTTCCAGGACACTGCATCCAAACTCACAAATCTATTCACGATTCCTCTTCACACCCTCTGCTGTATGGGCATTGATTGTTTCCTTGTCATGGTTCCTCCTCATCCAGCATCAGACAAACAGAGGAATCGGAGATGGAGGAGGCCATTTGACCCCACAAGCCTGCTCCGCCATTGAACAAGGTGGTAACCGCAACCCCACATTCCCACCCCTGAAAACCTTTCAGCCCCTTGTTGATCAAGAATCTATCTCGCTCTGCCTTAAAAATATTCAAAGATTCTGCTTCCACTGCCTTTTGAAGATGAGAGACTCACAACCTGCAGAGAGAAAATACTTCTCATCTCAGTCCTAGATAATAATAATAATCTTTATTGTCACAATTAAACTTACAGTGACGCTGCAATGAAGTTACTATGAAGAGCCCCTAGTCGCCACATTCCGGGGCCTGTTCAGGTACACAGACGGAGAATTCAGAATGTCCAATTCACCTAACAAGTACGTCGTTCGGGACTTGTGGGAGGAAACCGGAGCACCCGGAGGAAACCCACGCAGACACGGGGAGAGCGTGCAGACTCCACATAGACAGTGACCCAAGCCGGAATCGAACCTGGGACCCTGGCGCTGTGAAGCAACAGTGCTACACACTATTTTTAAACAGTGACACCCCACGTTCTAGATTCTCCCACAAGAGGAAACATCCTCCCCACATCCACCCTGTCAACACCCCTCAGGATCTTGTATGTTTCCGGAGCTGTTTTTCTCCTTATTCTGATTCTAATGCTCCCCGCTGATCCTTTATACTTACCGTCTTCCTCGTTTCCTTAAAACACCTTCGTGAAATCCTTTGCTTTGTTTATAACTTGCTCCTCTTTGCTATTGAGTGTTGCTCAGTCTCCCTTCCTCCCCCGCTTCTCCTTGGCGTCCATTGTTTATTTTTTTCCCCCTCTCAAAACTGCCATGAGCTGCCTCGCTGTGTACCAGAGACGTGTAAATCCTGTCTCCTGGAGCTGACAGCACTTCAGCTTCCTTTCATTTTTCCCTGAAAGCTAAGGTTCTATATTTGTAGCCAAGCCTGAATCACGAACGAGAGGAGGTCGATTCTCTGAACTGTGTTTTGGGACTTCGGTGCGAAAGATCTCTCAGTTCTGTTGACAGAAAGCTGCACCTTTGATCAGGATTATTTGTGCATTTTAGTTTCTTTGCCACCATCGGAAAATCAAAAACAAAAAAAAATCCACAGTGGTACCTGTCAACCAGGACTTTACCTGATGTGTACAAAGCTAAGGCTTTGTGATTAAAGTGGCTTTAATCTAAAATGAGCTTTAAAGCTTATTTTAAGCTTAATAAGCTTTGATCTTTCAGTCAGCCTGAATTTGCTGATACTAATGATGCTGGCTGTTATTCCTGGACCAATGTCTAGCGATGGTTAAATGTGGGCAGAAATGTGGATATCCAGGTTTCATCGTCCTGATGTCAACTTCACAGAAATGCAATTTTCTAATAATTATCCATTAAACGCACCTCGGAAAGTCTAGTCCAGTCAACAGAAGAGTACGTACCCTTTTAATGACAGCAGTCCAATCATAGAATTTACAGTGCAGAAGGAGGCCATTCGGCCCATTGAGTCTGCACCGGCCCTTGGAAAGAGCACCCTACTTAAGCCCACGCTTTCACCTCATCCCCGTAACCCAGTAACCCCACGTAACCTTTTTTTGGACACTGAGGACAATTTAGCACGGCCAATCCACCTAACCTGCACATCTTTGGACTGTGGGAGGAAACCGGAGCACCCGGAGGAAACCCACGCAGACACGGGGAGAACGTGCAGACTCCGCACAGACAGTGACCCAAGACGGGAATCGAACCTGGGACACTGGAGCTGTGAAGCACTGATGTAACCACTGTGCTACCCTGGTTAGCGCGTGGGTAGCACGGTTAATGGGGTGATGGGGTGCAATGGCAACACCACTAGACTAGTAATCCGTCGGTCGTGGGTTCAAATCCCCCCCGTGGCAGGGGGAGACTTAAATTCATTCAATAAATCTGTAACGTAAAGCTGGTCTTAGTGACCATGATAACTATTATCGATTGTTGTAAAAATCCATCTGGTCCACTCATGCCCCCTTAGGGAAGGAAATCTGCCTTCTTTGCATGGCAAGCCTCTCAGTTCAATGGGAGTTAGGAGTGGGCACCACAGGCTGGCCTTGCCAGTAATGCCCACATCCCATGAAAGAATAGAAAAACGTCAAACCTGCTACCGAATCAAAAAGTATCAGAACAAATCAGAATTGCAGGGGTCATTAATACTTTATTCTTTCATAGGATGAGGATGTCGTTGGCAAGGTCAATATTTGTTGCCATCACTCACTGCCCCTGGACTGAATGGCTTGCCACACCATTTCAGAGGGCAGTTAAGATTCAGCCACATTGCCATGGGTCTGGAGTCACACGTAGGCAAGACCAGGTAAGGACGGCAGATTTCCTTCCCTGAATGTAGCGATATTCATGGTTGTGCTGCAATTCACCGACTGATCACTAGGAGTCTCACTGGTACATAAGTGAATGTTAAAGACAGCCGACCTCAGACTGGCTGGAGGAAGTTGAAGAGAGAGGTTACTTGTGCATGATCATACTGTTATTCATCTGTTGGTTCGTATGTAGCTTTATATAGTTGTATATAGTTTACCCACAGTTAATGTTAATAAATCATTTATAGCTTTAGCTACAAGTGTTCTTGTAATAAAAATCAGGCCATCCGACAAGGACATTACACTGAGAGGGTATTAGTGGACCAGATGGGTTTTGATGGTCAGAGTCACCAATAGTGAGACGTGTTTTACATTCCAGACCTGTTCCAGCTACTGTGATGGATCTGAACGCACCCTGGATTATTTGTCCTGTGACGTTCACCACCGAATTCACCCGCTTCTTGCTTTGCAATGCTTCAATCTGACTGGTCAAGGTGACACCGTTGGCTACGCTGTTCACTCTGATCACAGATGCCCAGCACTCTCGCATTGCTGCTACCCTCGCACATTCTCAGCAACTTTCTGAGCAGACCGTTTTCTGTTGAGCCGGAGGGTGTTGGGGGTCAGCGATGGTTGTGGCTGTGGTTTTCTGATTGCAGAATGTTCTGATCCGAAGGTTTAACAATTGCAGGAGGTACTTTCTGAGTGACCTTGCTCTGTTTCCTTTTAGATCTGGGGGCAAATCACAGCGTCTTCAGACTTAAAGGTAGTTTTTGAGATGAAATGGGAAATAGGTAGCTTTCGGATGTTTAATAACATTTATTCACCTACAATCTTCCGAGGAGACTATCATTTATGAACATCAATAAATATCATACATGAAGAGTAATAACTGCATTGTTGGCGATATTAGGCTGAATTTTATTACTGCGGCTATAGCCGGAGAATTGCTGGGTCCGTGGGCGCGCATCCGGCATGGCAAAAAACTGTCACCACCCTCACCACCCCCGGACCAGTCCCACTAGCCCCCGCTGAACCCCACCTGCCAGCGGAACAGCTCCCCCCCCCCCCCCACAACTGTGGCAGTGCTGGATGCAGCCCTCAGCCACCAGGAGAGGTCCCCGAACGATGTGAGCACATGTGTCCCATGCCCTCGGGGGCTCAGCCCATCGGGGCGGAGTATCCAAGGAGGGCCGCAGGTGGCGGCCTGAGGCCATCCATTCGGTGTGCGGCTTACTCCCCGTGTACGCCGTTTCTGAGGGGGCGGAGCATTGCAAAAATGGCACCGCCCCTAATTCCTCCGGAAACGGGGTCTCTCCGGCCGATCGCCACGCGCGATTTTGGCGTCTGCGACCAGAGAATCCAGTCCACTAACTACCAGACTTATTCTGTGTGAGAACAGTAACGAGCATTTATATCGCAATTTTAACATCATGAAACACCGCACCATACTCCACAGGAGCGTTATCAGACAGGATTTAACATCAAGGTGCACAAGGAGAGGTGATCAAAAACATGGCCAAAGTGGTCGGTTTTCAGGAACATGTTTAAGGAGGGCAGGGGTGGCTATCTCAGTTGGCTAGATGGTGAGTGAGCGGCTCAGAATAGTGTCAACAGCACGGGTTCAATTTGGATTTGTTTATTGTCACGTGGACCGAGGGCAGTGAAAAATATTTTTCTGCGAGCAGCTCAAACAGATCATTAAGTAATTGAAAATAAAATAAAATACATAATAGGGCAACATAAAGGTACACAATGTAACTACATACGCACCGACATTGGGTGAAGCATACAGGGTGTAGTGTTAATGAGGTCAGTCCATAAGAGGGTCGTTTAGGAGTCTGGTGACAGTGGGGAAGAAGCTGTTTTTGAGTCTGTTCGTGCATGTTCTCAGACTTCTGTATCTCTTGCCCGATGGAAGAAGCTGGAAGAGTGAGTAAGCCGGGTGGGAGGGGTCTTTGATTATGCTGCCCGCTTTCCCGAGGCAGCGGGAGATGTAGATGGAGTCAGTGGATGGGAGGCAGGTTTGTGTGATGGACTGAACGGTATTCACGACTCTCTAAAGTTCCTTGCGGTCCTGGGCCGAGCAGTTGCCATACCAGGCTGTGATGCAGGATAGGATGCTTTCTATGGTGCATCCGTAAAAGTTGGTAAGAGCCAGTGTGGACATGCCGAATTTCCTTAGTTTCCTGAGGACGTATAAGCGCTGTTGTGCGATCTTGGTGGTGGCGTCGACGTGGATGGACCAGGACAGATTTCTGGTGATGTGCACCCCTTGTATTTTAAGCTGTCAACCATCTCCACTGCTGGCTGGTGCCAGGTAGTTCCTGCCCTGGCTCAGGTTGATTTGGGGCTTGCCTCCTCGCCTGTCTCATGTGGTGCTCCTCAAGCTAGGTAACTAATTGTCCCTCTCTAACAGAGAGTGCAAGGAGTTGCCGACTCTGCTGAATCTCCTACTAATCTCGAATGGAGGGACTTGAGAGCTTAAGGCCAAGGCAGCCAAAGGCATGGCCACCATTGATGAAGCAATTAAACTTGGGGATGCGCAGGGGGCCAGAATTGGGAGGCCTCCGAGGTTTGTGGGATTCGAGGATGAATAGGTTTGCTATAACGGACTATTTTTGCCTCAAAGTACAGCATGCTGTGGCTCCAAGGGCAACATTCTGGTCTCTGACCCAGAACATCGTCAGTTCAAGTCCTGTTACATGAGGTCATCCAAGCTGACTCTCCCAATGCAGTACTGCATAACGCAGTTGCGTTATGCTTCTTCATGTCGCATAAGCTGCTTCCTTAATGTATACTCTGACAAAGGCAGGTTCAGACTTGGAGATAGGTTTAACACATTTATCAAACAGTTAACAATACTCCTACTTGAGTTCGACTCTCCTGCTGATCTTGCTACAGTAACTCAGTCTAACTAACCAGTCTGCTCTAAGCCATGCGGTGGGTGTGATGCTTCCTGATCTGCCCCTGTCTCTCTGAGTGTGGCCTATGAAAAGAGAAAGAGCATGTGTGTCCTTTTATATGGGTAGCCCCCTTGTGGTAGTGTCACCTCTTGACTGCCCATTGGCCGTGTCCTGTCTTACTGACCTATTGGTTGAATGTCTGCATGTCATGATGTCTCTGGTGCTCCCTCTAGTGTTTATTTAGTTCTTAGTGTATTTGCATTAACCCCTTGTGTATTTACAGTGATGCATATCACCACAGGACTGAAGGAGTGCTGCGCTGCTGGGGGCGCTGTCATTTGGATGTCATCTTAAATTCGTGCCTTACCTGCCCCCTCGGGTGGATGTGAAAGGTCCCAGATCACTATCGTGAAGAACGATTCTGCCCAGTGTCCTGACCAAAACCTATCCTCAGCCAACATGACTGAAAAACAGTTGATCTTGTCACTCATTGTTGTTAGCGGGAGCGTGCAGGCGTTTCAGTTTCCCCGCAGGCTGACGTTGTGCATCAAGACGACATTCCACTCTTGTCCCGTCACTTTGTGCGGATGGAAGGATGTAAATTGCTTTTGGGATCTTGCTGTGTGTAAATTGACCGTCAGTTTTCCGACAACAGTGATCACGCCTCAAAAGCCACTTCATCGGCTGTGAGGTGCTTTGAGACATCGCGAGGTTCTGAAAGGTGCGATAAAAATGCAAGTTCTTTTGTTCCAGCTTCCTGACGTCTCTACTTCCCCATTTTGCCCTCCCAATGTTCATTCCAGATGTCGCTTGGGCTGCTGTGTGATTCCTGTTTTATTCTTCCTTCAGGCTTCTCGTATTTAATGTTTTGCTTTTAATCTGCATTATATATGCTCAAATTAATCTTCCTTATATCTAAAAAGCGTGCACAAAACTGGTTCATTTACTGAATGGGACTTATGTATCAAAGGCAATCTATCCACAATCAGCATCTGCGGATGCCATCAGGTTGAAATCCTCTCCATTACCTTCATTACATTTCATTACAACACAGGAGCAAAGGGCCCATCTGTTCCCTTTTGATCATGTGGCTTTCACTTAATTACATTCCGATGAGATTGATTTTACATCAACCACTGGCAAAGGCTAATCAGAAAG
Organism: Scyliorhinus canicula; assembly: GCF_902713615.1. NCBI lineage: Eukaryota > Metazoa > Chordata > Chondrichthyes > Carcharhiniformes > Scyliorhinidae > Scyliorhinus > Scyliorhinus canicula. The sequence goes on from NC_052146.1 coordinate 6,744,565, forward strand.
TGTCGACGTGACTCGCCTGAATCCCTATTATCACTCGTGTGCTGTCATTGCCCAAGAAACGTCTCCCCAAGTCCCCCAGTAATCAGCAAGGACCCAAACAGCAGAACCGGGAGCGCTATCGAACAACCGGTGCTCGTAGATGAGGGGACAAATGTAAGGGAGCAGACTGATAGGGCAGGAAGGCATCAGGCAGAGGCCAGCGGGAGAGAAGATGAATCAGGTCACAAGGCTGGTGATTATGTGACACCAGGATAGGTGTTTTGAAAAGGAAGGAATTTTGGTTGCTAACGCCAACCATTGCAAGCTGCCTCACCCCACCCAGAACTGTGGAAGCAGAGAACACGAACTGTGCTTGAAGGGGGCATATTCAAAACCAATCTGGGCAAACAATATTTCAGGAAAGTGAATGGCTAATCAATTGAACACCCTTCCTTAAGGAGAAAGTGGAAGCAGAGGATATTGATTAATTCCAATGCAAATTAAATCAATTTCATTCAGCAGCATATGAGTAATCTAAGGCCTGATGCAGGGTGAGTGGAATGTGCAGGGGAGGCTGACATTAACATTACAATGAAGTTACTGTGAAAATCCCCTAGCCGCCACTTTCCGGCACCTGTTCAGGTACACGGAGGGAGAATTCAGAATGTCCAATTCACCTAACAAGCACGTCTTTCTGGACTTTGTGGGAGGAAACCGGAGCACCCGGAGGAAACCCACGCAGACACGGGGAAAAGGTGCAGACTCCGCACAGGCAGTGATCCAAACCAGAAATCAAACCTGGGACCCTGGCACTGTGAAGCAACAGCGCTAACCAATGTGCTACTGTGCCGCCCATTTTTTCATTTGAAGAGTGGTTGAGGACTCTGGGTCTGAACTCGTTGGAGTTTAGAAGGAGAAGGGGGATCTTATTGAAACTTACAGTATATCACGTGGGCTGGATAGAGTGGACTTGGAGAGGATGTTTCCACTTGTAGGAAAAACTAGAAACAGAGGGCACAACCTCAGACTAAAGGGACGATCCTTTAAAACAGGGATGAAGAGGAATTTCTTCAGCCAGAGGGTGGTGAATCTGTGGAACTCTTTGCCGCAGAAGGCTGTGGAGGCCAAATCACTGAGTGTCTTTAAGACAGAGATGGATAGGTTCATGATCAATAAGGGGATCAGGGGCTATGGGGAGAAGGCAGGAGAATGGGGATGAAAAAATGTCAGCCATGATTGAATGGCGGAGCAGACTCAATGGGCCGAGTGGCCTAATTCTGCTCCTATATCTTATGGTCTTATGGAGGCGCTGTCTACCTATTCACGTGGAAGCAGATTCGACAGCAAGGTGTAAAAGGGGATAAAAAAAGTGGATAAAATCCTCAAAAGGAAAAATTTGCAGGCCTACAGGGAAATAGCAGAGAGTTGGATAGTGAGATCAATAAACCATGATGTGGAGATGCCGGCGTTGGACTGGGGTGAGCACAGTAAGAAGTCTTACAACACCAGGTTAAAGTCCAACAGGTTTGTTTCAAACACGAGCTTTCGGAGCACGGCTCCTTCTTCAGGTGAATGGAAAGGCTTGTTCCAGAAATGTTTATATAGACACAGTCAGAGATGCCCCGGAATGCGAGCACCTGCAGGCAATCAAATCATCAAAGATGCAGAGAGAGAGGTAACTCCAGGTTAAAGAGGTGTGAATTGTCCCAAGCCAGTTCAGTCGGTAGGCCTCTGCAAGTCCAGGCTTGTTGGTGGGGGCCGAATGTAATGCGACATGAATCCCAGATCCCAGAAAACCAGCACAGGGGCAATGGACCTCCTTCTGTGCTGTTAGATTCTCTGATTTCCATATAAGTTACTACAAAAATTGAAATTCTTTATTTTTATATATTATAGATCAATTTCACAGTCAGCACTATCGTGCTGCAGTATCGCAATGCTCAGGAACACCGCTTAAATCCAAATGAAATAAATAAAAGACCTCTCCCCTGTGTACTCAGGCCAGTCAATGCTGTGTTACTTCAAACAATGCCAATACACACAGCACTGATGCGATAGTTCTCGTAAATTAATACAGAGCAATGTTTTAAACATTGCCACATCAACTTGTAACTTGGGGCCTTGTGGTCGAATGAAATGAAAAATTAAAATCGCTTATTGTCACGGGTAGGCTTCAATTAAGTTACTGTGAAAAGCCCCTAGTCGCCACATTCCGCTGCCTGTCCAGGGGAGGCTGGTACGGGAATCGAACCGTGCTGCTGGCCAGCTTGGTTTGCTTTCAAAGCCAGCGGTTTAGAGCAGTGAGCTAAACCAGCCCCTTAGCTCAACATCTGAGTGTTGCCTCAGACCAAGAACTCCGTAAATTACAGACACCCCCAAAAACTAGACACCGGCGTGTAACGGGTTAACTCCAATTCGAGCATACTGAGCACGTGCAGAAGAAGCTCCACCGCACTGATGTCACCCACACAGCGAGGATGCATGAGTAGCATCTCAGAGGGCAGCTCTTGCCCCACGTTGGCCTTATTTAACCTTGGTAAATAACTGTTTATTGAACAAAGACCATGGCCTCAAGTTAGATCTCTACCAGAACAAAGGGCCAATGAACCCTGAAACAAATCCACACTCACAGATACTTACTGAGCACACAAACAATTTATGTGGTAAAGTATAGAAGGGACAGCTGGGAATCAAAGACTCTGCAGGCCATCTTCGATACACTGAGAACTTCCTAAAACAGCGAACTCGCAGGTCTTGTGACGCCTTTTTCTTTCCCCTCCGCATTTTCCCATGAGATCTGATATTTCCAATGGAATGTTCCAGCAGCTCGATTGTAGAAATGGGCTTAAACTATTGGTGCAGTTCATTTTGAGCGAGCTATAATTGGGAAGCATACATAGATACATAGATACATAGAAGACAGGAGCAGGAGGAGGCCTTTTGGCCCTTCGAGCCTGCTCCGCCGTTCATCACGATCAAGGCTGATCATCCAACTCAATCGCCTCATCCTGCTTTCTCCCCATAGCCTTTGATCCCATTCTCCCCAAGTGCTATATCCAGCCGCCTCTTGAATATATTCAATGTTTCAGCATCAACTACTTCCTGTGGTAATGAATTCCACAGGCTCGCCACTCTTTGGGTGAAGAAACGTCTCCTTATATCGGTCCTAACCCTGATCCAAAATTCAGATTCAAAAATGGGGAAATTCGACTGAAGTGCACGACTTATTGATCCTATTTCTGCAAACATCTTCCGCAGCTTTGATATCCTTTCCCTCCAGAAGGGTCTGGGATCAGGAAAAGTGATCACAAAGTTGTTGGATTGTCGTAAAAACCCTACGGGTCCCGAAAGGTCCATTTAAGGAAGGAAACCTATTATTCTTGCCTGGTCTTGCTTGTCCATAACCACCTTCTCAGGGAAATTAAGGATGGGAAATGAACACAAGCAATAGGCATAGCTCCTGCATTAATCATTCTAAACCCCACGGAGGCCCATCCATACCCCCCAGGTAGCTCCCTCCCACTGAAAGTCCAGTAACACCAAATTATTTGTTCCGCTCCATTTCAAATCTCAGAATTTTTCCCCCAACACATTCAGCCTTCAGATGAAATCATGGGTGCCAAAATTAAAATGCAGCCTCGGAAATAACTTATTCTGACTAAAATAATTAAAAAAGTTCCCTTTTCAATGAAAATCACATGCGACTCACATTGGTGCAATGAATATCGAAATTGCTGTATATATATATATATTGTGTTATATATCTGTTGCAGTAATATTATTAAAAGTCCGGGATAAGGCATTTATTTGTTGCAATAATATTAAAAAACCTAAGTTAAGGTAGCAGTCTGTGTGTCTGCTAAGGGTGTAATTAAGATGGCGTAAAAGGTGAGGTAATTATTGATTTTAACCGTTAACGTATTGATAGAGAGAGGGCTAATAGTAATAATCTTTATTGTCACAAGTAGGCTTACATTAACACTGCAATTAAGTTACTGTGAAAAGCCCCTGGTTGTCACATTCTTCTGCCTGTTTGGGTACATTGAGGGAGAATTCAGAAGGTCCAAATTACCTAACAAGCACATATTTTGGGACTTGTGGGAAGAAACCGGAGCACCCGGAGGAAACCCACGCAGACACAGGGAGTACGTGCAGACTCCGCACAGACAGTTATCCAAGCCGGGAATTAAACCTTGGACCTTGGCGATGTAAAGCAACAGTCCTAACCACTATGCCACCGTGGAGAGGAATAGTGTTTATATTTTGGAGGGTTCTCTGGTGTGTAGATAATTTGAGGGATTGTATTTAGTCCTAGCTAAGTAGGTGTTGGAACATCTTAGTGGAATCCAGATGATGTAATTAGTGGGAGGAGCCAGGTCTGTCTGTAGTTTTCAATTTTGCCTAATGCTGTTAGGTTGAGCAGAAGGGTCTGACAAGATAGAAGTGTACTGCATCTGCTCTTGAAAGGATCGCTCTCCAAAAGCCTCAACACAGAGGACAGCAAGGAAACCTGTTTTGCTAACTTTATCTATAAGTGGCCTTTGAACTGTATTGGGTTGTCTGGTTGGAATATTTATAGTGAAAGTGTAGGGCATAAGTTAATTTTTTCCTTTTATTTGAGAACTGTTTAACTGTGAATTGTAAAGTTATTTCTTTCTTGTTAATGCGGTTAATTCTGTGTTCAAATTAAAGTTTGATTTAACCTAAAAAATCCCTATTTGTCAATGGAATTACTCCTGGGGTGAAAAATCCTTTCCTCGCAGTTTTACAAATTGCAAATTTTAGAGGTTTCTTGTCCATCACCCAAACATAAATTGGAGTCTGGATGGGTATCCTAACGCTGGCTGACAGATTTCCTTCCTTAAAGTTTCATGGTCACCGTTAATGAGACTGGCTTTTATTCCAGATTGAATTAATTGAATTTTAATTCCCCAGTTGGGTATCACATCTTGGGAACATTAGTTCAGACCTCTGGCTTATTAGTCCAGTAATATAATTGCTGTGCTACCAGACTCTTGTTATATTTGAAATGAAGATTTATAACTCATCTTAATATCTGTAGTGGCTGTGACAGGAATGTTGTGGGTCAGAAATTTAACTCTTCTCTCCCAGTAAGGTTTGGGACCACGAGGATGTTAACTTGACCAGACATTATAACTCAAGGGTATGTTGAGTTGTTGCTGTTAATGAAGTTTAAAGGTGGAGTCACGCCAAATGTTTATGGACAATTGAGGATGATAAGCATTGCTAATTATTACAGGCCAATTAATCAGGAAATAATTATTGTAGCTGGTAATTAGATAAGTTAATATCCCTTAACGTGCCAGAAAATTAAATTGCCTTGCAGAATTAAAGGGTTTGTGAATTAAATTTTCTGGTGAAACCTCAGGTAGTTTGACCACTGATCAGGCAAGATTGCCAGGCTTGAATGGAAATAGGAAGAACCTTTAGGAGGAATGGGTTTATATTCACTGGAGCTTTGAAGAATGAGGTGATCTCACCAAAAGATTCTGTGGCGAAGGCCAGTCTCACGGACTCAGTTTCTGTCTCCACAGATTCTTCCAGACCAGCTGAGTTTATGCAACGTTTTCTGTTTTCATTTCAGATTAGCAGCATCCACAGAATTTTGTTTCTGTTTAAGATGCTGAGAGGGTTTTGCAGCGTCAATGCGAAGAACCTGCCACTCTGGGCTTCAATTAGAGGATCAGAGCCTCAAGATTAGGAGCAGGCCACGAAGGAGAAATTTCTGTGAAACGCTCTGCCAATATGGGCAGCACGGTAACACAGCTGCCTCACAGTGCCAGGAACCTGTGTGGAGTTTTCGCTTTCTCCCCGTGTCTGCGCCAGTTTCCTCCGGGTGCTCCGGTTTCCTCCCACAATGCAAAGGTGTACAGGTTAGGCAGATTGGCTGTGCTAAAATTGCCCCTTAGTGTCCAAAAGGTGAGGTGGGTTACGGGGATAGGGCAGGGCACTGGGCTCAGGTAGGGTGATCTTTCAGAGGATGGATGCAGACTCGATGGGCCGATTCGCTTCCTTCTGCACTGTAGGGATTCTACGATTCCATGTAGATTGTTGAAGGCCGAAAGCAATAGATTTTTGTACACTAAGGGAATTAAGGGTACATGGATTGGAGAGGGGAGTAAAGTTACAGTTGATAATCAGTCATGGATTATCAATGTAAGGAATAATATCTTATATTTTTATACTTTTTTGCAGTAATGCACACTGGGCTAAATCGCTGGCTTTGAAAGCAGACCAAGGCAGGCCAGCAGCACGGTTCAATTCCCATAACAGCCTCCCCGAACAGGCGCCGGTATGTGGCGACTAGGGGCTTTTCACAGTAACTTCATTGAAGCCTACTCGTGACAATAAGCGATTTTCATTTCATTTTTTATTTCATTTTTTTCAAAACCTGAGTTAATATGCATACAGACAAGTGTGTCTGTTAAAGCTGTGGGTAAGGTTTGTAACAGTGAGGTAATCAACGATTTTCCAGGTGGTATGTTCTAAAAGGACAATTGGCTGTCGATAATTTATGAGGGATATTGGGCTGGATTCTCCATTTGGGAGACTATGTGCTGACGCTGGTGTGAAAAACCCCGAGTCGCCACATTCCGGTGTCTTTTCGGGTACACAGAGGGAGAATTCAGAATGTCCAATTCACCTAACATCATGTCTTTCGGGAGGAAACCGGAGCACCCGGAGGAAACCCACGCAGACACAGGGAGAACGTGCAGACTCCGCACAGACAGTAACCCAAGCCGGGAATCGACCCTGGGACCCTGGTGCGGTGAAGCAATAGTGCTAATCATTGTGTTATGAGTTTCAGTCTTTTATGCAGCAGTTGATGATACACCTGTGATATCCTCTTCAGAAGCTTCTCCCCAGAGTCCCTGAGGGAGGAACAAGATCCTTAACGTCTCCTGAGCTCTTCTCTTCTGGTTCCAGCATCTCTAAAGATCAATTCTCTTCCGTCTTCTGTTTGGGATCAACCTTACGTTGAAAAGTCTGCGTTCTCCTGCAGCTCAGTCACTCTAACACCTACACTCAGCTTCACAGACACCCTGATACAGTTTTGACTGAGTTGTCTGATGATGATGTTCTGCCAGATGCAGAAGAAAACTCTCCTGTGTCCAAGTCATCTTCTCTAAGATGCTGAGAATCCTGAGGGATGCCAAACACTTCACGGTACTCCCAGTGTAAACCAAACATATTTATTTATTTATTTTCATTCATTTGTGGGATGTGGGCTTCAGTGATAGTGCCAGAATTTATTGCCCATCTCGAGTTGCCCTTGAGAAGTTGGTGGTGAGCAACCTCCTTGAGCCACTGCAGTCACTGATGTGTAGGTACATCCACGGTGCTGTTAGAGAGGGAGGTCCAGGATTTTGACCCAGTATTATTAACTTTCTTTCACAATGTTCATCACTTTTTAAGCATGTAACTGTTTCCCTACTTCTTATATATTAATGAATGTAGACCTTGTCCAGGATTCTCCAACCCTGCGCCAGGTCGCAGAATCCCGGGGGGGAGGGGGGGGGGGGGGGTACAGAAAATCCTGCCCGAAAGATTGCTTTGTGAGCCTGAGGACGCAAGGCAAGATGGGTAATTTAGTCAAGGCACAGCCTTGACAGAATTAGAAAGATCTGATAAATGAATTAAACTGTGCAGGAGAAACCGGCCTCAAACTGGGAGAAAGGTCGACCCCTTCTTATGCTTGTTCGAGTTGACAAAGATGTGCGTCCGCACCAACCACGGGATTGATAACAGTGTGAGAGATAGCAACACGGAGGCAGACTGGCTCTATTCCTTCAAACATGGTCATGTGTGAGGCCCAGGGCATCAGGCGTCTGGCAACGTCATGGACGTAAATTGAAAACCAATTAAATGGACGAAAAACAGATATGACCTTATAAGAGCCCAAAACATACACACAATAACACCATTGCTGCAATGGGTTAGAGGGGTTTGGCCAGCCACTCTAGAGATGCACATGGAGCCCCTGTCGACAGATTGACCACCGCAGTGAACTCTGGCTCACTGGGCTACTGAGTAACTTTATCGCTGGTATCTGGGCTTTGTGGGCCGAATGGAAGTGTGCCACATATGCTGGAACCGTATCCAAGTTGTTGTATGCCCTTGATATCAAATAGAGGTGATGGAACCATCAATTCACCAGACACGTGTTTCCGATGTGAATCTAGGCTTTAATCGACTTACTTCAGAGCCAGCCTGTTACCTGTCGATGAACTCGTAGTGACCCAGGCTGACTCTGGACACGGATACTTATACAGCTGCACTAGGGGGAGGAGTCGTGGGCGGAACCAAGGGTGGAGCCCAGTTCAAGATCCAAACTGCTCCCAGCGCTACTCCCCCTAGTGGTAGGATGGCGCTACTGCGCTTACAATAACAGTGTGAATTATTATATATACATTCATATATTACATTCACCACAAGAGGCAACAACATTAAGACCAGGGAGAGGGTCTTATGCCAGTGCAGCCTAACCAACGTTCTACACTAGTTCAACATAACAGACCTAGCGGGAAGGGGACGTAGCAACATCCAAACTTCATTTTGCTGGATTGCTGAAACCCCCATTCATGCCTGCATAACCTTAACACTTGCCTACTCCAATGCTCCCTTTTCTGGCTCCCCACCCTCTCATTACTGTTCATGGGATCTTGCTCGGCACAAACTTGGTTGCTACATTTCCCTACATTACAGCAGTGACCACACCTCAAAGAAATAATGCACTTGTCCTGATGCTGTGAGGGGGGTTATTAAAATTCTCCCATTCTTCTGTTACGGAATTTCCTCTCTTCATTTTCTGTAAAGTGGCGTTGATGGAGTTGGCCAGCTGGAACCCTGCTCTCACAGAGCCTGACTCTGAAGCCCCACAGGGAATTGACAATTGGGAAGATGCTGGATTCCTCCAGCTTCTGTTGTCATTCAAACTCCTCGACAAGCTCCCTGACCTGGTGATAATTGACAAGGGGCTGTTAACTACATAGTGTTAGGAAGATTGCTGAGTTCTTTTTCACTTCTTGTGTAAATTATACACTTGGTGCCAAATGAGTTGTCAAGACATCTGGAAACCATACCGAGCACTTAAAGAAATAAATAATTTTAGCAAGAGGAAAGTTTAACATGATCTTTAAATATTCGTCGGTGTTTCTAAACACTCTTCAGGGAAGTGAGTAGCAGAAAGGATGGTGCAAACAGATGACACATACTGGCATTAACACCTGCATTCATTCTTAGATTGATTGATTGATTGATTTATTGTCAGATGTACCGTGGTACAGTGAAAAGCATTTTTCTGTGGCCAAGGGAACATACACAGTACGTACACAGCAGACAAAAAGAATAATCAACAAAGTACATCAACAAACAGTGATTGGTTACAGTGCGGTACAAAGGCCAAACAAAGCAAATACATGAGCAAGAGCAGCATAGGGCGTCGTGAATAGTGTTCTTACAGGGAACAGATCAGTCCGAGGGGGAGTCGTTGAGAAGTCTTGTAGCTGTGGGGAAGAAGCTGTTCCTATGTCTGGATGTGCAGGTCTTCAGACTTCTGTACCTTCTGCCTGATGGAAGGGTCTGGAAGAGGGCAAAGCCTGAGTGGGAGGGGTCTCTGATAATGCTGTCTGCCTTCCTGAGGCAGCGGGAGGTGTAGACAGAATCAATGTGAGGGTGGCAAGCTTGTGTGATGCGTTGGGCTGAGTTCACCACACTCTGCAGTTTCTTGCAATCTTGGGCCGAGCAGTTGCCATCCCAGGCTGTGATGCAGCCGGATAGGATGCTCTCTATGGCACATCTGTAGAAGTTTGTGAGAGTCGATGCAGACATACTGAATTTCTTTAGCTTCCGTAGGAAGTAGAGACGTTGTTGGGCTTTCTTGACTGTTGCATCAACGTGAGTGGACCAGGACAGACTGTTGGTGATGGTGACCCCCAGGAACTTAAAGCTATCGACCATCTCCACTTCGGAGCCATTGATGCAGACGGGAGTGTGTGTTGTGCTGCGCTTCCTGAAGTCGATGATCAGTTCCTTGGTCTTTCCAACATTTAGAGAGAGGTTGTTTTCGGTACACCATGCAACCAAGTGATTTATCTCCCTCCTGTGGTCTGATTCATCGTTGTTTGAGATACGGCCCACCACAGTCGTATCATCCACAAACTAAGAGATTGATTTGGTGTTAAATGTTGCCACACAGCCATGTGCGTATAGGGAGTACAGTAGAGGACTGAGCACACATCCTTGCGGGGCCCCAGTGTTGAGGACTATTGTGGAGGAGGTGCTGTTACCGATCCTGACAGATTGCGGTCTGTTGGTGAAGAAGTCGAGGATCCAGCTGGACAGGGAGGGGTCAAGTCCAAGATTGCGGAGTTTGGTTATTAGTCTTGTTGGTATAATGGTGTTGTCGGCAGAGCTATAATCTATGAACAGCAGTCTTACACAGGTGTCCTTGTTGTTGAGATGTTCGGGAGTTGATTGTAGAGCCAGTGAGATAGCGTCTGCTGTGGACGGGTTACGGCGATAGGTGAACTGTAGTGGATCGAGACCGTCTGGGAGGCTGGTGTTGATCCATCTCAAGACTCGTCAATGAATCAATCACAGTCTCCGTCCCGTACGTGACCAGCTTACGGTGGGTCTTGGCCGAAGAATCTAGCCCAGAATAAAAATGATGGCCGGAATTCTCAGACCGTTCGTTGGTGGCGGCTTGTCTGGCCCCACCTGTAGTGTAACCTCACCCCCCCCCCCCCCACCCCCCACCCCGCTGCGGGTTTATGTGCGGCGTGGGACAGCTTCAGTGGAAATTCCCATTGACAGCGGCGAAGCAGAGAATCCCGCCGGCAGCTGTTTGTAAAAGCCAGCACGGGCACGGTGACCTGAATGATCCATGAATTGCACGTGCTGCTTCCTCAGAAACATTTGCACACAAAGGGATGGAATTTCCCATTGGCTTCCGGACCCTGACAGCGGGATCAAAAGGGGGTCCTCACCTCGCACATCCCGGCGGACATCCCAATGGCGCAGTCTTCCCAGAGGCCGCTTTCTGACTGTCCTCGCCACCCTGGGCTAGTGCGCGGTCACTTCCAGCCCCACGGGCCCCGGAGTCGCTACCAATAATTCTTATAAATATTCCTCAAACCTGTGGCCCTCGGCTGCCCAATAACTACCGTCACCAGGTGTGCAAGTTGAAACACAATTACTGTTTGCGACAAGATTAATGGTGAAATACGCGGCAGATACAATTGGATAAATATGAATTAATTCACAGCTACCGTAACATGCCTCGCCACCCTCTACACACACACACACACACACACACAAGACAGACAAACAGAGAGGAGGGGAATGTAAATGAAAGAGAAAAGAGTCTTTGCTTCAGTTGATGGGTCCTTGCAGGCTTTACCAACTGTGGCTTGGGAATCAGTCTTTGTTTTGTCTGTCCTCACAATTCCCCTGGTGAGACAGAGTCCCTGTTTCATCAGGTTTTGCGACCAGTTCGTGGCCTGCCTTCAGGCCCTGTTTTCAGGAATCTAACACCCACAGGCTTATTGGAGAGAGAGTTAGCCGGATCCTTTCTGGAGAGGGTCAGCAGCTGTTTTCTGGATCGTTTCCCCCCGCTACCAGAACCAAACGTTAAACTAAAGCGGAGCCTAGTGGCCCTGAGAAACATTCCAGTGGGCTACTTTCCAATCACCACCTGTTGCCGGGCAGAGCACAGCCTTTCGGCCTCATTCATTGGCCACCAGCCATATCAATCAAATCGAGTCATCACTGACACCAGCCAATCTCCTATCACCAGTCTAAAACAGCACAGCCTTCCGGATCCTGCTGTTTGACTTAAAGGTACAGGCCACCGCTTTCTTATGCTTATATTAAAACGGCAGGCTGCCGTAAAGACACATGTCCATAAATCATCCATGGATCAAAAACTGTAATGGCAGAAATAAAAGAAAGAGGGAATAGACGGGGAAGAAACAGGAGGCAGCCTTACATGACACAGTAAAGATTCAGTAGAATAGTTCCAGGAATGAGGAAGTTCATTACGTGGATGGTTTGGAGGAGCTGATAATGCGCGCCTTGGAGATGAGAAGGTTAAAAGTTGACTTAATAAAGGTGCTCAAAATTATGATGACACTGGTTAGAGTCAATCTGGGAACGCTGCGCAGAAGGATCGAGAACCAGTGAGTGGCTCGGATCCGGAACGCACCGGGAACGCACTTTGGAAGGAGGAATTTAGGCATAGACTATTTTCTAAATGGGGAAATGCTGAGGAAATCAGAAGCACAAAGGGACTTCGGAGTCCTTGTTCATGATTCTCTTCAGGTTAACGTGCAGGCTCAGTCTGCAGTTAGGAAGGCAAATGCAATGGTGAATCTGTGGAACTCTTTGCCGCAGAAGGCTGTGGAGGCCAATTCACTGAGTGTCTTTACGACAGAGATAAATAAGTTTTTGACCAATAAGGGCATCAGGAGTAATGGGGGGAAGGCAGGAGAATGATGTGAAAAATATCAGCCATGATTGATGGGCCGAATGGCCTAATTCTGCTCCTATGTCTTATGGTCTTATGGAGAGGGTGGTGGAGACAGATTCAATTGATACCTTGGAAATATTAGCAGGGCCATGGGGAAAAGGTGAGGGGGTGGGAGGAGGCGAATTGCTCTTGCAGAGGGCCAGCACAGACAGAGGGGCCAAATAGTCAGCTACTTAATTTTTGAACTGTATGTTTCAAGGTGGTGGTAAAGGGTAATTAGGGATGGGCAATAAATGGGGCAGCACGGTAGCATACTGCTTATCATTGTTGCTTCACAGCGCCAGGGACCCGGGTTCGATTCCCGGCTTGGGTCACTATCTGTGCGGAGTCTGCACGTTCTCCCCGTGTATGCGTGGGTTTCCTCCGGGCGCTCCGGTTTCCTCCCACAAGTCCCGAAAGACGTGCTGTCAGGTGAATTGGACTTTCTGAATTCTCCCTCTGTGTACCCGAACAGGCGCCGGAATGTGGCGACTAGGGGCTTTTCACAGTAACCTCATTGCAGTGTTAATGTAAGCCCACTTGTGACAATAAAGATTATGATTATAAATGTCGGCCTAGTCAGCGCACCCAGATCCTGAGAATGAATACACTAAATGACCACAATAGACTGGCATCCAGTACCTCACAACATTGGATTGACATCTGTATTGTGCAAATATGACAGAGGGAACCTGACAGGCAATGAGGGTTGAGTGCGTGTCCGTTTGAGAATTAGTCCAATATATATGTGCTGCTAACAAAGGCTTCCTATTGACGGATGTTTCAGTCAACCTGCTGGGTTTTATCCATTCTAGTTTTATCTCGCCTGCTTACTGAATTCTGTGACAGTCTCCCATTACATTACAAGCAAGTGAGAGATTGGGCAGCAGACAGAGATCGCTGGAGATTCATTGTGGAGCTCGGCTGACACAACATAACGTGTGGCAGAAATAACAGATTTTCAAAATACTCGAAACTCGGAAATAACAGAAAATTCCGGTCGCAGAGGAACAAAACGACAGTGGTTAATGGTTCGAACGCACACACGTTGTCAGACAGAAAGGTCAGGGTGTCTCTTAATAGCACAACACGAGGAAGTACAACAACACGAACCTCAGTCGCCGGGAGGAATGTAATGGGTGAAACAGCGGGAGTAATGCTTATTAGAAAAGCAGGAAACTGGGAGGTGATATGCCAGAATTGCAGCGAGGTCATTGAAAGACTACATTGATATCGTGTGGATTACAGTGTTTTTGGTTGGTCAGAATTGACTCTGCATTTTGGATGAGATACGATTTCGATGTTAAACTGTGCTCCTGATCGCTTCTCACAGGAAGACATGAATAATGCCATGTCACTATTTCAAAGGGAAACAGAATTCTTTCCTGCTCAATATTTCTCCCTGCACAGATTATCTGCTCATTCCCCTGCTGCCTTTTCTTGTGATATCTTGCGGTATCAAAATTGGAGACCACAGCGACTACACTTCAAAAGTATGTCACCACGTTCGGCCAGACCCCAAAATTGTTGGCACCAACAACAGTTTGTTTAAAGTTGACAAAAGTTTGAGATTTAAGACACTTGCTCAGTGAGTAAAGCCACAGGGCTCCACGGGTTTTAAACAAACAAAAATAAATTTTATAAGGTTACAGAGATGAAACAATTTACAACATCCATCCGCTGTGACATTCAGGGTAACTGTGACGTATACGTCAGTGAACAAGCCAACTGTGGTCGGACACACCACATTGGACAATAAATGGCAGATATGACCAAAATGGATTCCATGGATTACTCAACAAAGCACCCAGATGTGGGTCGCACTGTGAGTCAACTGACCCGTGTTTCCCTCATAAGGGCTTCGCATTTTTACCTGGTAAGGTATCACTTTGGGATTCTCGCCAAAGGTCGCTCCAACTTGGATGGCTTCAACGATAGCCAACCTCACCGGTTTTAATCTCGCCTTTCACAATTTTGTTTCCCTGGACTCCCAAGGCCACTGAAACGCTCACTCAAAAGCACAGTTGCAGATCTTTGGCCATACCAAGCAGAACACTGCTCCAGTGGGGTGGGGTGGGGGGGGGGGGGGTGGGGGGGGGTGGGTGGGGGGGGGAGGGGTACCTTTGCCACAATGACACGCTTTACTTAAAGTTTGCTCTCTGCCGCCTTATTTCTAACTTGCCATCTGCTTCTCTGTTCCTTTCTTATTTATTAGATTAACAGGCACCCGTTTCTGTCCCCTGTCTTTGTTCCTTACCTTGGACATTGCTGGCTGACTGACTCAAACTGATTGTTCACTGATCCTTGATCTGGTGACCTACCAAAACATTCCAAGAAGGTCCCACGTTTATTACTAGGCGGGAACAATAAAAAATTTTTTTTTAAAGTGCCTAATTCTTTTTTTTCCCAATTAAGGGGCACTTTAGCGTGGCCAATCCACCCAGCCTGCTCATCTTTCTGGGTTGTGGGGGGGGGGGGGGGGGTGAGATGCACGGAAACAGGGGAAGAATGTGCAAACACCACACGAACAGTGACCCGGGATTGTAATCGAACCCGGGTCCTCGGCAGCATGAGGCAGCAGTGCTAACCAGTGCACCACTGTACCGCCTCGGCAGGGACACATATAACAAGTAGCGGAACATCCTGTCCCTTAAATATTACAATCGTCATTGACTGCTAACTTGGCACCCAGGGGCACAAAGAGAATAAAAGGATTTCGTAACGAGTACTTCATTGACTGCAATGCGCTTTTGGAATGTCCAGAGCTTGTGAAGGTGGGGATCTGAAATAGCAGCAGGAGGCGCTGAAACTACTCAACAAGTTAGGCAGCGTCTGTGGAGGAAAACAGGGTTTGTGAGCGATACATAATGGAAGCACAGGGGTCTCTCCTGCTGCTGCAGAGCTGGCAAGGGCCCTACATTATCTCTTTTCTTCAGGGCCGCCCGAGAGGCGGTGGTTGTTGCTGCTGGCACTGCCCCCACCCGAGATCCGGGATCACCGCTGGACCTCAGTCCACACACCGCTGAGCAATGGTGGGAGGGAAGTCACAGGGCGGGGTTTGTGGGGGAGTAGTGTTGGCAAGACGGGCAGGTTGGTGGTTCTCAGAGAATCCCCTTCGCCAGGCCGGGTCTGCCTATCGCGGCCCGAGTGCATTTTAGCAAGACAATTCCACCCTGAAAGCTGACAAGAAAGGATGCCAGAGACTGAATTTTAGGTTTCCCGGATGACGAGCGCCCTGCCCAATGCTGCGTTAACACTAACGGCAGAGGGAGAATCGAGACCCTCAAGGTGGTATCAATCGCCCACTGAAGGTCTTCAGCTAGAACGATGGAGGTTGAGGAGTGACCTGATAGAGGTCTACAAGATCATGAGGGACATGGATAGAGTAGATGGGCAGGCACTCTTTCTCAGGGTGGAGGGGTCAGTCACCAGGGGACATAGGCTAAAGGTCCGTGGGGCAAAGTTTAGAGGAGATGTGGGAGGCAAGTTTTTTACACAGAGGTTGGCGAGGGCCTGGAACACGTTGCCAGGGGAGGCTGTGGAAGCAGATACATTAACGGTGTTCAAAAGGCATCTTGACAAATACATGGATAGGATGGGGATAGAGGGATACGGCACGAGGAAGGGCTGAGGGTTTAGCCAAGGTTGGTATCATGACCGGTACAGGTTTGGAGGGCCGAAGGGCCTGTTCCTGTGCTGTATTGTTCTTTGTTCATCAGTAGCTGGGCTAGAAGGCTGGCCAGGGAACCACCAGCCATGGGCTTAATTGGGGTGGACGTGGGAAGGTGGCAAGGTCCCCTCCCTCCCCTCTCCCCATCGTCCTCACACCCTCCCCCTCACATCCTTTCCCCTCTTGTCCTTCTCCACCTCTCCACTCCCTCCCCATCTCCTCAGGCCCCCCCCCCCCACCAAACCCCTTCCCCACCTGTCCCTCCCTCTCTCCACCTCATCCCTCCACCTCCGCTACCCAACCACCTCCCCTCCCCTCCACCACCCCTCCCCCAGCCCCCCCCCCCTTATCCTCTCTTCCCCCACCCTTCACCGTCTCTTATCCCACCCCTCCCCTCCCGTTCCTTTATTCCTCCACCCCCCACATTGCCGACTCCCCCTCCTTCCACTCCCTATGCTCCCCGCTTTACCTCCCCTTCCGCCTCCCCTCCGCACCCCGATCGCTCACATTTCCTACGGGGAGGGGGCATTAAATTCTGCCAAAGTTCAGGTCAGTGATCTTTCATCAGAACTTGAAAAATCATTGAGTATGAAGTGGGATGCCCTGAGGTCATCGAAGGCGTGACATAAATGCAGCCTCTTTCTAATGGGTTTGTGCATTATAACCATTCCCAGCTCGTAGAGATTGTACTGGGTCAAGCGTGTCCAAGGAAAGCAAGAGGTTGAATTAACCATGTCAAAATGAGTTTCTTAGATGCATGTGTGTGTGTGAGTGTTTAATAATTTAATGCCGGGAACATTAGAGTAATTTGCTTTTAATTCCTACAGAATAAACAGTGGTGGTCCAGTTGACACTGCTGTGTGAGAAAGGAAGTGAGTATTAATGAGATTTCAGCAATAAAGTCAGATTTAACATTGCCGCAATAATTTAAAAAATCAACAGCTCTTAATTGCCATTTTAAATGATTTGAGAATGATTTGGTTTCATTAAGTATAAATTGTCTTCGAAATCCGCAGCTCGATGTCATTGTTATCACCATGATGTGGAGATGCCGGCGTTGGACTGGGGTGAGCACAGTAAGAAGTCTTACAACACCAGGTTAAAGTCCAACAGGTTTGATTCAAACACGAGCTTTCGGAGCACAGCTCCGAAAGCTCGTGTTTGAATCAAACCTGTTGGACTTTAACCTGGTGTTGTAAGACTTCTTACTGTGCTCACCGTTCTTGTTACGTTGTGAGTTGGACAAGGCGCTTTTGATTTCTTTGCAGAATTCTACCTCTTTCGAGGGCAAATATCCCAACGCGGCGTCCGAAGGTAAATCTGAACATGGTAATGCTCGACAGCCTGGCAGAGCAGCCGGGGTGAGGTTTGAACTCACGACCTAGAATTAAAAGGTCGCTCGTGGGATCACGCAGCATGGAAGGAGGCCATTTGCTCCATCATGCCCATGCTATCACTCTGAAAGAGTGATCCACTTAGTCCCACTCCCCTATCGTTTCCCCCTCGCGCGACACATTTTTCATCCTGCCCTGTTTTATCCAGTTTCCTTTGGAAAGAAGCTATTGCACCTTCCATTGCCCCCCCCCAGACAGCGCATAACAGAGGCCTTTCTCAACCTTGAGGTGAGGCCGATGCTCAGGTTAAACCCCCCCACCAGTCAGCTCTCCCCCTCAGAGGGGAAAGCAGCCTATTGTCATGTGAGCATACCTTTAAGAAATGGATGTTTATCAGTGATGTCAGAGTGTGGGTGGAGTTGGGCTGTCTGTCAGCTTTTACTTTCGCTTTAGGCTGTCTGCTACAGGGTGTGTTTAGTTTCGTTTTAGATTTGGAGAAGCTGCAGTCGCAGCAAGATGTGTTTGAATCTCTGCAAGGTAAAGAATTTCATTTGGTGATTTCAAAGTTTGTAACTGTTCTCAGTAGTGAAGTTAAACCTGATGTCTTTCTGTAAAGAGGGTTCTTTTTGTCTGATGGATGTTGCAAGGAAAGATTAAGAGTTACGTATAGAGTACTGTATTCTTTGGGGGATTGATTAGTGTTAATAGTTGTTAAGATATAGGGTAGCACGGTAGCATGGTGGTTAGCATAAATGCTTCACAGCTCCAGGGTCCCAGGTTCGGTTCCCGGCTGGGTCACTGTCTGTGCGGAGTCTGCACATCCTCCCCGTGTGTGCGTGGGTTTCCTCCGGGTGCTCCGGTTTCCTCCCACAGTCCAAAGATAGAACATAGAACATAGAACATACATAGTACAGCACAGAACAGGCCCTTCGGCCCTCAATGTTGTGCCGAGCCATGATCACCCTACTCAAACCCACGTATCCACCCTATACCCGTAACCCAACAACCCCCCCCCCCCCCTAATCTTACTTTTATTAGGACACTACGGGCAATTTAGCATGGCCAATCCACCTAACCCGCACTGTGGGTGTGGGTGGACTGTGGGAGGAAACCGGAGCACCCGGAGGAAACCCACGCACATAGGGGGAGGACGTGCAGACTCCACACAGACAGTGACCCAGCCGGGAATCGAACCTGGGACCCTGGAGCTGTGAAGCATTTATGCTAACCACCATGCTACCCTGCTGCCCCTTTGTGCGGGTTAGGTGGATTGTCCATGCTAAATTGCCCGTAGTGTCCTAAAAGTAAGGGGGGGGGGGTTTGCTGGGTTACGGGTATAGGGTGGATACGTGGGTTTGAGTAGGGTGATCATTGCTCGGCACAACATCGAGGGCTGAAGGGCCTGTTCTGTGCTGTACTGTTCTATGTTCTATGTTCTATATTTACTGTGGGTTTATAAAGTGTAAATTGGTTTCATAAATAAACATTGTTTTAATTTAAAAGTACTGTGGATTTCTGTTGCATCACACCTGCAGAGTAGGCCCAGGTGCTCCCCATAACCACAATCTATTCAAAGTTGTGGATCAGGTGAACTCCATGATACACTTTGGGGCTGTCTAAACCCTGGCCCATAACACTATGGTCATCTGGGACTGTGGCCACTTTACTTCCAGGTAACAACAACTCACAGAGTCATTAAAGGTTTGCAGCACAGAAAGAGGCCACTTGACCCATCGCGTCCATGCCAGCCCAGCCGAATCCCACTTTCCATTGTTTGGTCCATATTCCTGCAGTTTACAGCTTTCAGTTTGCAAATCAAGACACCTTTCAAATGAATTCAGGGTTTCTGCCTCTTCGACCCTTTCAGGCAGTGAATTCCAGAATCTCCACAACCATCTGGGTGAAAATTTATTTTCCTCCCCTCCCCTCCAATCATCCTACCAATCACTTCAAATAGGCTCTTCCCATCTACTCTATCCAGGCCCCTCACAATCTTGTACATCTCAATCAAATCTTCCCTCAGCCTCCTCTGTACCAGGGAGAACAACCCCAACCTCTTCAATCTTTCCTCATAGTCCCAGAAACGTCCTTGTAAATCTCCTCTCGACCCTCTCCAATGCAATTACATCCTTTAAGTAATTAAGTGACCATAACTGCCCATAGTACTGGGGGTTCTGGCCTAACTAAAGTTATACATCGTTCCAGCATAACCTCTCTGCTTCTATTCCTCGACCAATAAATGAAAGAATTCACTGCATAGAAATAAAATAATTTTCATCTGTTTTGCCCATTCTCTTAAACTTGTTACCTTGGTAACTGACGCCATCAGCTAAAGCATCTCGTTCCTAATTACCCGATCAAAAGCCCTCTTTATGTGAGCACCTCAATTAAATTCCCCCTAAACCTTCTCTACTCTAGATTCTATTCTACTGCGTCACCCACTCTACTAGCTCTTTATTCCCGGTAGAGTTGCTTGTATTGTCATTTCCATGGTGACTAATAAGAGATATTAATGCTGGAATTCCACCAGGAATTTCCTTGGGATGCTCTGAATCAGCCCACTCATTTTGATTGAGACACGAATACACGGGTTTCCTCCGGGTGCTCCGGTTTGCTCCCACAGTTCAAAGACGTGCAGGTTAGGTGGATTGGCCGTGCTATTTGCCAGTTAGGAGGGGATATTGGGTAAAGGGGAGGATGGGAGTGAGGGTTTAAGTGGGTCGGTGCAGACTCGACTGGCTGAATGGCCTCCTTCTGCACGGTATGTTCTATGTTCTAAAACCACATGAATTCATTCATGGAATGTGGTCAGTACTGGTTAGGCTCGAGTTCATTGTTCATCTCCAATTGCCCTTGAGAAGGTGGTGATGGGCCAAATTCTTGACCAGCATCAGGGCAGCGGGCAACTGAGGGGATCGTCCGACCCGACTGTCTGCCCGTCCACCACGGCTTTGTCCCTGTCCGGGTGTCTCCAGAGAGCGGGCACGCGGTGTCCACGGAAGGGCACCCTCGAGGCCTTCCACGCCCGCTGGGAATCGTAGGGATTGGCCAACTTATTGCCTTTTTTTAAAATCACGTTTTAGTTTGAGGCTTTAAATTTCTATTTGTCATTTGCTTTTGTTTAGGACAATGCCCCTTTAAGGAGCTGCCCATTTTAATTTGTCCCTCAGTCCTTTTAAGTTAGTTTATTTGGTTTCGCACAAAATAGTTGAACCGCTGCAGTCCATGCAATGTAGGTACGCCTGCTCTGCTGTTAGGGAGGGTGTTCCAGGATTTTGACCCAAGGACAGAGATGGATCGATGCGTGGCTTTGAGGGGGTTTGCAGGTGATGGGATTCCCATGTATCTGCGGCTCTTGTCTTGCTCGGCGGTAGAGGTCACGGGTTTGGAAAGGGCCCCGGTGAGTTGCTGCAGTGTATCTTGTAGAACAGTTGCCACTGTGTGTCGGTGATGGACGGAGAAGCAGACTGAACTCCAGAGGACCAAACCTGGTGACATAGCTTCCTTGCAGTGAAATGGAAGCAGCCCTTTATTCTCTATAGTTCAGGAGAATGAGAGGTGATCTCATTCATAGAACATAGAACATACAGTGCAGAAGGAGACCATTCGGCCCATCGAGTCTGCACTGACCCACTTAAGCCCTCACTTCCACCCTGTCCCCGTAAACCAATAACCCCAACAAACCTTTTTGGTCACTAAGGGAAATTTATCATGGCCAATCCACCTAACCTGCACGTCTTTGGACTGTGGGAGGAAACCAGAGCACCCGGAGGAAATCCAAACAGGCACGGGGAGAACGTGCAGACTCCGCACAGAAAGTGGCCCAGCGGGGAATTGAACCTTGGACCCTGGCGCTGTGAAGCCACAGTGCTATCCACTTGTGCTACCGCGCTGCCCACAAAGTGGTGGGTCCTAATAACTGGCGATGAAGGACTGAGAACACTGGGCTGAGCCACACGACATGCTTGTACTCTGCCCGTGCTTCGGGGTGAACTCCTGTGTCTCCATCGCATGACTCTTTTAGTAGCTGCATCATCACATTACCACGTGACCACTCGGTCTAGATCTTCCCCATTTAAATTGGGACAACCGGTGTATGATAAATTGGTATATATATGTATGTATTTGTTGTAGTAATGGTCTATAGGTTAGGATGTGTATATATCTGCTGCAGTAATATTTTGAAAAATCCTGTTTTAAAAGACTGACTTTGTGGCTGCAAAATGTGCAATTAAGATGTTGTAAAAGTTAGATCATCATTCTTCCATGTCATGCTTATGTTTACAAGGAGAGGCCTACTGGGATTTTGTTATGATTTCTGGGGAGTAGATATTTAGAGAAACTTAAATAAGTAGGTAATGGGATTGGAGTGGGATGAAGATGCTGTAATTAAGGGGATTATCCCGATCTGTGGAAAGCAGTTGTAGTTAATTTCTGGAAGCTATGAGCTGAACAACAGCTTTTGCTAAAGGCTGTCAGATCTGACATAGACAAGAATCTGCAGGCTGTTTCCTGACAAGATTTCTCTCTTTTCAAGCAGTCTTTCCACCTGCCCATTTCCCGGGGTTGTAGCTGGTCGTCCTGCTGGGGGCGATGCCTTTGCTGAGCAGGAACTGACGCAGCTCATCACTCATAAAGGAGGATCCCCGATCGCTATGGATGTAAGTGGGTAAACCGAACAAGGTGAAGATATTGTGTAGGGCCTTGATGACAGTGACAGAAGTCATGTCGGGGCATGGAATGGCGAATGGGAAACGGGAGTACTCATCAATGATATTGAGAAAGTACACGTTGTGGTCAGTGGAGGGGAGGGGCCCTTTGAAGTCGATGCTGAGGCGCTCAAAGGGGCGGGAGGCCTTCACCAGATGCGCTCTGTCCAGCCGGTAGAAGTGCGGTTTGCTCTCCACACAGACTTGGCATCCCTGGTCGCAGTTCTGACACTCGATGGAGTAGGACAGGTTGTGGGCCTTGATAAAGTGGAAGAACCGGGTGACCCCCGGATGACAGAGGTTATTGTGGAGAACCCGAAGTCGGTCTACTTGTGCGTAGAGTATTTGGAGCTTCTGTGGGTCTGAGATGACATCTGTGGATGCTCCGAGATACCCTTCAAAGCAGGTTAGCCAGTGCTCGAATGTGGCTGTGGCGGCGGCTGTGTGTGGGTTCAGCTCCAGGCGATCCGGCTTGAGTAAGACGTTCATCTTCAAAATTCTAGCACAATAAATTGATGTAGCATCAATGACTACGAGATGAAATGGTGAACTATTGAGGCTTTACTGCGCTAGATGTTAAGCCTCCTGCAGCTGAAACCAGGATGGAGGCAGCACAGGAGAGGGTACACTTTTATACAGAGCCTGCTGGGAGGAGCCAGCAGGTTGGGATTTACTGCATTGACTGGAGTACAATGGCAGTACCATAATACATGTAGTGTATGAGCAGTGGTGTTTACCACAAAAGGAAAGCGGCCATGATTTCGATCTGCAGTATTTTGAAAACTTACTCCGCTTACCTCATTTATAGCAGCGTCTACCATGTGCCAAACATGCTGTTCTGCTCCGAGGGTGTTGGCCACCACAGTTTAGACAGAGCATGAAAAACTTCTGTTCCCCGCCTAAACCCCTTGCTGCTCTTTACAGACTGTTCAGCATTCAGACACTAAATTTAGTAAGGTTAACTCTTTCTCACAGCATCTGCTTGTGGACAGGATCGCTGTGTAACCCACAGACTCTTTGATCCATAGAATAGAAACCTTACGGTGCAGAAGGAGGCCATTTGGTCCATCAAGTCTGCATTGACCTTCTGAAAGAGGTCCCTACCAATGCCCGTCCCCCCACCCCATCCTCGTAACCCCATCTAATCTGCACTTATTTGGACTGCGGGAGGAAACCGGAGCACCCGGAGGAAACCCACACAGACACGAGGAGAACGTGCAGACTCTGCACCGACAGTGACCTAAGGCTGGAATCGAACCCTGGCGTTGTGAGGCAGCAGCGCTAACCAATGCGCCACTGTGCCGCCCTGACTAACTCATGAGTAAGGGTGCCCAGTGGTCACTTTTTCGCTCAGGTTTTCAAGATTGCCGTTTGGGATTGAATCGATTCCTGAGATCTTTGGTTTTAGAGTCAAATGCGTGCCCGTCGAGTATTATATTCTTCATTGGCAAGCGAATGATTTCAAAGACTTTTTTAGTATTAAGAGAGTCCTCTTTCTCCTCCTCCATTTGAAAAATAAACGATTCAAACTTCCCGACGGCCCCAGGGCCGGCTTGGCTTCGGCAGGTATAACCTTGTGCCTTTTCGAAGTGTCAGATGATTCCTCACCGCGGCAAATACGTCACTCCCTTTCAAACTTTGCCCAACTGTTCGCAATGGTTGTGCCGAACAGGAGAAGGTCGATGTGGCGAAATCCTTGTCTCATCCTGACACCATGTAGAAGCGGTGGGTTCCCATCACTGGCGACGAGGACTTATAACGGCAATAGTTTATTCAGTAGTTTGAGCAGCATTGCCTGTGCTTTACCTGCACTCCTGTCACGCGATCCTTTTAAGTAGCTGCATAACCACATGGCCACTCAGTCTGCATCATTGAGGTGTACAAAATACTTACAGGGCTTACATCTAGATGCAGGAATGATGGTTTTCCTAGTTTGGGGGTGGGGCTTATGATATGCATCACTGTAAAGACACAAGGGGTTAATGCAAATACACTAAGACTAAGTAAACACTAGAGGGAGCACCAGAGACATCATGACATGCAGACATACAGCTAATGAACACATAGAATAGGACACGACCAATGGGCAGTCAAGAGGTGACACCACCACAAGGGAGCAACCCATATAAAAGGACAGGGCACACATGCTCTTTTTCTTTCCACAGGCGACACTCAGGGAGACAGGGGCAGGCCAGAAGCATCACACCCACCGCATGGATTAGAGCAGACTGGTTAGATAGATTGAGTTATTATAGCAAGATTAGCAGGAGAGTCGAACTCAAGTAGGAGAATTGTTAACTGTTCAATAAATGTGTTAAACCTATCTCCAAGTCTGAACCTTCCTTTGTCAGAGTATACATCAAGGAAGCAGCTTATGCGACACGAAGAAGCATAACACAACAGAGGTGGGTCTACAGCTGAGATCACAGTCTCAGAATTAGGGGCAGGCCATTTCAGACTGAGCTGAGGAGGAATTCTGTCACTCGGAGGGTGGTGAATCTTTGGAATTCTCTCTCCCAGAAGGCATGCCGACTCGGCCATTGTGTATGTGAGAAGTAGAGGCTAACAGATTTTGAGGTCCCAGTGACATTAAGGGAGACGGGGATGGTGCAGGAAGATGGTGTTGAGGTAGAAGAGAAGTCACGATCTAGTTAAATGGTGGAGCAGGCTGGAAGGGCCAAATGGCCCACTCCTTCTCCTATGTGTTCCGGTCTCCTGCAGATTTGTGTAGGATGACCTCAGAACAAGGTCATCCTGACCGGCTCTGCTTCTGTAGCTTCCTTCCCACCGCCATTTTCTGAACAAGCTCTCAAACATAACTACACATCACCCGCACACCCCACTTCAGGGATTATCACAGCAGATGTCATTTTACCTCTCCCCTCGATGAAGAAGCTGGCTGCATTGTTCAATCATTCTCCAGGTGTTCTGACAGCTTTACCAAACAACATTTAGCAATCAGAAATGCATCTTTTGGAAAGCTGCCAGGTGGGCGAGCATTTCCAAAGACATTCCGCACACCGGTCAGCCCCATTGTTCCCCCATCCCTCCTCCTGATATATTTTGCATGCGATGTGGTAGCAACATTATGATTGTAGTTGTGAATGTGAAGCCTCTGCTCAAGCAATGGGGTGGATTCTTAGGGACAGGATTTACTCCCATTTGGAAGCAAGTGGACATGTTAGTGACAGGCAGCATGGTTTAGTCTCTCGCTAACTTGATTGAGTTTTTTGAGGAAGTGACAAAGATGATTGATGAGTGGAGGGCAGTGGATGTTGTCTACGTGGACTTGCGTAAGGCCTTTGACAAGGTCCCTCATGTCAGACTGGTACAAAAGGTGAAGTCACACGGGATCAGAGGTGAGCTGGCAAGTTGGATACAGAACTAGATCGGCCACAGAAGGCAGAGAGTAGCAATGGAAAGGTGCTTTTCTGATTGGAGGGCTGTGACTAGTGGTGTTCCACAGGGATCAGTGCTGGGACCTTTGCTGTTCGTAGTATATATAAATGATTTGGAGGAAAATGTAACTGGTCTGATTAGTAAGTTTGCGGACGACACAAAGGTTGGTGGAATTACGGATAGCCATGAGGACTGTCAGAGGATACAGCAGGATTTAGATCGTTTGGAGACTTGGGCGGAGAGATGGCAGATGGAGTTTAATCCGGACAAATGTGAGGTAATGCATTTTGGAAGGTCGAATGCAGGTAGGGAATATACAGTGAATGACAGAACCCTTAAGAGTATTGACAGGCAGAGGGATCTGGGTGTACAGGTCCACAGGTCACTGAAAGGGGCAATACAGGTGGAGAAGGTAGTCAAGAAGGCAAACGAAGGCTTGCCTTCATTGGCCGGGGCATTGAGTATAAAAATTGACAAGTCATGTTGCAGCTGTAGAGAACCTTAGTTAGGCCACATTTGGAGTATAGTGTTCAATTCAGGTTGCCACACTACCAGAAGGATGTGGAGGCTTTCGAGAGGGTGCAGAAGAGATTTACCAGGATGCTGCCTGGTATGGAGGACATTAGCTATGAGGAGAGGGGCAGCACGGTGGCCTAGTGGTTAGCACAACCGCCTCACGGCGCTGAGGTCCCAGGTTCGATCCCGGCTCTGGGTCACTGTCCGTGTGGAGTTTGCACGTTCTCCCCGTGTCTGCGTGGGTTTCGCCCCCACAACCCAAAAATGTGCAGAGAAGGTGGATTGGCCACGCTAAATTGCCCCTTAATTGGAAAAAATAATTGGCTAATCTAAATTTATAAACAAAAAACCTATGAGGAGAGGTTGAATAAACTTGGTTCGTTCTCACTGGAACGACAGAGGTTGAGGGGCGACCTGATAGAAGTCTACAAAATTACGAGGGGCATAGACAGAGTGGATAGTCAGAGACTTTTTCCCAGAGTGGAAGAGTCAATTACTAGGGGGCATAGGTTTGAGATGCGAGAGCTAAAGTTTAGAGGAGATGTGCGAGGGAAGTTTTACACAGAGGGTAGTGGGTGCCTGGAACTCGCTGCCGGAGGTGGTGGAAGCAGGGACGATAGTGACATTTAAGGGGCGTCTTGACAAATACATGAATAGGATGGGAATAGAGGGATATGGACCCCAGAAGCATAGAAGATTTTAGTTTAGACGGGCAGCATGGTCGGCGCAGGCTTGGAAGGCCGAAGGGCCTGTTCCTGTGATGTACTGTACTTTGTTCTTTGTGATCCTCATCAATGTCCAGCTGCCTGCACCTCTGTGCAGATTGATATTTCCTCTTCATTGCTGTCTCACAGGACAAGAGGGGCCTTGCTCTGTGGGAATAGCTCATGTAGGTCACGTATTGTGAGAACAGGGTACAAGTCAAACCAAGATTAATAACCAACAGCAGACTGAAAACACAAACAGAAACCACAGTGTACAGGTTGCAAAATGTTTCTGCAAATTTACACGAATGATATATTATGTATGTTTCTGTAGGTGTATACGAATATTATTTCTTATGTATGTTTCTGTGTGCGTATACGAATGTTTTAGATGCATGTATTTCTGTATGTGTATATGAATGTTAGATATTGTATATGCTTCCATTGGTGCACACAAATATTATAATGTGGAGATGCCGGCGTTGGACTGGGGTGAGCACAGTAAGAAGTCTTACAACACCAGGTTAAAGTCCAACAGGTTTGTTTCAAATCACTAGCTTTCGGAGCACTGCTCCTTCCTCAGGTTCACCCAAGGAAGAGGCAGTGCTCCGAAAGCTTGTGATTGAAACAAACCTGTTGGACTTTAACCTGGTGTTGTAAGGCTTCTTTCAAATATTATATATTGGGAGCGATTCAGCGGACTGGAGTTAAAGTCCGTTTAGCCGATGTCTCTCGATGCTGAAGACCCTGCTATTCAACGACAATTTGCCATTTCTTTTACCCTCAGTGAGGGACTCCTAGTCGTGGCCACTCTTCAAATCATCTCCTGCACAGGTGAGCTCAGATTACCTGTGAACCAGGGCGCCATTTGTAAAGATATTTAGACCCCCCCGCCCTCAGCCCCCACACTGTAGTGTCAGGACCCCCTCACTTCACCCAACTCTTCCGGGGTCCTTTACCCCCCCCCCCCCCCCCCACCCTCACCCAACCTTTTATGGGCAACGCCCCTGGGCCTGACCCCTGCCATGGGTAATCTGGGACTTGGGCACCTTGGCACTGCCACCCTGGCAGTGCTCTTGGCAGCCTGGTAGTGACACCTGGGAACCCAGGGTGCCAGGCTGACCATGTCAAAGCGCCAAGGGGAAGCTTCAGGGTACAAACCGGCCCAGTCCCTAATCACCCGGGGGCCTCAACTCCACAACAAGACCCCCCCCCAGGTGCCATTCACGACTTTGCGAACCAGTAATAAATGGCGCCTGGCTGAGGCCTCGCTGGCGATGCTGGTGAATCCAGGGAGGTGGGTGAATTGGGCAAGCGCCTATTCCAATGAGCTGAATGGGATCCAATGAGTGAGATCCAAATCGCGAGGTGTTGCGAGATTCCGTTGAATCTTGCAAGATGTTTCAAGCATCGCTAATCTCGCGAGAGGGCTTGCGAGATTCAACGGCCTTCTCCCTAAAACAAGTCAGGCTCGACAAGGATGCTGAATCGTACCCAATATGTATGTTTGTGAATGTGCATATGAATGTTATATATATATATTTCTGTCAGTGTGTGCAATGTTATATATTATGTATACTTCTATATGTGTACAAGAATGTTACACATTATATACGTTTCTGAATGTGTATACACATGTTACATATTCTATATGTTTCTATAGGTGTATATGAATGTTATGTAATTGGCTGTATCTCCGCCGCCTGGAGCCGGTAGTGGAGTTCCCGATGTGGTGGAGAATCCCATGCGAGGAACAAAACGAGCGCCGATCCGTTAGTGATGCTCTGGCCCCCCGCTTACTGTGGCATCAAGGTTCGTGCCCCGTGCTAGCGTGAGGATGCAAATGGGTCAAAATGGCCCATTTCCATCCTACTAACAGGCCGAGTACCAGATTACCCACGCCTCCTTGATACTCAGGCCCTTTGGGCAGGGATTCATGCAGGCGTGGATTGGGGCAAATATTTGCCAGCGTGGTACTGACGTGGTGGACCTTGCGGTGGGCCAAGGGGGTAAGTATTTAAGGGAGGTGCATCAAAGTCTAATGGCAGGCTCCCTGCCCTTCTACAATGCAAATCCCACCAACCCTCCCAGCCCCCCCATCAGAGACGCCCAAGGGAGACTCCTCTCACCAGAGACCCCCAACCATAGAGCCCCCCAAAGCAGAGAACCCCGCAGAGCAGAGAAATAACAGTGATCACCCACCACTCCCCTGCCCACATCAATCACCCTGCCTGGAAACTAAAGCGATGTCCAGGCAGAAAAGTATAAAATCCACTGTATTTTCACTCACCTGTGCCTTCCACCTGCTGCCTCATACAGACATCTAGAAAGCAGAAGCAATGACTTAATAGAATGCCCAAACCACATTCCAAGGGCTTTAAAACCCTTCAGGTCATTTGATCAGCAAGGGTTTTGTTCACTTCAAAGTGAAATAGCTTTTAGTAGGCTGTAATTGACAGTTTCCAGACAGCCAGAGGCCTGGATTGTTTATTTTCATCTCCCTTCACGCTTGAATGCATCTCAAGGAGCCTGCTGTGAACCTAACTGCAATGTTTATAAACATCTGGGAGTTAAGTGCTTTCACTTCCTCTTTATTGGAGCATAAAGCACTTAACTTCTTTTGATGCGGTGTCGACTTATCCACCATGACTAGATGTTGATAAACATTGTGGATAGGCTCGGGGCCAATCACGCGGGAGCATACGATCCCTGGCCCATGGGGAGTTTGCAAAGGGTCCTGGTAGCTGGAAATTGGGAAGTGTGGACGAGGGAGCTGGAGTATAAAGACCGTGTGATGCACGATCAATTGCACGAAAGACTCAGATTGGTACAACTGTGGCTTTATTACAGTCAGATTTGTGGCCTCCTACTGCAGCTGGCGAAATGGCTGATCAGAGGAAGACACGAGTATTGTATGGCTTCTTGTGGGCGGAGCTAGCCGGCAGGGGCTACCGGCGAACCTGTAGTGCAGATCCGTCCTTACATCCCCTAATACAGGTGCACACAGTGGTTCACCACATTCACCCCCTGTTAAAAATGAGTCCGGTGGGGGTGGCGTGGAACTATATACAGTTTTACAAATAATTTACAGAGGGGAGGGGAAAAAAAAATGTCCATTTTGATGGTCCGGTGCCCGTTAGAGGTTAAGACGATCCGGTGCTTTGACGGTTCGCTGGGAGCGACGTAACGGTGGCGGCGATGTCAGTGCTGGCGGTGCCAACGTCGGTGCTGGCGGTGTTGGTGCTGGCCAGTAGTCGGATGACTCCGGGAGTGTGCTGAAATCTTCCTCGTCCTCTTGCGTGGGCAGGGGAGGGAGGGATGGACCTGGTGGGGCTAATGTTGGCAGCGCCGGGGGAGGGGAGGGTGGCGCGGAACCTGAGGGAGCCTGAGGCAGCCGTTGGGGAACTCGATGTAGACATACTGGGGGTTGGCGTGGAGCAAGTGTACCCTGTCCACCAGAGGGTCCGCCTTGTGGAGTCAGACGTGCCTACGTAGAAGGACCGGTCCTGGAGCTGTGAGGCAAGTCAGGAGCGACACCCCGGATGTGGACTTTAGAATTTAGAATTTAGAATTTAGAATTTAGAACAGTACAGCACAGAACAGGCCCTTCAGCCCTCGATGTTGTGCCGAGCAATGATCACCCTACTCAAACTCACGTATCTACCCTATACCCGTAACCCAACAACTCCCCCTTAACCTTACTTTTTTTTTTAGGACACTACGGGCAATTTATCATGGCCAATCCACCTAACCCCGCACATCTTTGGACTGTGGGAGGAAACCGGAGCACCCGGAGGAAACCCACGCACACACAGGGAGGACGTGCAGACTCCGCACATACAGTGACCCAGCCGGGAACCGAACCTGGGACCCTGGAGCTGTGAAGCATTGATGCTATCCACTATGCTACCATGCTGCCAAGCGACTTCCTAGTGAAGGTAAAAACACGTTCATGGGGTGTGTTATTCATGGCAGTGCACAGTAGTGACCGGATGGAGTGTAGTGCATCAGGAAGGACCTGCTGCCAGCGAGCGGCTGGGAGGTTCCTGGACCGTAGGGCCAGCTGGACGGCCCTCCAAACCGTCCCGTTCTCCCTCTCTACCTGCCCGTTTCCCCAGGGGTTGTAGCTGGTCGTTCTGCTGGAGGCGATACCCCTGCTGCGCAGGAACTGACGCAGCTCATCGCACATGAATGAGGATCCCCTGTCGCTGTGGATGTAGGCGGGGAAGCCGAACAGAGCGAAGATGGAGTTGAGGGCCTTGATGACGGTGGCAGACGTCATATTGGGGCATGGGATGGCGAAGGGGAACCTGGAGTACTCATCGACCACACTGAGGATATACGTGTTGCGGTCGGTGGAGGGGAGGGGCCCTTTGAAATCCACGCTGAGGCAATTAAAGGGGTGGGACACTTTCACCAGGCGTGCGCGGTCTGGCCGGTAGAAGTGCGGCTTGCACTCCGCACAAACCTGGCAGGCTCTGGTGACTGTCCGTACTTACTCGACGGAGTAGGGCAGATTGTGGGCTTTGACGAGATGGTACAGTCGTGTGACCTCCGGGTGACAAAAGCTGTCGTGCAGGGCCCAGAGTCGGTCTACTTGTGCGCTGGCACATATACCTCGGGACAGAGCGTCTGGGGCCTCGTTCAGTTTGCCGGGGCGATACAAAATCTCGTAATTATAGGTGGAGAGCTCGATTCTCCACCACAAGATTTTATCGTTTTTGATCTTGCCCCGCTGCGTGTTGTTGAACATGAAGGCTACCGACCGTTGGTCAGTGAGGAGAGTGAATCTCCTGCCGGCCAGGTAATGCCTCCAATACCGCACAGCTTCAACGATGGCTTGGGCCTCTTTTTCGACTGATGAGTGCCGAATTTCAGAGGCATGAAGGGTGCGAGAAAAGAATGCCACGGGTCTGCCTGCCTGGTTGAGAGTGGCGGCGAGGGTGACATCTGAAGCGTCGCTTTCAACTTGAAAGGGGAGTGCCTCGTCCACTGTGTGCATCCCGGCCTTGGCTATGTCTGCTCTGATCTGGGCGAAGGCGTGTTGTGCCTCGGCCGCAAGGGGGAATTGAGTGGACTGTATGAGTGGGCGGGCCTTGTCTGCATAGTTTGGTAACCACTGGGTGTAGTAGGAGAAGAACCCCAGGCAGCGTTTGTGGGCCTTGGGGCAGTGGGGGAGGGGAAGCTCCATGAGGGGGCGCATGCGGTCGGGATCGGGCCCTAGAAGTCCGTTTTGGACTACGTAGCCGAGGATGGCTAGGTGGGTCGTGTGGAACACACACTTCTCCTTGTTGTACGTAAGTTTGAGGAGAGTGCCGGTGCGGAGGAATTTAGCGTTGTTAGGTCGAGTGTGGCCCCTTCCAGCAGTCGTTGTCGGATGGGGTCCGATGCAATCCCCGTTACGAATAGGTCGCGCATGAGGAGATTGGAATGTTCAGTGGCTGTAACGGCCTGACAGTCACAGACCAGTACGAATGGGATTAGAGCCCGCCAGAAGTCTTCGATAGATTCACCAGGGAGTTGAGCGCGAGTGGCGAGTACGTGCCTGGCGAAGAGCGTGTTTGCTTTCTGTGCGTAGTTCTCTTTTAGGAATGCCATCGCTTCCTCGGGGCGGCTTGGATCAACGGGAACACGCTGGAGCTCATCCTGGAGTATAAAACCTGAATCTTCTGAGCTTCCGTCAGTGTCGGGGTCGCAGCGTTGATGTAGGCCTCAAAACAAGCCAGCCAGTGATTACTTTCTGGCCCTTTCTGGCGTTGGGTGAGTGCGGATCCAGCTGCAGGCGATCTGGTTTGATTCTGATATCCATCTCTTAGTAAATCTGACTGTAATAAATTGAAGCACAATCAATTGCACGAAAGACTCAGATTGGTACAACCATTTATTACAGTCAGATGCTGGTTAAACCAGGGGCTGGTTTAGCTCACTGAGGCGACTAGGGGCTTTTCACAGTAACTTCATTTAAGCCTACTCGTGACAATAAGCGATTTTCATTTCATTTTTTCATTTCAGATGCGTGGCCTCCTACTGCAGCTGGCAGAATGGCTGATCAGGAGGAGGACACGCATATTTATACGGCTCCTTGTGGGCGGAGCTAGCCGGCAGGGGCTACAGGCGAACCTGTAGTGCAGGTCCTACCGTACATCCCCTAATACAGGTGCACACAATGGTTCACCACACCGTGCCCGTTATCGAACTGCCTGGAGTACTGCACGCAGTACTCCAGGTGCGGCCGCACCAGAGCTTTGTACAGCTGCAGCATGACCTCGTGGCTCCGAAACTCAATCCCCCTACTGATAAAGGCTAGCACACCATATGCCTTCTTAACAGCCCTATTAACCTGGGTGGCAATTTTCAGGGATTTATGTACCTGGATGCCGAGATCTCTCTGTTCATCTACACTACCAAGAATCTTGCCATTAGCCCAGTACTCTGCATTCCTGTTACTCCTTCCAAAGTGAACCACCGCACACTTTTCCGCATTAAACTCCATCTGCCACCTCTCAGCCCAGCTCTGCAGCTTATCTATGTCCCTCTGTACCCTATAACATCCTTCAGCACTATCCACAACTCCACCGACCTTCGTGTCATCTGCAAATTTACTAACCCATCCTTCTACACCCTCTTCCAGGTCATTTATAAAAATGACAAACAGCAGTGGCCCCAAAACAGATCCTTGCGGTACACCACTAGTAACTGAACTCCAGGATGAACATTTGCCATCAACCACCACCTTCTGTCTTCTTTCAGCTAGCCAATTACTGATCCAAACCGCTAAATCACCTTCAATTCCATACTTCCTTATTTTCTGCAATAGCCTACCGTGGGGAACCTTATCAAACGCCTTACTGAAATCCATATACACCACATCAACAGCTTTACCCTGATCCACCTGTTTGGTCACCTTCTCAAAAAACTCAATAAGGTTTGTGAGGCATGACCTACCCTTCACAAAACCGTGTTGAGTATCGCTAATCAACTTGTTCTTTTCAAGATGATTATAAACCCTATCTCTTATAACCTTTTCCAACATTTTACCCACAACCGAAGTAAGGCTCACAGGTCTATAATTACCAAGGTTGTCTCTACTCCCCTTCTTGAAAAACATTTGCTATCCTCCAGTCTTCCGGCACTATTCCTGTCGACAAAGACGACATAAAGATCAAGGACAAAGGCTTTGCAATCTCCTCCCTGGCTTCCCAGATAATCCTAGGATAAATCCCATCTGGCCCGGGGACTTATCTATTTTTACACTTTCCAAAATTGCTAACACCTCCTCCTTGTGAACCTCAATCCTATCTAGCCTGGTCGACTGTACCTGAGTATTCTCCTCGACAACATTGTCTTTCTCCAGTGTAAACACTGATGAAAAATATCCATTTAACGCTTCCTCTATCTCCTCTGATTCCACACACAACTTTCCACTACTATCCTTGATTGGCCCTAATCTTACTCTAGTTATTCTTTTGTTCCTGATATACCTATAGAAAGCCTTACGGTTTTCCTTGATCCTATCCGCCAACGACTTTTCTTGTCCTCTCCTCGCTCTTCTTAACTCTCCCTTTAGGTCCTTCCTGGCTAACTTGTAATTCTCAAGTGCCCTAACTGAGCCTTCATGTCTCATCCTAACATAAGCCTTCTTCTTCCTCTTGACAAGTGCTTCAACTTCCTTAGTAAACCACGGTTCCCTTGCTCGACAACTTCCTCCCTGCCTGACAGGTACATACTTATCAAGGACACGCAGTAGCTGTTCCTTGAAAAAGCTCCACATTTCGATTGTACCCATCCCCTGCAGTTTCCTTCCCCATCCTATACATCCTAAATCTTGCTGAATTTGGCCCATCAAGTGTGCACCGACCCACTTAAGCCGTCATTTCCACCCTCTCCCCATAACCCAATAACTCCTCCTAACCTTTTTGGACACTAAGGGCAATTTATCATGGCCAATCCACCTAACCTGCATGTCTTTGGACTGTGGGAGGAAACCGGAGCACCCGGAGGAAACCCACGCAGACACGGGGAGAACGTGCAGACTCCGCACAGACAGTGACCCAAACCGGGAATCGAACCTGGGACCCTGGGACTGTGAAGCCACAGTGCTATCCACTTGTGCTACCATGCTGCCCGAAATCTGCCGTCCTCACCCGGTCTGGCCTATATCTGACTCCAGAGCCACGGCAATGTGGGTGATTCTCATCTGCCCTCAAAGGGCAATGAGGGACTGGCATCGAATGCCAGTGATGCCCATATCCTGTGAACACTAGGGCACCAGATATGCAGTTAATTCTGTCACCTGACCAGCTGTTCCCCAGCAACATCACCTAAGGAGATACATGTGTATTCTGTCCCATAGCCATCAAGACCAGAAAAGCCCTTATTTCAAGGCCATTCTGATCTGCAAACTTAATTTTGATGGAAAGAGTCACACTGAGCGATGGAGTCTACTTCAGATAATTCAAAGTACTATTTTACACTCCAATTCTGAGCTTAAACCCTCCAATCCATTGTTGCCATTGGGATCTTTCTGCGCAAAAAAAAACTAGACGCCTTGGCTCCCCACGTCACATCTCAAAGCATCATCCTGTGTGCCCAGCGCTTTGGGATATTTCTGGGAGATGTGTTAAGCTGCAAATCTTTTTTTAAAATATAATCCTGTATACTCGCCGAGACCCAGTAAGTTGGTACAAGCTGATTAATTATGTCACAGGCCTCGCATGTTATTCAGGAAGTTATTATCTTAATTCAACATCAGTCATTAGTTCTGCCAGAATAACCTACTTAATGCATCAGCCTCTTCAAAAAGGGCTGCAAATTGGTTTCTCCTTGATTGTAATCAGCACACTCCATGTCTCATCTTTAAAGGGACATATATGTCATCGACAAACTTCACAGGCTTTTTAAAATGCTGAAACGCAAGTACTTTAAATGCCGGCCACGACACGGTTGGTAGCACTTTCGCTTCTGTGTGAGAGAGACTGTTCGCATGACCTTGTCCTCACCCCATCTCTGTCGTCTCCTATAACTCCCCCAGGCCTCTGCGCCCCTCCAATTCTGGCCTCTTGTCCATTCCCGGTTTGTATCACCCTCCCCAGTGATGCCCGTGCCGTCGCCTGGTGGTTCCCTACGCTCTGAAACCCTCTCCTCAAACCTCTCTGTCCTCCTTCATCGTTAAAACGTACCTCCTTGATTAAGTTGTAGATCATCATTGATACGCTTCTGTGAAGCACCTCAGGGCATTTAACAAAGTTAAAGGCGCTCTGTAAGTACAAGTTGTTGTTATTGAGTCAGACGGTTATGGGTTCAAACCCAACCAGAGAGGGCAATGCATAAAGCCCAGGCTGACAGGCCAGGGGCTTTTAATCAGTCAAGGTAGGTGGGTTTCTGTGTGGGCAACAGGTCATAACCAGAAACGTTTTAGTGTTAGGAAGCTGGCAGGCAATCTCCAGCTTCCACGTCGAATGCGGGTTAGCACCCAGGAAAGGCCTGTGAGATCGGCGGGTCTAACACTTACATACACCAAACAGCAATTAAGTGGAATTTTGGATGTATCGTCGACTTCCTGGAATTCGCTACATTGGACAAAGCAAGGGGACTCTGGAGAATTGACAGCACCGAGCAGGCAAGAGAGGCTTTAAACATTGAAGTCTGACAGCCGTTTCCTTGCCCTGGAAATGGAGTAATGGAGTAATTTCCAGTGGCCCTTATGGTCCCGCTGATGTCTGCAGGGCTTTGTGCGCCCTGGGCCGCCCTCTGCCGCCAGGATACGTCCACGTTCGCCATCGGCTTGACTGGGTGATCCTGCCGACAAGAGGGGCCGGACACTTTCCCCCGTTGGCTCATAGAGTTGCCAATTATGACTAAATGGACCAATCATCACCTGACCTGTCCTCAGCCGTTCGGTCGTCAACGTCCATCCCCATGACACACAGGGCGGAATTCTCCCCCCCACGCCGGGTGGGAGAATCGCTGGGGCACCGAGCGAGTCCCGCCACGCCGCCCCGGCACCCGCACGCGATTCTCCCAACCCCCGCCAAACCGGCGCGGCGAGATTCACGGATGGCCGCTCGGAGATTCTCCGGCCCGGATGGGCCGAGCGGCCTGCCCAACACGACAGGTTCCCACCGGCGCCGTCCACACTTGGTCGCTGCCGGCGGGAATAGCGCGGGAATGCTGGGTGGGGGGGGCCTGTTTGGGGGGGGTGATCCAGCACCGGGGGGGGGGGGGGGCCTCAAAAGGGGTCTGGCCCGCAATCGGTGCCCACCGATCGGCGGGCCGGCCTCTCTGAAGGAGGACCTCCTTTCCTCTGCCGCCCCACAAGATCCATCCGACATTTCTTGCGTGGTGGCTGCGGGGAGGATGGCAACCGCGCATGTGCAGGTGATTTACGTGGCCCCGCTTTTATTGGAGGGATGTTTATTGCTTTGTTGTTTTATTTATTTGAACACAGTATGAAGCACGGAGGCAGGCTTTGTGCCCAGACTGCCTCTGCACCCTGCAGCCTTCGCACCCGTTCTGCGGTTGTCCAACCCGTCCCCTATTTCAGCAACCCCCACCCACCTGGAGGATGAGCATCTTGACCCCAGTCCCAGTAATGATGAAGATGTAACTATCATCAATTATTGTAAAAACCCATCCGCTCACATTGATGCCATTTCGGGAAAGAAATCTGACATCCTGAGCTGGCATGGCCGATGTATGGCCACAGACTCAAAACAATGTGTTTGACTCTTACCTGTTATCGAGTGTAATTGTAGATGGGTAACAAATTCTGGCTGTGGCAGTAATGCCCACAACGTACACACGAGTAAAACACAACAGCGATTTATACTTACATAATTCCTTGAACAGAATGAAACCGTCCCAAAACGCTTCACAGGGGCATTCTAAAACAAAGTGTGATACTGAGACAAATAAGGCACTATTAGGTCACATGACCAAAAGCTTGGTTAAACAGGTGAGCGGTAAAGGGCAAAGTTGAATAAATGGAATTAGGTCGCAGGTGAGTGTCATGACAGGGAGATATCAGGAACTTGGGTCCAGAAATGGGGGCCCAAGGTGTAGCAGGCAATTTAGAGGTTAAACAGACTGAAAGAAAATACTATTAACCCGCAAAGGGATAAGCCCACACCTGGACTGAGCCACACAATCCCATTCATACTTAAACCGGTTAGAGAATGCATCAGGCGATTCACCCGAGATCCATTGTCTTTCAGGACAATCCTGCATGACCAGCCATTATTCTATTACAGAGTCTGGTGGCCCATTCGTCCATCAATGGAAGGCTGTTGCATATGAACACCATGGCTCTAGTCTTTTGTGGGTAAACAGCAGTGGGCAATCAACCAGTCCAATTGCAGTTGATAAGTTCCGGTCTGGACTTTCCAGAGGAGGACGTTTGCTTGAAGGGCAGGGCGGAGATAAGACAGAGAGAATGGGCTTGGAACAGGCAAAGGTAGAATAGTAATAATAATAATAATCTTTATTGTCACAAATAGGCTTACATTAAAAATCCCACGACGACGCTACCACAAAGAAAGCACAACAGAGTCTTTAAGTTCCTCGGTAAAATAAGGAAATTCGGCATGTCCACATTAACTCTTACCAACTTTTACAGATGCACCATAGAAAGCATCCTATCTGGCTGCATCACAGCCTGGTATGGCAACTGCTCGGCCCAAGACCGCAAGAAGATTCAGAGAGTCATGAACATAGCCCAGTCCATCACACGAACCCGCTTCCCATCCATTGACTCCATCTACACCTCCTGCTGCCTGGGGAAAGCGGGCAGCATTATCAAAGACCCCTCCCACCCGGCTTACTCACTCTTCCTACTTCTTCCATCAAGCAAGATATACAAAAGTCTGAGAACACGCATGAACAGATTCAAACACAGCTTCTTCCCCACTGTCACCAGACTCCTAAACAACCCTTTACTGGAGTCACCTGATTAATACTACACTCCTGTATGAAATGAAATGAAATGAAATGAAAATCACTTATTGTCACGAGTAGGCTTCAATTAAGTTACTGTGAAAAGCCCCTAGTCGCCACATTTCGGCGCCTGTTCGGGGAGGCTGGTACGGGAATTGAACCGTGCTGCTGGCCTGCCTTGGCCTGCTTTAAAAGCCAGCGATTTAGCCCAGTGTGCTAAACCAGCCCCAGGTGTCGGTGCCGGTGTCTATGTATTTACATAGTGGACCTTGTGTTGCCTATTATGAATTTTATTTTTATTTCATTTTATTTTCATGTACAAAGTGATCTCTTTGAGCTGCTCGCAGAAAAATACTTTTCACTGTACCTCGGTACACGTGACAATAAACAAATCCATCCATCCATCCAATGAAGTTACTGTGAAAATCCCCTTGTCGCCACTCTCTGACACCTGTTCAGGTACACAGAGGGAGAATTCAGAATGCCTAAATTACCAAACAACACATTTTTCAGGACTTGTGGGAGGAAACCGGAGCACCCGGAGAAAACCCACGCAGACACGGGAAGAACGTGCTGACTCCGCACAGATAGTGACCCAAGCCGGGAATTGAACTTGGAACCTTGGCGCTGTGAAGCAACAGTGCTAGCCACTGTGCTACCATGCCGCGGGTGTAAGAGAAGGATGTAAGCGATGTACGCAGCCATCGGAGAGGTCATGAAAAAGCCACAGGGAGACGGCTTTGGAAAAGGGTTCTGAACGAATGTCCCTAACAGAACAAAGGTTGCTTCCTAAATGCAAATGGTGCTTTTGCCTGCATATCCAAGTCGAACGAGAGCTGTATTTTCATGCAAAGTGTTGTTTAATGGGAACTAGTGTTAAGATTAAGAAACTGCATGTAATCTGTTAGTGATAGAACTATGAAGTAAAAGTTCAAATATTTTTTCATTTCTTTTAATTAAGTTTGTTTATAAAACAACCCAGCCCTATCTCTTATATTATCACACCTGGAACACATCGATCCGCACAGTCTTAAAACTAAAAAGAATTATGCGTCTGGTTCAGTATCTTAGCCTGTAGAAGTGGATTTCATTTGGAACTTCGCTGATAGGGTTAATATAACAGTTCTGAAAAGCTCTGTGAAAGAGATGTCAACAGGTCAAGGGATGAAATAAAGGGAGTGTGTTATGACCGGCATCTGTGAAAGCAAAGATGTCAGAAGGTTATGGG
The DNA here is from genome assembly GCF_902713615.1 of Scyliorhinus canicula. NCBI lineage: Eukaryota > Metazoa > Chordata > Chondrichthyes > Carcharhiniformes > Scyliorhinidae > Scyliorhinus > Scyliorhinus canicula. The sequence goes on from NC_052146.1 coordinate 6,784,564, forward strand.
ATGGAATATAGGGAGTGTAGCTTGGCTCCATTTAATGGCCTGACCCGCATCTGTGAAAGCAGAGAGGTCAAAAAGGCAAAGAATGGAATGAATGGGAACCGTTACTTTATTGCAGAGATAACGTAATTAAGCTCGTTTGACCAGTTGGAACAAATAAACATTGAAATGTAAAAGGAAGGGCCTTGGAATGAGATAAGCCAGATGGCCATGGGATACAAAAACCTTTGTATTAATATTGATAGTGACTTGTGCTAATGATTATGTCAAAAATAACCTCCCGACCTCGAAGAATAATTCCATATATGTACATGTTCTGGATCCTTGCCAAATCATAGGTGTATCTAGGAATTTAAGGGGACCACCCCTAAGCTGTAAGATGTATAAAAATACCGTCCTTACTCTGGGATTTTGGCACTTCTCGAAGGTGGTTACCCGACTGCTTAGAGATTTGTCCCGGCCGTAAATAAACGAATATTCGTTACTGACGTGTTCGAGTGTTTTACTTCTGGACTGACGATCAGATACGTGAAAGCGCAATTCACATTTGGTGGCCCGTACGGGGATCTCCAGAGGGGTCTGCGCAACTAACCGGCGTAATTGACTGAGCTCGTTCAAAGTAGAGGACGAATTTGGCCCCCAACGTGAGTAAAAATTTCTTTTCCACCTTGGTATTCGCCTACTACCAGTTTGATCGTTGCTCAGCCTTGCCGTTGGTTGTCGAGAAGCCTCTGCGAGATCCAGGTCAGTCCAGCGAACCCGTTTTAAAGAGGGTAAGTGAGTGAACCCTGCGGTTATCGTCTCTAGGGGCAGCCTGAGGAGCCGCCGTGATTCCAGGCAGCGTTCGCTGGAGTTACGGGCGGGGTTCTCAGGATTGCTAGGGGACGGTTAACGGGATGTGGGCTCCGGACGGGACTGCCGCCGTGATTCCAGGCAGCGTTCTCTGGAAGTTACGGGCGGGGTTCTCGGAGCCTATCCCCCGGTATAACCCATACCTTCACCGAAGAATTTTACCTACTTACCCCTTAATGGCATTTGTGTTCGGGGTCCTGCGTTATTAAGGAAGTGAAGTAAGCTAATAACCACTTAAAATCTGGTCTTCTTGAGTTGTATTAGCTGTTTAAACTCGGCTGCTTTCCTTGTCTTTCTCCAGCAGGCTGCGTCTCTCTCTCTCTCTCTCTCTCTCTCTCTCTCCTGTTGCTGTTGCAGAGTGCTGCTGCTTCTGCTCCCTGGGTTTATATTCTCTTTCGAAGAGTTATTAAGTTTTAACGACTGTATTGTATATGGGCTTGTTTCACTTTGATAGTTTAAAAGTATCTTTGATGTAAACATCTTACTACAACTAATTATTCATTTCAGGCATATCGTCTCCTCACAGATTTGATTAAAAAAATTGCTTTCGTTTCAATAGTTAACTTTTATTTCTGTGATTTCAAATCGTTTAATTTTCCAATTGTCCCCAGTTCATAACTTTGCCTTTGATTTTGACTTAAATGATGTTTCTCGTAGCCAGGTCATCTCCAATTTTCTTTTAATTAACTTGATGTTCGTAGAATTTTACCCCTTAAATTGACACTAAATTCGACTGAGCATCTTCCATTCTTTCCAGCTGTTTACTAAGAGAGTTTATTTCAATTAAGGTGTGAAACTTTGCTCTTAGCTGTATGCTAAAATTTAACTTGGTTGTGACTTGAAAGACTTGCCTGTTTTAAATATTCGTCACTTAATGCAATTGAAACTCTCATCCATGCTTTTTCAGATGCTTTCTGAGATAGTTACATTCCATGAAGGTGTGAGCCATTGTTTTAGCTTACCACATGAGACCGGTGTGTTTGATTAGCCTGCTTGTGAGCAAGAATCTGCATTTTATAACCCTGCTCTTTGCAGCTGCTATTAACCTTTTGTGGGATCTTTCCCTGTACCCTCTTAAACCAGATATTGCCAGACTTTCATGTTTCAAATGACACATTTTTCTGTATTATCAAGAACCCACCGCAAAGAAATTAATTGCCTTGTGGAGGGAATACTGTCAGTTAATGAAAGATGCATCTATACTGGCTAGCTGGCAGGCAAATGCCTCAAAATTGGGTATTGGCCTCACCAACGGGGGAATTGTTAAAACAGTAGAGGTCTTAAAAAGGGAATGTAAAGAATATAAGAAACGTAAGAATGCTAGTCCTACCCCGGCGCCGGTCAGCAATGCGAAGCAAGGTTGGGAGGAGGGGGACGATGGGGATGAGGAACATCTGTTCAATTGCGGGGGACGTCAGAAGCCTCCACAGCCCCCAAAGCCTCCACAGCCTCCACAGCCCCCACAGCCTCCACAGCCTCCACGGCCACCTCCGCCACCGCCCCTGGAATGTGATCAGTATTATGAGTAACTCAGTATGTTCAGAACTACATTGGTCTCAGAATAAACAGATAAAGAATTTGTGCTGGGCAGTTTCGAAACTGCTGCGTTGAAATTGACACTGCATGGCTCCGCAGGGTCCTAGTGCCCGCTGATCACAAACAGTCACTAGCAGAACCGCCTCAAGGAGGCACTCCTCCAGGCCCCTGCCCTTGGTCGACCCTTATATGATCGCCCTTTTCAGCTCTATTGCACAGTCCTTGCCGACTGCGCCACAGCTGTCCTGACCCAACGCCACGGCGACCGCTGTCGCCCGGTTGCATACTACTCCTCTAAACTCGATCCGGTAGCCCTTGGCTATCCTATCTGTACCCAAATTCTTGCAGCTATCTACAACAGCCTGCAATCGGCTGCTAATATTACCCTCCAACAAGATATCACTGTCTATAGTTCCCATTCTGTTACGGCCCTTTTGGGACAGCTACAGACTCAGCATCTCACGATGGCTCGTCAGAACAAATATGAGATTGCTCTCCTTAATAACCCGAAGATCCAGTTTGCCCACTGCACCACTATCAACCCTGCTAACTTTTTGACGCATCCTCCCACAGACATGCTCGACCCAACTCATGACTGTCTGCAACTGTTGCAAGAAGTCTCCTCGGTTCGCGACGACCTCTCCGATATACCCATCCCGAGTGCAGATTGTTCCTTTTTCACCGATGGAAGTTCTTCCGTCGGCGAAAGGGGGGATAGACAATCTGGCTATGCAATCATCGATCAAGACGGTGATGGAAAAACAGAGGATTTCTAACCTCCGCTGGTACACCCATCTCACACCAGCAGTTAGTAACCCAGTTATTGCAGGCCCTTATGCTCCCAGACAAGATAGCGGTGATAAAATGCGCAGCGCATACAAAAGGCACAGGACTGGTGGAAACGGGCAACAGGAGAGCGGACGAGAAGGCAAAAGAAATTTCTAAATCTGGCAAACTAATGGTGCCTAGAATGATGAGGCAGACTAAAACCCCCTCGGGAAAGTCCCCCTCTGAAAAACCTATGCCAACCATTGCTGACATAATCCAAATGCAGGAGGACGCTCCTGCAACTGCTGTAAATATGTGGAAAAACTTGGGATGTATATATGATATCGAAAATAAGCTGTGGGTCACCCCGGTAGGACAAACATGTATGACCGATGCATTAGCAGCCTGGGTGACCGAATGTGTACACTTTGCAACTCACTGTGGAGCTCGTGCCACAGGGGACATATTGTTAAAAAGCTGGTGGCACCCACGACTGCAAGAAATGGCCCAACAAATTAGCAGTCGGTGCCTAATCTGTCAACAGCACAACCCCGGTAAGGCCGTCCCCTGTGATCCTGGCACAACCCCCTTACCTGAGGGTCCATTTGAGACCCTACAAATGGATTACATTGAGTTGGAAAGATGTCAATGCTATAAATATGTGTTAGTCATTGTGGACACTTTTAGCAAATGGATCGAGGCCTACCCGACTACGGATAACAAGGCCTCGACAGTAGTTAAGGTGTTAATGCGAGAAATTGTTCCGCGATTTGGAATTCCAGCCCGGCTGAGCTCTGACAATGGTCCCCACTTCATAGGTCAAATCAATAAGGAATTCTGTGCTCTGCTTGGAATAAAGCAACAGTTTCATTGTGCCTACAGACCACAAGCCGCTGGAGTGGTAGAAAGGGCTAATCAGACTCTAAAGACTAAACTTGCTAAACTACAAGCAGACACTGGGGCCACTTGGCTCAAACTCCTGCCTTTAGCACTCTTCCAGCTACGTGCCACCCCCGCAGGAAAAACTCGCCTAAGCCCAGCGGAAATACTATATGGCAGACCCTTTCGAACGCCTTGGGACAGCAGTGTTCCACGGAATGTTCAATTCCATTACATGACTACCGAGATGGCTAATTATATATTAACACTAACTAGAATTTTGAAAGGATTACACTCCCGAGTTCGTGCCACCCAGGAAGAAGTCCCATCCATTACTCATGACGTCTCCATCAACCCTGGGGATTATGTCCTAATTCAAAATTGGACACGTAAAGGTTTGGAACCTCGATGGGAGGGTCCCCTACAGGTTCTACTCACTACCCCCACTGCAGTAAAAGTGGAGGGCCGGAACGCATGGGTACATATGCACCATTGTAAGTTAATTAAGTATCCATGATGTTCTAAACTTTTCCTTTAAGTCCTAGGAACACGAGTACCAGGATGAGGCCCCTCTTCGCCGTCACAATACTCGCCACCCTGCTCTCTCTCGCTGCATCCGAAGGATGGTCTACATCTGAACCTGAGGGGCACCAATATCCTGGGGGGGAGATTTGTTAGTGCTCTTTGGGGGGGTTTAAACTAATTCAGCAGGGGCATGGGAACCTGGATTGTAATTTTGGGGTACGGGAGATTGAGAGTATAGAGGTCAGGAGCACAAATTTGACTTCGCAGGAGGGTGCCAGTGTTCAGGTAGGTGGTTTGAAGTGTGTCTACTTCAATGCCAGGAGTATACGAAATAAGGTTGGGGAACTGGCAGCATGGGTTGGTACCTGGGACTTCGATGTTGTGGCCATTTCAGAGACATGGATAGAGCAGGGGCAGGAATGGTTGTTGCAGGTTCCGGGGTTTAGGTGTTTTAGTAAGGTCAGAGAAGGGGGCAAAAGAGGGGGAGGTGTGGCGCTGCTAGTCAAGGACAGTATTACGGTGGCGGAAAGGATGCTAGATGGGGACTCTTCTTCCGAGATAGTATGGGCTGAGGTTAGAAACAGAAAAGGAGAGGTCACCCTGTTGGGAGTTTTCTATAGGCCACCTAACAGTTCTAGGGATGTAGAGGAAAGGATGGCGAAGATGATTCTGGAAAAGAGCGAAAGTAACAGGGTAGTTGTGATGGGAGTCTTTAACTTTCCAAATATTGACTGGAAAAGATATAGTTCGAGTACATTAGATGGGTCGTTCTTTGTACAATGTGTGCAGGAGGGTTTCCTGACACAATATGTTGACAGGCCAACAAGAGGCGAGGCCACATTGGATTTGGTTTTGGGTAATGAACCAGGCCAGGTGTTAGATCTGGAGGTAGGTGAGCACTTTGGAAACAGTGACCACAATTCAGTGACCTTTACGTTAGTGATGGAAAGGGAGAAGTATACCCCGCAGGGCAAGAGTTATAGCTGGGGGAAGGGCAATTATGATGCCATTAGACATGACTTAGGATGTGTAGGTTGGAGAAGTAGGCTGCAAGGGTTGGGCACACTGGATATGTGGAGCTTGTTCAAGGAACAGCTATTGCATGTTCTTGATAAGTACGTACCAGTCAGGCAGGGAGGAAAGGGTCGAGCGAGGGAACCGTGGTTTACCAAAGAAGTGGAATCTCTTGTTAAGAGGAAGAAGGAGGCCTATGTGAAGATGAGGCGTGAAGTTTCAGTTGGGGCGCTTGATAGTTACAAGGAAGCGAGGAAGGATCTAAAGAGAGAGCTGAGACGAGCAAGGAGGAGACATGAGAAGTCTTTGGCAGGTAGGATCAAGGAAAACCCAAAAGCTTTCTATAGGTATGTCAGAAATAAAAGAATGACTAGGGTAAGAGTAGGGCCAGTCAAGGACAGTGGTGGGAAGTTGTGTGTGGAGGCTGAGGAGATAAGCGAGATACTAAATGAATACTTTTCGTCAGTATTCACTCAAGAAAAAGATAATATTGTGGAGGAGAATGCTGAGACCCAGGATATTAGAATAAATGGCATTGAGGTGCGTAGGGAAGAAGTGTTGGCAATTCTGGACAAGGTGAAAATAGATAAGTCCCCGGGGCCTGATGGGATTTATCCTAGGATTCTCTGGGAAGCCAGGGAAGAGATTGCTGAGCCTTTGGCTTTGATTTTTAGGTCATCATTGGCTACAGGGATAGTGCCAGAGGACTGGAGGATAGCAAATGTGGTCCCTTTGTTCAAGAAGGGAATTAGAGATAACCCCGGTAACTATAGGCCGGTGAGCCTAACGTCTGTGGTGGGTAAAGTCTTGGAGAGGATTATAAAAGATACAATTTATAATCATCTAGATAGGAATAATATGATTAGGGATAGTCAGCATGGTTTTGTGAAGGGTAGGTCATGCCTCACAAACCTTATCGAGTTCTTTGAGAAGGTGACTGAACAGGTAGACGAGGGTAGAGCAGTTGATGTGGTGTATATGGATTTCAGTAAAGCGTTTGATAAGGTTCCCCACGGTCGGCTATTGCAGAAAATACGGAGGCTGGGGATTGAGGGTGATTTAGAGATGTGGATCAGAAATTGGCTAGTTGAAAGAAGACAGAGAGTGGTAGTTGATGGGAAATGTTCAGAATGGAGTTCAGTTACGAGTGGCGTACCACAAGGATCTGTTCTGGGGCCGTTGCTGTTTGTCATTTTTATAAATGACCTAGAGGAGGGCGCAGAAGGATGGGTGAGTAAATTTGCAGACGACACTAAAGTCGGTGGAGTTGTAGACAGTGCGGAAGGATGTTGCAGGTTACAGAGGGACATAGATAAGCTGCAGAGCTGGGCTGAGAGGTGGCAAATGGAGTTTAATGTGGAGAAGTGTGAGGTGATTCACTTTGGAAAGAATAACAGGAATGCGGAATATTTGGCTAATGGTAAAATTCTTGGTAGTGTGGATGAGCAGAGGGATCTCGGTGTCCATGTACATAGATCCCTGAAAGTTGCCACCCAGGTTGATAGGGTTGTGAAGAAGGCCTATGGTGTGTTGGCCTTTATTGGTAGAGGGATTGAGTTCCGGAGCCATGAGGTCATGTTGCAGTTGTACAAAACTCTAGTACGGCCACATTTGGAGTATTGCGTACAGTTCTGGTCGCCTCATTATAGGAAGGACGTGGAAGCTTTGGAACGGGTGCAGAGGAGATTTACCAGGATGTTGCCTGGTATGGCGGGAAAATCTTATGAGGAAAGGCTGATGGACTTGAGGTTGTTTTCGTTAGAGAGAAGAAGGTTAAGAGGTGACTTAATAGAGGCATACAAAATGATCAGAGGGTTAGATAGGGTGGACAGTGAGAGCCTTCTCCCGCGGATGGAGGTGGCTAGCACGAGGGGACATAGCCTTAAATTGAGGGGTAATAGATATAGGACAGAGGTCAGAGGTGGGTTTTTTACGCAAAGAGTGGTGAGGCCCTGGAATGCCCTACCTGCAGCAGTAGTGAACTCGCCAACATTGAGGGCATTTAAAATTTTATTGGATAAGCATATGGATGATAAGGGCATAGTGTAGGTTAGATGGCCTTTAGTTTTTTTCCATGTCGGTGCATCATCGAGGGCCGAAGGGCCTGTACTGCGCTGTATCGTTCTATGTTCTATGTTCTATGTTCTATGAAGGAGATGCCTGTACGGAAGCCGACACCCACCCATGTGCCGGGAAGGGACCCCACGATGTGGAACAACGACAGATCTCCGATGGATCACCACCGCTATCAGAAACTGCCCGTCCACCGTTCCTCCCGACGACCAGAAGCGCCGATTCCTGATTACGTACATGGTTCTAATGTACGATCGCCGCACATGCAGGTGGAACCACCGGTGCATTGATAAGGACAGGGTACAAATTTTACCATCAAGGACTACTCACCCCTACTCGCCTTCCAGAAGGAAGCGGGCAACGCACCATGTAACGGCGAATTCATTTCTGTTTATGTCCTATGTCTATGCTAAGGAAGTGGGTGTCTCCTCTTGCTGGGTATGTACACAGGTCCCGACCCATGCCCATGGAGGCGTTCCCTTGATATCTGTTCCTTTCTCGATCGAACAGACGGCTGCATGGGTTATATTCCAGACAGTTCAGAGAATATCACGCGTCTGGTAACCCATATCAGAGATGGAGTACAGCGCTTGCGACTCGCCGGTCAGGCTGACTGGTGGAGCTGGATGTGGTCCAATTCTTGGGCCACTTACCTGTTCCATGGGCTCATTATCTTCGTTACCATCTGTTTGTTGCTCTGTATCATAGCTACTGGTGTGAAATGCCTATGCAACCGTTTGGGTGCCACTGCATTACCACAGATGCTTCAGAGATCCGCCCTAGATGAAAAAGAAAAACTGGTTCCACCTACCCCTGACCTATATGAGGAAGTGGCATCCTGCCGGAGCCTAGTAGAGGAGGAGTACCTCCGCCTCGCTCTCATTTCCATCTAAAGTATCCTGAGTGTTATGTGATCAAGGAATGATCAAAGGGGGGAATGTAGAAGTGGATTTCATTTGGAACTTCGCTGATAGGGTTAATATAACAGTTCTGAAAAGCTCTGTGAAAGAGATGTCAACAGGTCAAGGGATGAAATAAAGGGAGTGTGTTATGACCGGCACCTGTGAAAGCAAAGATGTCAGAAGGTTATGGGATGGAATATAGGGAGTGTAGCTTGGCTCCATTTAATGGCCTGACCCGCATCTGTGAAAGCAGAGAGGTCAAAAAGGCAAAGAATGGAATGAATGGGAACCGTTACTTTATTGCAGAGATAACGTAATTAAGCTCGTTTGACCAGTTGGAACAAATAAACATTGAAATGTAAAAGGAAGGGCCTTGGAATGAGATAAGCCAGATGGCCATGGGATACAAAAACCTTTGTATTAATATTGATAGTGACTTGTGCTAATGATTATGTCAAAAATAACCTCCCGACCTCGAAGAATAATTCCATATATGTACATGTTCTGGATCCTTGCCAAATCATAGGTGTATCTAGGAATTTAAGGGGACCACCCCTAAGCTGTAAGATGTATAAAAATACCGTCCTTACTCTGGGATTTTGGCACTTCTCGAAGGTGGTTACCCGACTGCTTAGAGATTTGTCCCGGCCGTAAATAAACGAATATTCGTTACTGACGTGTTCGAGTGTTTTACTTCTGGACTGACGATCAGATACGTGAATGCGCAATTCACAAGCCATTGTTGAGATCTGACGGGGCATCCGTAACATCAGCCATTATCTTATTGAATGGCAGGACAGTCTGGAGAGGTTAAATGAAAATTTCCAATTCCTACATCGCCATGCTCCTAAAAGCCTCTACTCTTTGTTCTGTCTGCCTGAAATCTTTTACCACTCAGTATGCCTTCCTCGTGATCCCTCTCCTGCTCACTCCATCACCCTCCTAAATTCTTTCCTCCTTTGACCCATTTCTCTCGCTCCTAACCTCTGAACCTCTCAACTCATTTCTGCTCCCCTGAGCGGACCTATTTTGCACCACAAAGTACCTGAGATTGTTCTGTCCTAAACTACCATTGCAAGCTGTGGGTGGGTAGACAGATTAATCTCTCTTTATGAGAAAGCCGTTGGCACCAGCAGTTACGGCTAACATGCTTCCTGAAACACACTGAGAACAGAACACAAAGAACAATTCTTCACCATTTCTACTGACATATATTAAGTTTACACTGGCAGTAAGAGGTCTTGTTACTCTACGAATAGAGAGATTCCAGCGTTCTAAATTCAACATGACTGCTCGAGACAAAGTAGCACAAATCGGACACATTAATGAGTAGGATTCATTTCCTTTATCTGTCAAGATTTTACACTTAATCACCACTCTGTCTGGAAATCTTCAATTGAAAATTACTTTGCATGAACTCCGAGTTCCACTGAGGAATGACACACTCTGATAAAGTACTGAGCTGCTGGAGGAAGAACATTAATCAGCTACAAATAGGAGCCATTATCTTCCTCCTCCTCCGCTTTCAAAATTCAGTCCTGCATCTGTTACGTAAGGCGCAGCTACAGTTTCCATATTCATTAAGGAAATTAAACGAGAAAGGGAAAAAAAGATAAATGAATGACCTGGCCGGTGGCAAAACGTGCGCGTTTTAATTTTTACAGGAAGATTTTTCAATTTTGCCCTCCGATTTAATTGCTCCTCTCAACGGAATGCACTTGCAACTGTGGCCACCGCACTGACGCTAATTATTCTGAGGTCAGGTCTGCTGAAAGATTGCCAATGCCAGGGCCTGGTGCCATTGTTTGTCAGATGGTTCACCCTGGGTCAGATGACTTGGTTAATATGTGACAGTAATAGGCAAGCTATCACAAAACCAGCCTCCACTGGAAAATTACTCTCCTGTACATCATCAGCGCTATAAAGACATGTGCGGAAGGGATACTGGTGACAATTTTGCAATTCGTATGATTATTGCAGGGTACGGGTTCACCCCAAGTCAGGGCATAGAACATAGAACATAGAACATAGAACAGTACAGCACAGAACAGGCCCTTCGGCCCTCGATGTTGTGCCGAGCCATGATCACCCTACTCAACCCACGTATCCACCCTATACCCGTAACCCAACCCCCCCAACCTTACTTTTTAGGACACTACGGGCAATTTAGCATGGCCAATCCACCTAACCCGCACATCTTTGGACTGTGGGAGGAAACCGGAGCACCCGGAGGAAACCCATGCAGACACGGGGAGGATGTGCAGGCTCCGCACAGACAGTGACCCAGCCGGGAATCGAACCTGGGACCCTGGAGCTGTGAAGCATTTATGCTAACCACCATGCTACCGTGCTGCCCCGTCTGCCGAGTGGTTATGTTGCAGGACTGCTTGAACAATAACTGAATGGGGTCCAAGAGCATCTTCTAAGTGGAGCAAGGGCGGGCAATAGATGGCAATCGTATCCATATCCTGAGAAGTAACAAAACATTTCAATCCATAGCCCAGAAATGACTGTTAGTAACAATATCACCAGGACGGGCAATGCATGACATTCCAATCCCCACTGCTGTGCTTAAACCTACCTAAAAACAAAAACGGTCTCAAAATTTCAATGAGTGGAACCTTAATGAAAATGTACCGAGTTTTCTGGGCACTGCTGATGTGCCACCAATCACTGTGAATTAATAGATCACAAAGTGTCTCATCAGTTATGCATCAGATGTATTAGCAACAATGATCTACAAGGCACGCTTGCCTTCATCAGCTGTGGCATTGAGCACAGGAGTTGGGAAATCATGTTGAAGCCGTATAAAACCTTGGCCGCATTTGGAGAATTGTGTGCAGTTCTGGTCATCGCATTATAGACATAGAAATAGAATTGACAGTGCAGAAGGAGGCCATTCAGCCCATTGAGTCTGCACTGGCCCTTGGAAAGAGCCCCCTACCTAAGCCCACACCTCCACCCTATCCCCGTGACCCAGTCACCCCACCTACACTTTTTGGACATTAAGGGCAATTTTGCATGGCCAATCCACCTAACCTGCACATCTTTGGACTGTGGGAGGAAACCGGAGCACCCGGAGGAAACCCACGCAGACAGGAGGAGAACGTGCAGACTCCGCACAGACAGTGAGCCAAGCCGGAAATCGAACCTGGGACCCTGGAGCGGTGAAGCAACAGTGCTAACCACTGTGCGTAGAAAGCATGGAAGTTTTAGAGAGAGTGCAAACCAGGTTCACCACGATGTTGCCTGATCTCGAGTGTTGGCTATGAAGAGAGGTTGAATAAACTAAGACTGTTTTCACTGGAAAGACGGAGGTTGAGGGGAGACCTGATAGAGGTCGACAATATTATGAGAGGCATAGACAGGATGGATAGTCAGAGGCTTTTTCCAAGGGTGGAAGCGTCAATTACAAGGGGGGCACAGGTTCAAGGTGAGAGGGGGGAAAGTTTAAGGGAGATGTGTGGGGTAAGTTTTTCACACAGAGAGTGGTGGGTGCCTGGAATGCGCTGCCAGAGGATGTGATGGAAGGAGGCACATTAGCAACATTTAAGAGGCATCTGGATGGGGCATGAATAGGGAGGAAATAGAGGGATATGGACTGAGTAAAGACATCATGATCGGCAGAGGCTTGGAGGACGACGGGCCTGTTAATGTGCAGTACTGTCCTTTGTTCTTAATTACTAGAATGACGGCAAGAATGAGGGTATTAGTTGAGTGGAAAGAGAGAAATTGGGATGATACCCAATTTCCCAGAGCTCCGTGTTTGAATCCCTCCAATCAGTTTCCGCCCTATCACAGTAGCGAAACAAAAGTCAAAAATTACATTGTGACAAAGGCAAACTTTCCCTCCTTGTCCTTTTTAACCTGCCTTCATCCTTTGACATGGGTTGACTGCACCATCCTCTTTCAGTGCCCCGCGCACTGTCATCCAGCTGGGTGGGACTGCTCCCGCCTGTTTCCATCCTTGTCCATCTAATTGTAGCCAGAAAATCACTTGCAATGGCCTCTTTTCCTGCTCCTGCCCCGTTACCTCTGGGGTCCTCCAAGTATCTATCCTTTGGCCCTCTTGTGATTTCGCATCCGAATGCTGCCGCTCAGCAACATCCACCGGAGACACGATGCCAGTTTTCACATGTATGCTGAAGACGTCTAGCTCTCCCTCACCTTTCCCAACTTCTCCACTGTTGCCAAAGCGTCAGACTGATTATTTGACACCCAGTACCAGATGAGCAGAAATTTCCTCAAGTTCAATACCGCGGTTCGCGATATACCGCGGGGGGGGGCTTATGGACCCCAACTGTCAGTTGTGTCAATTTCAGCGGCCGGCTCACTTTGATCCGGAGAGGGAAGCTGCTCTCTCACTGAAACAATCAGCCGGCCGCTGAAATTGACACTGCCGGCTGCTCTCTCCCTCCAATCAGAAACATTAAAACTTAAAAGTTGGATTGGAGGGAGAGAGCAGCCGGCAGTGTCAATTTCAGCGGCCGGCTGATTGTTTCAGTGAGAGAGCAGCTTCCCTCTCCGGATCAAAGTGAGCCGGCCGCTGAAATTGACACTGTTTAAATTAGATCCACGATGGGGGTTTTAAATTTATTTTAAAATCTATGCTAGCGCTTCCCATTGTGAGTCTACGGGGGTCTGACCTCTCCCCCCGCCCCCCGTAGACTCTCAATGGGAAGCGCTAGCATAGATTTTAAAATAAATTTAAAACCCCCATCGTGGATATCCGCGGCTCAGATGCAACGCGGGTGGCTGTCTTGGACCCCAACACCCGCGTTATAAAGGGGGACTACTGTATTTGGAAGGCAGAAGCCATCGTTTCAGTTCCTGCTCCAGACTCCGCTCCCCAACTGCTGACTCCACCCCTTTGCTGATTATAGTGGGTGATTACGCCAGGCGAGCTTCTGATCTCACCTTCACGCCATCACCAATAGCGACTATCCCTACCTCCACAACATCACTCGGCTTCATCCCTATTACAGCTCACCACACTGGTTAGCACTGTTGCTTCACAGGGCCAGGGTCCCAGGTTCGATTCCCGGCTTGGGCCACTGTCTGTGCGGAGTCTGCACGTTCTCCCCGTGTCTGTGTGGGCTTCCTCCGGGTGCTCCGGTTTCCTCCCACAAGTCCCGAAAGACGTGCTGTGAGGTGAATTGGACATTCTGAATTCTCCCTCCGTGTACCCGAACAGGCGCCGGAATGTGGCGACTAGGGGCTTTTCACAGTAACTTCATTGCAATGTTAATGTAAGCCTACTTGTGACAATAAAGATTATTATTATTATCAGCTGCTGAAACCCTCATCAATGCCTTTGTTCCGTATAGACTTGATTATTCTTACCCAATCTTTGCTGGCGTCCCACATTCTATCTGATGCACTATCAATTACCACAAAGACGAGAGTCGTGGAATAATGGAGGCTTTATTGAGCAAAGATGCGCCTCCTGTAGCTGCTACCAAAATGGCTGCAGCATCAGCGAGCACACACATTTATACTCCGCCTACTGGGCGGAGCCAGCAGGCAGGGATTTACCTATGTACCTCGAGTACATGTGCGTTACCGTAATACATATAATACTGCTAGTGGTGACTACCACACTATCCCATCCAAAACCCTGCCTCTTGTGTTTTAACTTACTGCTTCCCCTATCACTGATCTACATCCTGGTTAAGCAATGCCTTGACCTGACTTTCAAATGATCATCCGTGGTTTATGATCCCTCCTTCCCTTCCGACATTTACAGTCCCTCCTGGCACCACCACCCTCTGGGATATCTGAGCCCGTCAGTACCACGGGACTAACCAAAGAGCTCTTTGAATGCTCACCATCACCTCCGCAAGGGATGGGCAATAAATGCTGGCCCAGCCAGCGACACCAACATCCCAACAATTAATTTGAAACAGCGCCGGCACAAGACGCGATGGGCCAAATGGACTTTTTCTGCGCTGCAAGATTCTAGAATTCTTTAAACCCAATAGCAGGGCTAAATCGCTGGCTTTGAAAGCAGACCAAGGCAGGCCGGCAGCACGGTTCGATTCCCATAACAGCCTTCCTGTACAGGCACCGGAATGTGGCGACTAGGGGCTTTTCACAGTAACTTCATTTGAAGCCTACTTGTGACAATAAGCGATTTTCATTTTTCATTTCATTTTTCAATATGTTGCCAAAAAAAAAATCCAACCAGGGAAAATATTAATCGGACACTCCCTGAGTTCCCACTTAACTCTTAATTGTTTAGGAACTGCATTGTCCCCGAAATGCGATTAATGGGAGGAGGCTGCTTGTAGCTGTAGCAGGGATGATGATTTTCAGTTGTCCAGACTTGCACGCAGAGCTGCGCACCCGAGAGACTCATTATTTCACACAGATAAAAAGTGGATTCATAAATAGCTAAGTGCAAATGGGAAACTAGGATATTCTTTGCCCAGATGCTGAGCTAATTGCGATAGTTGTCAATCATTCTTATGAGCATCAACAATAAATGCACTCTGGGATTCTGCAGCCAGGATTTATGGGACTCTGAAAGCGATTTCATGGGTTTATTGAGTCGGCTTTAGTGCAGAGGCAGACGCCTATGGCCTGGATGTATTATCGGAACTGCCGATTATTGGCATCTTAATGAGTTAGTTATATATGGTGCCCCATGAATGGGAATAATATCTCTCTCCTTCACCGATTTTAACTCACCATCCTTAACCAATATACGGAGATAAAACACAGTCCCAGTTCCAGAGTTTAGGTCCCGGGTTTTATAAATCTGTGCGTGCGTGGGTGGGAGTGGCGGAGTGGCGGAGTGGGGGGGGGGGGGGGGGGGGGGGGGTGGGGGGTGCTCAGGTGGTTAAAAGGGAGATTAGAACAGTTGACAAAGAAGCAAAACGAGGAAAGGGATCCAGAGGGAAGTTGCGTGTGTGTGTGTGCGGGGCAGAGGCGTGATGGGGGTGGGGGGGGGGCAGGATAGTTTATAATGCAGGACTGTGCCGGGTTTCCCAAAGGAACTGCATCGTCTTACGTTAGGGTTGCCAACCCTCCAGTTTTGGCCTGGCGTCTCCACGGGTTGAAGGTCAATCTCCAGGACACTGTTGTGCGCAACTCTGGACAGAACAAAAAATCATCGAAACACGAAAAAGGTTTTGTTTTTGCCATTTTCTTTGAACACTTCTCTTCACCAGACATAAACATGTTGAAAATTGAGGGGGAAAGGGCTGTTTCCCTGACGGGCGAGCATCATCTGAATTGGGTAATGAATCTTTTTGGTTTCCAATTGGTGTGGGAAGGCCAAATCACTGAGTGTCTTTAAGCCAGAGATCGATAGGCTCTTGATCAAAAAGTGGATCAGGGGTTATGTGGAGAAGGCAGGAGAATGGGGATGAGAAAACTATCAGCTGTGATTGAATAGCAGAGCAGACTCATTGGGCCGAGTGGCCTAATTCTGTTCCTATGTCTAATGGTCTTGTGGTGATATAACCACTGTAGTTACGTGTACTTGCAGTAGGGGGATGTATGCCTGTAATACAGGTTCCTCCGGTAAGCCCCTGCCGGCTAGCTCCGCCCACAGGGAGCTTGTGTATAAATATGCGTGTGAGTCATTCAGACCTTAGTCTACAGTTGCAGATGGAGGAATAGCATCGCACAGCAATAAAGCCTCGATTGTACTAGTCTCTCGTCTTTGAGTATAATTGTTAGCGCCACAGGTCTTATGGTTGGAAGTGTTGGTCGATGTCTGGACGGAGCGAGGGGGGTCAGCCGTGTGATCAAACCTCCAGGAATACATTTAATCCCAGCCGACAACTCTAACTTATTCTAAAGGGACTGTTCATCACTTGTCAGCATGGGTGACCAGAGGCAATCTCTACAGGTCTCCACTAGAGGATAGGACACTTTCCTGCTCCTCTCGGCAATAGTGGCAGAGCATCTTTTGTATCTGCCCAGTGCCTTCAAAAGGTGGCACCTCAGGCAGTGCAGACTCCCCTCAACGAGCCCTTCAATGACAATAAAACTGTGAGTGTCAGCCTTCATTTTGGGCTGATGTGTTGCAGACTGTTGCCAATGGCGTCCTAACAGGAACAATTGCACCTTTTCGCTAGCTCCTCAGGGTTTGAAGGCAGGAGGATGAAGCAACCTCTTGGCTCTGTAGGAGTCGAAGTGTGGTGGGGGGGGGGGGGGGGGGGGTGGAGGGGGGAGGAGGAGTGGTGGGGTGTATGGGTTAATAGAAATGTAACTATTAGCAATGGCATCACTCACAGCATTTACCGAGTTCAGTTCTGGACACCACACCTTTGGGACGATGCATTAACCTTGAAGAGGATGGAGTGCAAATCGGTCAAGTCGTTAAATTATGAAGATTAGTTAGAAATAATTGGTTGTATTCCCTTGCGTATTGAACGTTGAAGTGTCGCTCGGTTCAGCTGGTAGCACTCTCACCTTTATTCCAAAGGATGGGGGCCGGGACTCTCCGTTGCGAGTCTGCCCTGCTGCCGCTGCCATGGAGGGCACAGGGTTTGGCGTTTAGCCCAATGTCCCGTTCACAAGCAACGTGTCCAGAGAATCCCGCTGCCGTGAACGGACGGCGGATCCTGCCCGGTATTCTGTTTCAAATAGATTTTTTGTTAAGAGTTTAGAATTTTTCACAAGTAATGCCACATAAATTTCAAAGCGGAACTGGCCCAGTGCAGAATAAATATTTACGTCAATGCAAGGACGAGCAAGACAAGATGAATTCAGAACAATGGTCCTGGCTGGTTTAGCTCACTGGGCTAAATAACTGGCTTTTAAAGCAGACCAAGCAGGCCAGCAGCACGGTTCGATTCCCGTACCAGCCTCCCCGAACAGGCGCCGGAATGTGGCGACTAGGGGCTTTTCACAGTAACTAGGGGCTGGTTTAGCTAAATCGCTGGCTTTTAAAGCAGGCCAGCAGCACGGTTCGATTCCCGTACCAGCCTCCCCGGACAGGCGCCGGAATGTGGCGACTAGGGGCTTTTCGCAGTAACTTCATTGAAGCCTACTCGTGACAATAAGCGATTTTAATTTTTTTCGTTTCATTAAGAACGGGTGCCTCCAGTTTTAACAGCAGATCACTCAGAAAGGGGGGGAGAAAGAGGATAAGGCCGTATGAACAAGGTGAGATAATGTATCAAGCTGCGTACCTTCATGTATAGCGAGATCGCAGCTTGCAATGAGGCTCATGGGGAACCTTGCAGGAACAGTCAAAAAAAGCAGAGCCTAGAAACTTGAGATCGGAGTGCCACACTTTAGGGAATGTATCAGGCTTAGATACGCTCCATGACTATTTTATGCCAATTTTAATTTGAAGGATACTTGTTACTGATCCGGGAGCAGTGGATATTCTTACGAGCTGTAAAAGTTAGGATGTTTTGCAGCCTTTTCTCATTAATGTCAGTAATTCTCTCATCTGGAAGACCCAGAATTAGGAACAGAGGATTAAATTCTAAAGCTCTCTCAATCATGCTCTCAAGCTCCTTAGCGCCACCAGACCAATAGGATTCAATCTTGACATAGGCCCATAATCACCCTCGACTGCCAGGCACTTTAGGCACATTGGAGATAGAACAGGATCAAACCTGTGTCGCAAACTCGGAGTGATATGCAAGTGGTGCAGTACCTTGAACTCAGTCTCTTTCATGCTATTGTGTACCAAAATGTCACTGGCCTAATGCCATATACTACCCCGTGTCTCCTCATTAATATTAGTTGCCAAATCTCTTTCCCATGACTGTAATAAGAACATAAGAACTAGGAGCAGGAGTAGGCCATCTGGCCCCTCGAGCCTGCTCCGCCATTCAATTAGATCATGGCTGATCTTTTGTGGACTCAGCTCCACTTTCCGGCCCGAACACCATAACCCTTAATCCCTTTATTCTTCAAAAAACTATCTATCTTTACCTTAAAAATATGTAATGAAGGAGCCTCAACTGCTTCACTGGGCAAGGAATTCCATAGATTCACAACCCTTTGGGTGAAGAAGTTCCTCCTAAACTCAGTCCTAAATCTACTTCCCCTTATTTTGAGGCTATGTCCCCTAGTTCTGCTGTCACCCGCCAGTGGAAACAACCTGCCCGCATCTATCCTATCTATTCCCTTCATAATTTTAAATGTTTCTATAAGATCCCCCCTCATCCTTCTAAATTCCAACGAGTACAGTCCCAGTCTACTCAACCTCTCCTCATAATCCAACCCCTTCAGCTCTGGGATTAACCTAGTGAATCTCCTCTGCACACCCTCCAGCACCAGTACGTCCTTTCTCAAGTAAGGAGACCAAAACTGAACACAATACTCCAGGTGTGGCCGCACTAACACCTTATACAATTGCAACATAACCTCCCTAGTCTTAAACTCCATCCCTCTAGCAATGAAGGACAAAATTCCATTTGCCTTCTTAATGTACTAACATAGGATCTACAACGCAAGGTATAATAAAACCTTCTCATGAATTGTTGAGGCTCCGCCAATTTCTACTGGGGAAATAGAAGAGTCAAGACGCAAGGTTGTCTTGTTGAGGAGAAAGTCTCTCAGTTGCAGATACTTAAAAAAATGGAGAGTTTTGGAATGTCAAATAGTTGGCACAGCTGCTTAAAGAACGACAAAGAAGCACCATTGAACATATCCCCCAGCCTATGTATCTCTCCAGATATCGAATCCATGGCCCAGAAGGCATGGTCAGAGGTCTGGGCTGCCCTGGGTGGAAGTCAGTTCACATCCACCTTCTAGTTGGGCTCTAAGAGCATTAATAATAATTGGGCTTTTGCACCCAGCAGAACCCAACTGAAAGTCCCCATAAAATAGCAAGACCGGCAAAGGAACTGGTCTGCTTCAATAGCGAGCCGAATGGAGATGGGATCCTTTCTAACCCAGTCCCTTAGAAGTCTAAAGTGAATGGCTAATTAGTACAGTTGAATAATCAGAGCCCCAGACCCAGACCCCCCCTTGCAACCCCCTGAGAGGTGTAGCCTGGTGAACTTTAGGCGAGGCATCTTTTTATTCCAAGTAAATGAGCTGATCGCTCCGTTCATCTCCTTTAAGACTCAAGAAGGCAACAAGATTGGCAACATCTGAAAGAGATACCCCAATCTCGGCAGCACATTATTCTTAATCAAAGCAACCTTACCCAGCCACAATATCGGCATGGAGTACCAGCTGGTCAAGACCCACCTAACAGACACATTCAACTGAGGGAAATTGGTCCCTTACATTAGTTTGTAAAAAGGGGGTAATGGCAACACCCAGATAAGTGAACCCTGATGGGAAGCACCTAAAGGGGGTTGCTTTAGCCCTCAACTCTCCCATCGGCATAGCGTCCAAATTTGTAAAATTAACCTTAGAACCAGAGTAGGCGCAAAATCATTCGACAATGTCAATAATAATAATCTTTATTCGTGTCACAAGTCGGCTTACATTTATACTGCAATGAAGTTGCTTTGAAAATCCCAATGATAGCGGGGATTGAAACATCAGACGTTGGAACAGCACAATGTCAGCATGAAGTGTGACCTTATGCCGCGTCCCCCCATAGCACAGCCCAGATATCAAGAGATCAGGGGCGGGATTCTCCCCTACCCTGCGGGCGGGGGGTCCCGGTGGGATGGAGTGGCGTGAACCACTCCGGCATCGGGCCGCCCCGATAGGGGCCAAGCCCTAACCTTGAGGGGCTAGGCCCGCGCCGGAGTGGTTGGCGCCCCGCCGGCCGGCGGGAATGGCCTTTGGTGCCACGCCAACCGGGGCCGAAGGGACTTCGCCGGCCGGCGGAAGTCCGCACATGCGCCGGAGCGTCAGTGGCTGCTGACGTCATCCCCGCGCATGCGCAGGGGAGGGGGTCACTTCCGCCTCCGCCATTGTGAAGTCTATGGTGAAGGCGAAAGGAAAAGAGTGCCCCCACGGCACAGGCCCGCCGGCCGATCGGTGGGCCCCGATCGCCACCGTGGGGGCACCCCCCGGGGCCAGATCGCCCCGCACCCCCCCCAGGACCCCGGAGCCCGCCCGTGCCGCCTGGTCCCGCCGGTAAGGTAGGTAGTTTGATTCACGCCGGCGGGACCGGCATGACAGCGGCGGGACTTCAGCCCATCGCGGGCCGGAGAATCAATGGGGGGGGGGGGGCGCGGCGCGATTCCCGTCCCCGCCGAATCTCTGGTGCCGGAGACTTCGGGAGACGGCAGGGGCGGGGGGTCGGAGAATCCCGCCCCTTGTCTACTCGCCTCTGTCAATGGCTGTATGGGTCTTTGAAAGGCCAATGCAAACAGTAAGGGGGAACAGGAGGCATCCCTGCCTAATCCCGCTCTGAACACCAAAATTCTCAGATCTATAACCATTCATGAACACTGCTACCAAAGTACAACACCTGAATCCACTTAACATATTCCTCACCCAGCCCAACGTATAAAATAAGTAATTCCACTCCACTCTGTCAAAACCTATCCCTTTGTCCAAGAAGATCACTATCGCCAGCTTCTGGAAAACTGGGATCACATTCTGATGTTATTGCGAGAAACCTGACCCCATATGTACCCAGTCTGGCCCTCCTGGATGATCACCTGGAGAATTCCCCCTCAACGTTGTGACCACACCTTAGACAACAATTTCAAATCAACAATCAGAAGTGAAATTGGCCCATAGGAAGCAAACACCTCCAGTTTGTGCCTGCCTTCAAAATTAGGAAAATATTAACTTGCTGGAACGCCGGTGGTAGCAGACCTGTCTCAAAGGAATTCCGACTAATGGATCTATTGAGAGGTCCTTAAATTCCCTGTAAAATTCACACCCAAAATCATCTGGGCCATGGGGCTTTGCCCAGCTGGAGCTCTCTGAGGGCCACAGTCACCTCACTTTCAGAGGTAGGAGCGTTGAGGGCTGATGCTCTGAAGTGACAGGGAGTTCGAGTGAAGAGAAGAAGCTCTCCACATGTGTCAACATATCACCAGACTGACCTGACTTACACAGTTCAGCATGACAATCCCTAAATGCCCCATTAATGTCGGAGAGTTATGCACAGAGGGCATAGCCCAAGGTCAGCCCCTTCTTGGTCAAGAAGACCAAGCTTTTGCTCAGCATATTCCCAAACTCATACAATTTTTGCTTTGCCAGCATTAGACTCCTTTTGGCCTGTGGTGTCAGTGAGGAATTAAGATCCACCCTCAACAGCTGCCTGCCAGCCACCCTCCAATATGCCTCCTCTGCTTCAGCCAATCTAACCTCCAACCGGCGCTGCTTTTCCAGCATTCTCTGCCTTTTGTTGGCTGTATGATAAATGACCAATCTCCCAACAAAAGGCCTTGCAAGGTCTCCCACAGAATAGAGGGGGTAAGATCCGAAGGGGAATTGACTGAGTTAAAAAGCTCGAACTCCTTCTTCAAATACATTGTGAAGGATTTATTTCAAACAGGGGGACGTTGAAAAGCCAAGACCTAGATCGAGGGGGAAAGCCCTCAAACAAAACCTCTAGGAAGTCAGGAGTGTGACCAGAGATCGCAATGCTACCTATGGAGCAGGAGGACAGAAAATGTAGGATTGCGTTTGGCACAAAAAAATAGTCAATTCTAATATGTCACGAATGAGGGGCTACAAAAAAGACAATTATGTATCTCCAGGAAGTAAACTCCTCCACACATCCAGGTCCTCCTCACATACTGATGCCAACAGCCTTGTCTGTCGGTTGAGGGGATTTCTGGTTACTGGGAGCTTGCCCATTAAGGGATTCAGATGACAATTCTCTCCGCTCACAAAAGAATTGGCCGAAGCTGACGCCACAAAATCCATAAAGACTTTAATGCCAAACTCCGGGCAAGTAACTCAACAGGCCACACAAATTCATTATCGAGACAGAGTCTCCATGTTCAAGCCCCTTAACAATCACACATCTTCTCCCCGCATCCCCCTTATCCTTCACACGATTGTCCACCTCGAAGGGAACGTTCTTGTTGACCAGAATTCCCTGCTGCTTGTCGAAAACGAGGCAGAAAAGACCTGTCCACCCACCCCTGCTTTAACATGAAGTGTTCCTGTTGCTATCTTTTAATGGCTATAAATATAGCGATTAATAAGGTCGCCTTTCTTAATCTTAATTATGAATATGCTTTCAGAGTTGCCTGGTATTTCTTGACACCGCCACAAGTTTCAACCAAATACTAATCAAAGAGCCAACACACCAGGGCAGCACGGTAGCATTGTGGATAGCACAATCGCTTCACAGCTCCAGGGTCCCAGGTTCGATTCCGGCTTGGATCACTGTGTGCGGAGTCTGCACATTCTCCCCATGTCTGCGTGGGTTTTCTCCAGGTGCTCCGGTTTCCTCCCACAGTCCAAAGGTGTGCAGGTTAGGTGGATTGGCCGTGATAAATTGCCCTTAGTGTCCCAAATTGCCTTTAGTGTTGGGTGGGGTTACTGGGTTATGGGGATAGGGTGGAGATAGGGTTGACTTTGGGTAGGGTGCTCTTTCCAGGAGCCGGTGCAGACTCGATGGGCCGAATGGCCTCCTTCTGCACTGTAAATTCTATGAAACACCAGTTAGTTCGTTCAAAGTCAATGATAATTTATTTAGACACACTATGGTTTACTCACCCACAATAACACTACAGGCTGAACTATATCTATCACTAACACCTATACTTAACTTCGGGTACCCACTTAAGTCAGAAGAACAATGGCCGTTGTTCGGATCTGAGGTTGTTGGGTTCGAAGAGGTGACAGGAGAACAGCTATGGTCGTCCGTCTGGTAGCGAGTGTTGAACTTGAACTTACTGCTTCTGGTGGTGCAGGTGGAGGGGTCTCTCCAGTTGAGAGCCGATTCCAAGACAGTGAACACATGGCGGGGGTTCCTTCTTACACTCGGGGGGAAGGGGGGGGGGGGCTTCGCGCGCTTTTAGGCGGGCCTTAAACTGGGTCCCAATTAATTGGGCAGCTTCTCGATCTGAGCCATCGAGCTGAGCCAATAAATGGGCGGGTGCCCCAATGGCTGGGCGTGTCCTAAGTGGCCGTTGGCCTTGCTTTGTGTGTATCTTCTTGCTGCGGTAGTGGCGCCGGAATGTCTGGGACGGTGTCGGCTACCTGAGCTACTAGTATTTTGTTCATCGGAGATGGGCCATCAATGTGCAAATCGACCCAGAGTTTTGGTTCTGTCTGCAGTCTGCCTTCCAAATACACATTCAGGCTCTGTGCCTGCTTGTTACTTTGCATTGTCCATTTTTCCCTGTATGCTCTGCGAGTGTCCATTTTATATGCTGAAAGTGACCATCCCAGATGGCTACACCCCTTGCCATGCAAATTAGTCTTCTGGAAGAAGGCTGTGTCCACCTTCTCCTTCTTAAGAAAAGAAAAGGAGTTGGATTCTCCTACACCCACCGTCGGGCATGGAATTCCCATTGTGGCGGAAAATCCAGTGTCTGGGAGATTCGTTTCCGAAGCTCCGGTTCCCCCCCGCTGGTGCCGTCATCGAGGATCGCAGCCCGTGACAACGGGAGGACGCGTATGAGTCAGAGCGACCCATTTGCATCCAGTTAACGGGCTGGACACTGGACTCTCCTGGCCTTTGTGATTCTCTAACGCTGTCGACCGGGTTCACGTGGCTGTCGATTGGAGTTTCCCAGCGTGGCCCTGACATGGTGGACCATGGGGTGGGCCAAGGGGGTAAATATTTAAGGTAGGTGCCCCCAAACTCCAGAGGAGAATCTCCTCCTCCCACAATGCAAATCCTGCAAAATAAAAAAAATCTCACGGTGCTATTTTAATGGAGAACGCGGGAGTGGGCGGTGGGAGGGAGGGGGGGGGGTGAGTGGGGGGGTTCACTCCCTGGTGTCTGACGCCAATATCCACCCCTCACCCAACATCACAAACACAGATGAGCTGGTCAGCGCTGCCTGTGGGATCCTGCTGTACACAAGCTGACTGCGGCGCTTTCTGCATTGTAGCAATGAGCTATTTCATTGGCGGTGAGGCGCTTTGGGAAGTCCCGAGGTTGTGGAAGGCGCTACAGAAATGCAGGTTCTTTCTTTTCAAATTGTGCCCCGGTGAATTGTGGCCGGCTTCCACCCTGGGACTGGTTTAGCACACTGGGCTAAATCGCTGGCTTTTAAAGCAGACCCAAGCAGGCCAGCAGCACGGTTCAATTCCCGTACCAGCCTCCCCGAACAGGCGCCGGAATGTGGCGACTAGGAGCTTTTCACAGTAACTTCATTTGACGCCTACATGTGGCAATAAGCGATTTTCATTTTCATTTCATTCCCTTGGCTGGCAGAATGTGATACATTCTTAATCTGGACATCTTCACAGGTCAAGTTTGCTTCGTTTGCTTTCTCGGTTTTCCTACCGTAAGCAACATCTTTGTCCCACTAATCTCCCTTTCAGTGGGGTGCAGCCAAGCTTGTCCAGATCCATGAGTGTTGCCTTTGTAGCTGCAATGAGTATTAATTTAACTTCCCGGAGAAGCTTTGAGGTTTTTTAAAAGGTTTCTCACCGGCACACTCAAGCCAGTGCAATATTCAAATTAGCCGAGTAACTGCTAATTTCCTTGGGTGAAAAGGAAGCCATAAATACGAATTAATAACGAATGTCAATATTGTGAAAGATCGCCAAATTAAGAGTGGTGAAATACTTTGTTGAGTAGTATTTTATTGCAGATTCACAGGGTCAATGGTGCACCCCTATTAATGTGAAAACTGATGATGGTTTTCAAACACGGCTGATTCTTACATTGGAAATCAAAATGGTTCCTGGAGATGTTCTGATAGTGCTCAGGTCAGACGGCTCATCATTTACCACTCATCTATCAAATCCCTTAGCTCACTCAGCTAAATCGCTGGCTTTTAAAGCAGACCAAGCAGGCCAGCAGCACGGTTCGATTCCTGTACCAGCCTCCCCGGACGGGCGCCGGAATGTGGCGACTAGGGGCTTTTCACAGTAACTTCATTGAAGCCTACTCGTGACAATAAGTGATTTTCATTTCAGTTGGTAGCAATTAACCCTCCAAGCTTTACGGCTGGGTATTCAAACCGCACCCTCAGAAACCTGAGCACTTAAACTGCACTGAGGAAGGAGTACAGATTAGAGAACTGAGCATGGACTTTGTTGTGTTTTTATATCACGCACGAGATGTCGGGTGCGCGGCAACAAAAGCGTGAAGCTTGAAGTCATCGCCGGCAGAACCGCATGTGTCGTGTTCTGCTCACAGGCTAAAGCGAAGCTGAGACTGGATCACACGGCGCCCATCCTTTCTAGCGATGTCATGCCGTTATTAGCCTAATGATGACCATGAAATCATTGTCGATTGTCGTAAAAACCCATCTGGTTCTCTAATGTCCTTTAGGGAAGGAAATCTGCCGGCCTTACCTGGATTTAGGAACAAGGAGGTAGCTCGAGAAAGAGTTGCCCCACTCAAGGACAAAGGAGGGAAATTATGCATAGAACCCAGAGGAAGGTTCCCAGTGAGTATTTTGCATCGGTATTGACAAATGAGAGGGACATGTTGATTGGTGGTGTCTCAGAGGGATGTGCAAACACTTTAGAACAGGTCGTTATTACGAGGGAGAAAGTGTTGGGTGTGTTAAACAGCATTAAGGTAAACAAATCCGCAGGGCCAGACGGCATCAATCCCAGATTCCTGAGGGAGGCAAGAGAGGAAATTGCTGGGCCTCTGACTGAAATCTTTGTGGCCTCGTTGGCCACAGGTGAGATTCCAGAGGATTGGAGGGTAGCCAATGTTGTCCCGTTATTTAAGAAGGGTTGCAAGGGTAACCCGGGTAATTATAGGCCAGTGAGCTTGACGTCAGTGATGGTGAAATTGTTGGAAAAGATTCTCAGATCCACGCACATTTGGAAGTGAATGGTCTTATTAGCGACAGACAGAATGGTTTTGTACGAGGGAGGTCATGTCGCACTAATCTGATTGAATTTTTTGAGGAGGTGACAAAAATGATTGATGAGGGAAGGGCTGTGGATGTTGTCTACATGGATTTTAGGAAAGTATTTGATAAGGTCCCTCATGGCAGGCTGGTGCAAAAGACGAGATCATATGGGGTAAGGGGTGAACTAGCTGGATGGATCCAGAATTGACTTGGCCATGGGAGACAGAGAGTAGCAGTGGAAGGGTGTTTTTCAGAATGGAGGTCTGTAACTAGTGGTGTTCTGCAGGGATCAGTACTGGGACCTGTGCTCTTTGTAATATGACTTGGAAAAAAATGTAGCGGGTCTGATTAGCAAGTTTGCTGATGATACTAAGATTGCAGGAGTTGCGGACAGTGATGAAGATTGTCAGAGAATACAACAGGATATAGATCGGCTGCAAAATTGAGCAGAGAAATGGCAGATGGAATTTAACCCGGACAAATGTGAGGTGATGCATTTTGGTAGATCCAATTCAGATGGGAGCTATAAAATAAATGGGAGAAACATCAGGAGCATAGAGACACAGAGAGATATGGGCGTGCAGGTCCACAGATCCTTGGCAGCACAGGTGGAAATGGTGGTAAAGAAAGCATATGGCATGCTTGCCTTCATCAGACAGGGTATCAAATATAAAAGCTTGAAAATTATGTTACAGTTATATAGAACATTGGTAAGGCCACATTTGGAATACTGTGTCCAATTCTGGTCACCGCACTACCAGAGGGACGTGGAGGCTTTGGAGAGAGTACGGAAAAGGATGTTGCCTGGTATGGAGGGTATTAGCTATGTGGAGAGATTGAATAAACTGGGATTGTTCTCCCTAGAGAGACGGAGGCTGAGGGGCGACCTGATAGAAGTTTATAAAATTATTAGGGGTATAGATAGGGTGAACAGTTGGAGGCTTTTTCAGGGCAGAAATGACAATTACAAAGGGGGCACAACTTCAAGGTGAGGGGGGATAGGTTCATTGGAGATGTGCGGGGGAAGGTTTTTACACAGAGGGTGGTGGTGGCCTGGAATGCACTACCACGTGAGGTGGTTGAGGCAGATACGTTAGCGACCTTTAAGACTTATCTGGATAGACACATGACGGACGGGGCATAGAAGGATACAGGTGGTTGGTCCAGATAGGACACTTGATTAGCGCAGACTTGGGGGGCCGAAGGGGCTGTTCCTCTGCTGTATTGTTCTTTGCTCTTTGACCTACACGTGACTGCGGACCCACAGCAATGTGGTTGACTCTTAAATGCCCCCTCAAGGCAATTAGGGATGGGCAATAAATGTTGGAACAAATAAAAAAAATCTTAGAGGTCTATTAGTGGCTAGCACTGTTGCTTCACAGCGCCAGGGTCCCGGGTTCGATTCCCGGCTTGGGTCACTGTCTGTGAGGAGTCTGCACGTTCTCCCCGTGTCTGCGTGGGTTTCCTCCGGGTGCTCCGGTTTCCTCCCACAAGTCCCGAAAGATGTGCTTGTTAGGTGAATTGGACATTCTGAATTCTCCCTCTGTGTACCCGAACAGGCACCGGAGTGTGGCGACTAGGGGATTTTCACAGTAACTTCATTGCAGTGTCAATGTAAGCCTACTTGTGACCCTAATAAAGATGATTATTATTATTTCAATAGATGTCAGCAATGCCCAGATTTCCACTGGGCGAGACTCACTCCATAAGCTCCCGATTGCAATGCTCTGACCCTAAACACCATTTTCAAAGGCCGTAAAAAAGGGTTAACTTATCATAATAATAATAATATAATAATAATTTCCATGTGTGTGTAACATGATCGGCCTCCTATTTCTCACTGTCATATCCATAAAGGAATATTGTGCAATGTTTATTCAGCAGTAACAGATTCTCTGTGGAGAATTGCTTGTCATTCCGTGACTGGACCCAGCACCTCTCCAGAGGAATGAGAGTTATCTTTTACCCGGGATTGAATAGAATTTTTCCCATGCAGAATCATAGAATCCCTGCAGTGTAGAAGGAGGCCGTTTGGCCCATCGAGTCTGCACTGCTCCACTCCGCCCTTTACCCGTAACTTAACCAGACTAAATCTCGATTTGCATCAACGAAATGAAAAATTAAAATCGCTTATTGTCACGAGTAGGCTTCAAATGAAGTTACTGTGAAAAGCCCCTAGTCGCCACATTCCGGCGCCTGTTCGGGGAATCGAACCGTGCTACTGGCCTGCTTGGTCTGCTTTAAAAGCCAGCAATTTAGCTCAGTGAGCTAAACCAGCCCCAAGGTTTGGAATCAGAACCCTGATGGAATCACCAGAGCAGGTTCTCGGAGCAGGTACACCATTTCCTGCACTGACCAGCTCAGCTCACCAATGCAGGAAGAGTATTCGTCCATCTGGGCTGCATTTTAAAATGCCACCCAATCTTTTGACCCCCCCTTCCCCTCTTAGTTACACACAGCCTACGGACCCCCAACTGCACCAAACTTAACTCTTATGGGGTCCTCAAACACCCCCATCCCACCTCTTAAGGGCAAACCCCACCCCCACCAGCCCGCTCCCTGGCACGGGCAACCTAGCACCTGGGCAACTTGGCACTGCTAGCCTGGTACTGCCAGGCAGCCCAGGTGACTCTGCCAAGGTACCAGGCTGGCAGGGACATGGCGCCCGGGTGTCAGTGGGGGTGCGAAGGTACCATCCTGCCCAGACCCCGACCACTCACTCTAATGGTCTGGGAGACCCCCCCCCCCCCCAGGTGTTATTGTTTGTGGAAGTCAGTGCTACAAGCCGCTCTGGCGCCCAGGTGCGGCCGTGAGTTCCTGGGCCCCGGGAGAATATGGCGCAGACATATCTAAATGAGTCAAATGGCTCACTTAAATATGCTAATCTCCATCACGACGATCACGGGATCCAGATCGCGATGCCTCGCAAGATTTCGTTACATCTCGCGAAACGCCTCGAGCGTCGCGGGTTACACGAGAGGCCTCGTCGCGTCACCAAGTCCGGGGAGGCGAGGCCATTAATCACAGCCCCTACAAACGGAGCTTCCGCTGAGGTCACAGCCCCAGTCGGAAGAATCCATGAAAACCCTCAGCGAATACATTTATCTCCAGAGAAACAATCCTCTTGACTGATTCTTTGCCAGAAAAACAGGAGGTAGCTGCAGATGTGTCGGTGCCTGTAAAGCGCAAAGATGACCACATCGATGATGCTCGGACACGCGACGATAGGCTTGGCCAAAGAGCTCATTTTGAAGGAGCATCTTAAAGTAGGAGGCACAGGGAGAAAAGGCTGGGAGATTTGTCGGGATGAATTCCAGGGCATAGGCGGCTGAAGGCAGCCATTAAAACCCGGGATGAGCAAGGGACCGGAAATGGAGGAGCGCTGAGATCTCGGAGGGCTGCAGGGCAGGAGGACGCGACAGGAATGGGGAGGGGCAGAGGCCATGGTCAAAGATGAGAATTTTAAGATTGAGACTGACACAGGTACAGGGGCCAGGTGTAGGCCACTGTGCAGCAGGGGTGATGGGTAAACAGGGAACGTTAGGGTACGGGGCAGGTTGGTGCATCAAACTAAACGTCGAAATGATTTGATATTCAGCGAGTCTCCTTTGGCTCAGTCAAGCTGTTTGCAACAATCAACAGTAGACAGCCCCTCCCCCACCAAACACAGCCTTCAACTAACATAAAGAAACTGTCTTAAAAATATAAAATTAGATTTATCCCCTCAGCCTTTACACTCCTTGCAGCAACACGATATTTGACAGCAGGAAAGTAGGTGAAGCATTATTGAGGCAACAAGCTATTATTCACTGTCTGAGTGAACATGTTATTAAAAATTAGCCGAAGCCCTGTGGTGTTGCTCCTGCGTAACGTGGGATTTGCAACATGGCTTTGATGAACCATCAATCGAATGCGAGACGAGTTGCTGTACAAAAGTTAGGCTTTAATAAGCTAGAAGTTAGCCCTGCGGTCGACTACAGTAAATGGACGACCGCCGGGCGTTCTGGGTATTTATACCTCGTTCTGGAGGCGGGGTTAACTCAGCCTCTTGACCAATCGGGGAGCCGTCACATGACTGGTCTCAACCAATCGGTCGAGAGGCACATGACCGACCAGGGCCAATGGTAAGCCAGTGTTCTGCACCGATGGCAGACAGTTGTGCAAATCATACCACCACAGGCTTTAATGCTTAATGTCCGAGGACTGCCTCAGGGATGTGGGAACAGGAGGAGGCCATTCAGTCCCTCAAGAGCATTCCACCTCTCGGCTTCTTCTGGTCATCTGTCACAGCGAGGAGGACGCTTTCCACAGAGAAGAGCCTGTTTGCAAGACCCTATACGTGCAGTCTTTTCACGTGGAGGATGCTGCCTGGAGGGTGTGGAGAGGCTGAATAGACTCGGACTGTTTTCATTAGAAAGACAGAGGTTGAGGGGTGACCTGATCGAGGTCTACAAGATTATGAGGGGCATGGATAGAGTGGATGGGCAGGCACTCTTTCCCAGGGTGGAGGGGTCAGTCACCAGGGGGCACAGGTTTAAGGTCTGTGGGGCAAAATTTAGAGGAGATGTGGGAGGCAGGTTTTTTACGCAGAGGGTGGTGAGTACCTGGAAAGAGTTACCGGGGAGGCTGTGGAAACTGCTATGTTAACGGCGATCAAAAGGCATCTTGACAAACACATGGATGTCATGATATGCAGACATGCAGATAATGATATACTGACAGGCAGCTAATGAACACAGAGAACAGGACATGACCAATGAGCAGGCAGGACACTCAGGGGTGGTCTCTCACTATAAAAGACACGAGGCATTCACACTCCACCTCTTTCCACTGATGAACATCTACAGAGTGAGTCAGGGTGTATGTACAGTATCACACCTCCAGCACGTGGCTAAGAGCTAGTCTGGTTCAGTCAGAGTAACCACACTTAGGTTCGCAGAGAGTCGAACTCACAGAGAACTGAGCTAACTGTGCTACTGGTTCAATAAATCAGATTGAACTAACTTCAAGGTCTGGAGTATCTTTTGGTCAAAGCTGCATCCAGTTGCAGCCTGTGTTATCCCAGAGTACATAACACATCAATGGATAGGATATGTATAGAGGGATACGGCACAAGGAAGTGCTGAGGGTTTTGGCCAAGGGTGGTATCATGACCGGTACAGGCTTGGAGGGCCGAAGGGCCTGTTCCAGTGCTGTATTGTTATTTGTTCTTTGTTATTTGTTCTTACTGTCTGCCATTGGAGTATTGGAAGGCCGATAAGCAACCTGTTTGGCCACATTATCAACGGATCTTCCAGCATTACAAAAGCAGAGAGGTCATGTTGGAGTTGGATAGAACTTTGGTGAGGCCACAGCTGGAGTACTGTGTGCAGTTCTGGCCCCACATTATAGGAAGGATGTGATTGTACTGGAGGGGGTGCAGAGGCGATTCACCAGGATGTTGCCTGGGATGGAACATTTCAGTTATGAAGAGAGGTTGGGTAGGCTTGGGTTGTTTTCTCTGGAGCAGAGAAGAATGAGGGGTGACCTGATCAAGATGTACAAGATTATGAGGGTCATGGACAGGGTGGATAGGGAGCAGCTGTTCCCCTTAGTTGAAGGGTTGGTTACGATGGGGGGACACAAGTTCAAGGTGAGGGGTGGGAGGTTTAAGGGGGAATTAAGGAAAAAGGTGTTTTACCCAGAGAGTGGTGATGGTCTGGAACGCACTGCCTGGGAGGGTGGTAGAGGTGGGTTGCCTCACATCCTTTCAAAAGTACCTGGATGAGTACCTGGCACGTCTTAACATTCAAGGCTATGGGCCATGTGCTGGCAAATGGGATTAGGAGGGCAGGTCACGTGTTTTTCATGCGTCGGTGCAGACTCGATGGGCCGAACGGCCTCTACTACAGTGTATTATTCTGTGACTTGAGCAGGAATGCCACCCAATGGGTCACAAGACCTCCCGATGCCACTCAAATACATCAAGGCAGACTATTACTTAGCCCCATGTACCCACCATGATTACCTAACCCTCAATATCCTTGCATAATAAAAATCCATCTACCTCAGCATCGAACCCAGCCTCACTCGCTTAAATGGATCAGTCAGGTGTGCTCATCCTCTGCCAATGTAATTGGTCGGATGGTGAGCTGGTTGATGCCTCTACGCCCCCAGTTCATTACTAGATAGTTAGAGTCCATGATTAATAATGGACTTTTAAACAATTGTCACAGGCCCCTGCTTGTCACCGTGACCAGCAAAAAATTAGATTCAAATAAAACATTGTGAATTCAATTTCACGGCTGCCTTCTGACCAGAATTTAGAGAACTCCCATTAAAGCTTTTACACAAAGGATTAGGGGATCCTAAAGACAATTAATGCTGCATTTAATATGTGGAAAAATTGACTTTTCATTAGGCATTTCACTTTATTTAAATGAGCAAACCACAGAGGGAAATAAAGGAGCTATGAACTTGAGTTTAACGCAGACTAAATTAAATGGGTACTGACTCCTGTAGAAATAAAGCCACCTCAACTGTGATAATGACTCTTAACTCCTTCAGCACTGTGATAGCGGAAGGGAATGACTTCATACCACCCCAGGTGGGCAGAATAACAACTCGAGTATAGAAGCAGGGATGTGTTGCTGCAATTCTACAGGGCTTTGGCCACACCTGGAGGATTGTGGGCAGTTTTGGTCTCCTTCTCTGAGGAAGGATGTTCTTGCTCTCGAGGGAGTGCAGCGAAGGTTTACCAGACTGATTCCAGGGATGGCGGGACTGTCATATGAGGAGAGATTGACTAGGTTGGGACTTTTCTCGCTGGAGTTCAGAAGAATGAGGGGGAATCTCATAGAGACGTATAAAATTCTAACAGGACTGGACAGGGTAGATGCAGGGAAGATGTTGCCAATGATGGGTGTGTCCAGAACCAGGGGTCAGAGCCTGAGGACTCAGGGTAAACCATTTCGGACAGAGATAAGGAGACATTTCTTCACACAAAGAGTGGTGAGCCTGTGGAATTCATTACCACGGGAAGGGGTTGATGGTAAAACATTGAATATATTCAAGAGGCGGCTAGCGTCATGTGAGAGTACCTTTAAGAAATGGATGTTTAAGCAATGTACCTTTAAGAAATGCAGCTGATCATATTACTGAAGTGATATCAGAGGCTGGGGGGAGCTGAGCTCACTTCTGGGGCGAAATTCTCTGCAGACCGTCGTAACGCCGATTTCCGGCGAGCAAAATTGGTGTAGATGACTCCGGCGTGGGGGCCTTCTTTTAGGCAGCTTTTCTCCGTTCCCGGAGGGGCCAGCAGCGGACTGACGCGATACCCGTCAGTTTCACCAGCTGCGGAAGTGGTGAGACCCGGCGTTTTTTGGGGGGGGGGGGGAGGAGGAGAGAGACTGACCCGGCGTTTGGGGGGGGGAGGATGAGAGAGACAGACCGGCATTTTGGGGGGGGGGGAGAGAGACAGACCGGCATTGGGGGGGGGGGGGGGAGGAGGAGGAGAGAGACAGACCGGCATTTGGGGGGGGGGGGGGGAGAGAGAGAGAGACAGACCGGCATTTGGGGGGGGGGGGGAGAGAGAGAGAGACAGACCGGCATTTTGGGGGGGGGAGAGAGAGAGAGACAGCCCGGCATTTTGGGGGGAGGAGAGAGACAGACCAGCATTGGGGGGGGGGGGGAGAAGGAGGAGAGAGCCAGACCGGCATTTGGGGGGGGGGGGGGAGGAGAGAGACAGACCCGGCGTTGGGGGGTTTGCAGCGTTGAGTTGAGAGGAGAGGGGGGGGGGGTTTGCGGCGTTGAGTTGAGAGGGGGGGGGTTGCGGTGTTGAGTTGAGAGAGGGGGGGCGGCTTTGGAGGGGGGCGGCGTTGGAGGGGGTAGGGATGGTGAAGGGGGTAGGGGTGGTGAGGGGGGGTTGGGGTAGGGGCAGCGGCGTGCAGAGGAGGGGGGCGACGGATGCCCGGGGCCAACACACCGTCGCCCCCCCCTCTGCACGCCGCTGCCCCTACCCCCCCCCCTCCCCTCACCACCCCTACCCCCTTCACCACCCCTACCCCACTCCAACGCCGCACCCCCCCCACAAACGCCGCACCCCCCCCGATGCCGCAACCCCCCCCCGATGCCGCAACCCCCCCCGATGCCGCAACCCCCCCCGATGCCGCAACCCCCCCCCGATGCCGCAACCCCCCCCCCCAATGCCGCAACCCCCCCGATGCCGCAACCCCCCCCGACGCCGCAACCCCCCCGATGCCGCAACCCCCCCCCGATGCCGCAACCCCCGCCCCGATGCCGCAACACCCCCCCCCCCGACACTGAACGGCGTCAACCATCACCAATGGTTGACGCCGTTTTAAAGCTACTGTGATTTTCGCCGACGTGACCCGTGGCCACGTCGGCGGGACTTCGGCCCATCCGGGCCGGAGATTTGTGGAAACAAAAATATAATGAAATCCCGCCGGCGCCAGCTGTTTTCAGAGGCTGCCGGCGGGATTTGCACAGCGCCGGTTTTTGGCCGGTCAGAGAATTAAAAACCCTGCGGGAGCGGGATTAACGCCGCTGCCGGCCGATTCTCCGGCCCTGCGTGGGGTCGGAGAATTTCGCCCCTGCTTTTTGAGTTTCAGTTTGAGAACGCAGCTGGGAGTGTCTGTATGTTTTGCTGTGAGCTGCAGGAAGAAACACAGAGCTGGTCTGTTGATTTCTGCAATCCAAAGACTATAGATATATTGAATGTAACCTAATGTGCTCCTACTTTTGAAGGTGAAGTCTTTTGGATGTTTAAAGGAACAGTTTGAAGGATTATTTAGTGTTGTAGTCTTTTGGGGTTATCTTTGAAGTCATGGGTGTTAAGATATTCAATGTTTTCTTCAAAAGGGTTAACTTGAGTTCATAGAATAAACATTGTTTTGTTTTAAAAATCACTTGTCCATTTCTGCTTTGTCACATCTGGAGAGTATGCTGTGTGTTTCCCACACCACAATCTATTAAAAGTTGTGGGTCGGTTGAACTCCATGAAACACTTTGGGGTTCTGTAAACCCGGACCCATAACACTAGATATAGCACATGGGGAGAATGGGATCAAAGGTTATGGGGAGAAAGCAGGGTTAGGCTATTGAGTTGGATGATCAGCCATGATCGTGATGAATGGCGGAGCAGGCTCGAAGGGCCAAAAGGCCTCCTCCTGCTCCTATTTTCTATGTATCTATGTATCTATTTCTCTACTCCACTCACAAGACGACAATTATACCACTCCTCAGCCCGCAGGATCGCCCTCCCCCACCTGCTCCCGGGTTACGGTTTATATCCTGTGAGGTTTCTCCCAATTAGGGCAAAGGCTGCGCTTCTCCCCCCCCCCCATCCCCCCATCACCTGGGGAGTACGTGCTGCAAGGCCTAGGAAGGGAACTGTATACAGTATAAGGTTTGGCCCCTGAGTGGGTCATATCCCCCCCCCCCCCATCACCTGGGGAGTACGTGCTGCAAGGCCTAGGAAGGGAACTGTATACAGTATAAGGTTTGGCCCCTGAGTGGGTCATACCCCCCCCCCCCCCTCACCCAAGTCTGTACAAATGCCTAATGCTTCAGGTAGAGGTGGTCTCAGCTCTTTGGGAAGGGAATGGTGTTGCAGTGGCGGTAAGGTCGGTCCGGGAGGCATGTAGCGCACCGGCGACCACCATTTTCATGAAGAGCGCCAAGGTGGGAGTGGCTCGGCCGGCAAAGGGGGCATGAAAGACACATTTCTCCCTTCGGAGGTGGACACCAGCCTGTTTAAATCTCTCCAGGACTTCAGCGAGATTCCTTTGCCACATGTTCCTTTTTAGAGGTGCCTGTAATTGGGGTGTTGCCGAGGTACACAAACACCCTTGGCAAGTTGTTTTCCATGACGCACGGCAGAATCGCGCAGGCTGAGGGAATTCCGAATGGCAACCAGGTATATTTAGATAGCTCCCCAATGGGTGTTAATTGGTATGAATTTTCTGTAGCCCAGATCCAGCTGCAGGTATGCATGGCTCATATCGAGCTTTGTCAACATCTTTCTCTTGCTCAGCTTGGCGTACAGGGAGGTGCTCGATACGCGGAACTGGGTAACTGCCGAGGTGGGATACCGGGTCACAGTCATTTTGTAGTCGCCGCCTCATCAGTATCGTACGGATCCGTCAGGCTTCAATACCGGGACCACTTGCGTGGCCCAATCCGCAAAGTGGATGGGGCGATGATGCCCAAGTGCTCTAACCGGCCCAGATCGTGGTCAACCTTGGGCGCAGTGCCCAAGGTACTGAGCGGACATGAAAATACCGAGTCCTCATCCGCGCTGGTCATGCTCCTTTTATGGTACCCCGGCCCTCGCCGAAGACCCCGGGGAACTTGGCCCGCCCACCTTCCGGCCCGCGGTGATACATCCAGCATACGCGCTGCCAATCCAACAGCAGGAGTTGCAGCCATTCATGGCACAGCAAACTGGGTCCCTGGCCACAACTACCACTAATGGCAAGGATGCTGATTGGTTTCCGTATACCATGGGTGCATGGGCAGTGCCCTCGATGGCCAAGGGCTCCGCGACGTAAGTGGCCCATCGAGCTCCTGTGTCCCAAAGTTCCAGCGGCTTCCATTCCGGTCCGGATTGCAGTGAATGTCCAATGGCCGATCACCAAAACCCCCGCCCAGGTGTCGAGTTCCATCTCAGTGGGACCATTTACCTGTCGCGTGAACTGGATCAGTGCGGTGCTGGGACCCCTATCACAGTGCAGCGGCAGGGGAGAGCCGTCTGCTTAGCAGTGCATCCGGCCTTTCGGTGGGGGTGGGGTTGGGGGGTGATGGCGACTGGTCTGCTGCCAGGAAACGCTGTCCCCACGTGATGCTCGCCCCTGGCCGTGGCACCCCGCTCGATTTCGGCAGCTGCCACCCTGGAAGGTTGGGTCGGGGAAACTCCGCAGTCGCTCCAGGGTGAGTCGCGATGACGGCTGCGGAAACTCTGGCGGGTTCCTCCTCGCGTAGACTCCAGCTGGCCACTTCCATTTGCGACTGTCCAGCGATCCTGTCGACGGCCGATAGTGAGGACCGCTCGGCCCGGGGGAGATTCCTGGGGGCCATGCTTGGCATTCTTCCTGGAGAGTGTGATGTCTACTGCTCTCTGGAGGATCGTGGAATCCCCATCAGTAACTTGTGATGTGTCTCTCGGTCCCATAGGCAACAGGTAAAATGGCCCCGCAGGGATTCGGCCAAGTTCACAGGGGACGGCGAGCGTCCGCATGCGTTCCAAAAACTCCCCGCCGGATCTGGTTGGTGCCTGCGAGGCCGTATGAAAACTATACCATGGTTGGGGGCTGCGGGTTTAAGTGTCTTTCAACCAAGTTGACCAGCGTTGTGAAAGGCTATGTGTCTAGCCTGTCCGGGTAGGCAAAGCTTTTAATTAAAGCACAGGTTAGACCGCCGATGGCGGTTAGGAGTGCGAATGTCTGCCTTTCATCGAATGCGATGGCATTTGTCCGAATAAACAGCTGTACCCGCTCGACGTATTGGGCCCAACCATCGATGTCAACGTCAAATAGTTCCAGCTCACCAATGAGCGCCATCGCTCTGCTCGGGGTAAAGGCCGGTGGCTGCGGCAGCTCCACTTCATCCTCGTTGCCAGTGTGGTAGTTGAAGGTAATGACCCAGGTGGCGAGGATAATAACTTAGTTTGTTTCCCGCACTCACAACAATTACCCGACTCCTCACCCCACAGGCCCACCCTCTCCGCAGTGCTCCCAGGTTACGGTTTATATCCTGTGAGGCTCCTCCCAATTGGCGGGGGGCTGGGGGAGACACCCAGCTCCCTGCCCTCCCCAATCACCTGGGCAGTTTGTACTCCGAGGGATAGGAGGGGAACGGTATATAATATAGGGTTTGGCCCCTGAGGAGGTCGGGACAAGCACCAAATTTATTATTTATAATAGTTTCCATTATAAGACACTGTGATAAAAACTATTTTCGATGATCTTGCAAGTGACACATTGTGCAGCTGAATCTTGTTGGGAGAGAGACAGCGTGTTCACAGCTTGCCCTGTTGCTAATGCACAGATCAGTCAGTAAATCTGCATCTCCAGAACTCGCTGGTTGATTTACGCCACTCCTCCGCTGTCTTTGCACCAAGAGCATCTCGCCCTCAGTCCCCTGGTTGTTGTGAAGAACGTGCTCCATTTGCACGCTAATTACCCATGAAACTCGCCACAGAAGATTAA
Source organism: Scyliorhinus canicula (assembly GCF_902713615.1). NCBI lineage: Eukaryota > Metazoa > Chordata > Chondrichthyes > Carcharhiniformes > Scyliorhinidae > Scyliorhinus > Scyliorhinus canicula. Next base: position 6,823,162 of record NC_052146.1, read on the forward strand.
GGCTGGCCAATAACAGCAGAAGCACCACTTGGCATCATGCCTGTCATTACCTCAGTAACAAACAGGGGGCTGCATTCCCTGCTTCAGCCGCTAAGTGCCGGCACCAGCGGAACATGTGTGGTCTTTTACGATCAAAAAGTTTCTGTAAAACCGTCACCATTCCGGGACCAGTGATACTCTGCTGCCCGACGCCGAGATAGTAATCGGCGAGCGAGCAGGAGGAGAATCGACTCCAACACCAAAATCGGGGCTGGCGCCGGTTTGACGCTGGTCAGCCATGCTCTGCCCCGTCGGAAATGGCGTCATTGCATCACACACCGCACGCCATTGCAACGGTGTTGGTGCGTCATCGGCCAACCCGCTCACGATGCTCCGTCCCCGATGGGCCGAGTTCTCGACGGTGCGGGACACGTGTGGTCAAAGCGGTCGGGAACCCGGCGTGGCCGCTGCAGACTGTGTCCAGTGCCACCAACACGCCTGGGATCCGTGTCGCTGGCCGGGAGGGGGGGGGGGGGGGGGGGGGGGGCTTCCGCGAGGGCTGGGGGGACTGGTGGGGTGGTGGCCAGGGACCCGGCCATTCTCGAGCTGTTTTCGGCGCGGGAGCCAGCCAGGTGATCAAAGTTTCAGTAGGAGGACATTTTGGAAATAGTGATCATAATTCCATAAGTTTTCGAATACTCATCGATGAGGCCAAGAGTGGTCCTCAAGTGAGGGTGTTAAACTGGGGGATAGCCAACTGTGACAGAATTCAGCAAGAGCTGGAGAATGTGGTTTGGGAGCGGCTGTTTGAGGGTAAATCCACATTTGATATGTGGGAGTTTTTTAAAGACCAGTTGATTGGAGTGAAGGGCAGGCAAAAATGAAGGCTAGAAATGGCAGGATTAGGGAACCATGGATGATGGGAAATGTCAGACTAGTCAAAAAGGAAGCATACTTAAGGTCTGGGCAACTAAAAACAGACAAAGCATTTGAAGAATATGGGGAAGTATGAACAAACTCAACAGGGAGCTGGGAGGGCGAAAAGATCATGAAATGTCATTGGCAAGCAGGGTCAAGGAAAATCACAAGGCCATTTATACATATATGAGGAGCAAGAGGGTAGCTAGGGAATGAGTAGGCCCACTCGAGGACAAAGGAGGGAAATTATGCATGGAGTCAGAGTCTGAGTGAGATCCTTAATGAGTATGTTGCATCAATATTCATCCAGGAGAGGGGCCTGGGGATGTTGAGGTTAGGGATGGCTCTGTGAATACTACAGAACATGTCAGCATAATGAAGGTGGAATCTTAAAATGCATTATGGTAGACAAGTCCCCTGGTCCAGATGGAATATATCCCAGCTTACTGCAGGAGACTAGAGAGAAAATAGCTGGGGCCTTTATAGATACGGGCAGCGTGGTAGCATTGTGGATAGCACAATCGCTTCACAGCTCCAGGGTCCCAGGTTCGATTCTGGCTTGGGTCACTGTCTGTGCGGAGTCTGCACATCCTCCCCGTGTGTGCGTGGGTTTCCCCCGGGTGCTCCGGTTTCCTCCCACAGTCCAAAGATGTGCAGGTTAGGTGGATTGGATATGATAAATTGCCCTTAGTGTCCAAAATTGCCCTTAGTGTTGGGTGGGGTTACTGGGTTATGGGGATAGGGTGGAGGTGTTAACCTTGAGTAGGGTGCTCTTTTCAGGAGCTGGTGCAGACTCGATGGGCCGCATGGCCTCCTTCTGCACTGTAAATTCTATGATCTATATCTTTGCATCATCTTTGACCACAGGTGAGGTTCCAGAGGACTGGAGAATAGCCATTGTTGTCCCTTTGTATAAGAAGGGAAGCAGGGATAATCCAGGTAATTATAGGATGGTGAGCCTGACGTCAGTGGTGGGGAAGCTGCTGGAGAAGATATTCAGGAACAGGATTTATTCACATTTGGAAGCAAATGGACGTGTTAGTGATTGGCAACATGTTTTGTGCAGGGAAGGTCATGTCTTACCAACTTGATAAGAGTTTTTTGAGGAGGTGGCAAGATTAATTAATGAGGGAAAGGCTGTGGATTTCGTCTACATGGACTTTAGTAGGCATTTGACAAGGTCCCTCATGACAGACTGGTACAAAAGATAAAGTTAGAACAAAGAACATAGAACAGTACAGCACAGAACAGGCCCTTCGGCCCTCAATGTTGTGCCGAGCCATGATCACCCTACTCAAACCCACGTATCCACCCTATACCTGTAACCCAACAACCCCCCCCTTAACCTTACTTTTATTAGGACACTACGGGCAATTTAGCCTGGCAAATCCACCTAACCCGCACATCTTTGGACTGTGGGAGGAAACCGGAGCACCCGGAGGAAACCCACGCACACAGAGGGAGGACGTGCAGACTCCACACAGACGTTGACCCAGCCGGGAATCGAACCTGGGACCCTGGAGCTGTGAAGCATTTATGCTAACCACCATGCTACCCTGCTGGGGTTTTTAAAAAATATTCATTAATGGGATGTGGCCATCGCTGGTTAAGCCAGCATTTATTGCCCATCGCTAGTTTCCCTTCAGGAGGTGGTAGCCTTCTTGAACTGCTGCAGCCTTGAGCGGTAGGTACACCCACTGTGCTGTTAGGGAGGGAGTTCCAGGATGTTGCCCCAGCGCCAGTGAAGGAACGGCGATATATTTCCAAGTCAGGGTGGTGAGTGACTTGGAGGGGAACCTCCAGGTGGTGGGGATTCCAGGTATCTGCTGCTCTTGCCCTCCTTAGATGGTAGTGGCCGTGGGTTTGGAAGGTGCTGTCTAAGGAAATTTGGTGAGTTACTGCAGTGCATCTTGTAGATGGCACACACGGCTGCCACTGTTCGTCGGTAGTAGAGGCTTTGAATGTTTGAATGTTTGTTCAGGGTGTGCTAGCCAAATGGAGATAGAGAGTAACAGTGGAAAGGGGTTTTTCAGAATGGAGATCTTTAACTGATGGAACCATCAATTCACTAGGCACGTGCTTTAAGATATGAACAGTGGTTTTAATCTACTTACTACAGAGCCAGCCTGTTACCCGTTGAACTCTCGATGAACTGCAGGCTGGCTCTGGACAAGGGTGTTTATACAGCAGTCCAGGGGGAGGAGTCGTGGGCGGAGCCAAGGATGGAGACCTGTACAAACTCCTGAGCATTCCCAGAGCTACTCCCCCTAGTGGTCGGATAATGCTACTGCGTAAATACAGTGTGAATTACTAAGTTACATTCACCACAGTAACTAGTGGTGATCTACAGAGATTAGTGCTGGGATCACTGGTCACTGCACTATCAGAACGACGTGGATGCTATGGACAGTTCTATTTTATTTGCTCATGGGCCATGGGTGTCGTAGGCTGTGCCACCATTTATTGCCCATCCATAATTCCCCTTGAGGGGCAGTTAAGAGTCAACCACATTGCTGTGGGTCTGGAGTCACATGTAGGTCAGACCAGGTAAGGACGGCAGATTTCCTTCCCTAAAGGACATGAGTGAACAAGGGTTTTTACAACAATTGACAGTGCTTTTACGGTCATCATTGCACTTTTAATTCCAGGTTTTTTTTCCTGAATTCAAATCTCACCATCTGCAGTGGCGGGATTTGAACCTGGGTCCCCAGAGCATTACTCTGGCTCTCTGGTTTACTAGTCCCGTGACAATACCACTACGCCACCACCAGTGCAAAGAAGGTTCACCAGGATGTTGCCTGGTCTGTAAGGTGTTAGCTATGAGGATTGTTTTCGTTGGGAAAGATGGAGGCTGAAGGGAGGTCTACAAAATTACGAGAGTTAGAGACAGGGTGAATAGTCAGAAGCTTTTTCCCAATTACAAGGGGGCACAGGCTCAAGGTGAAAGGGGGAAAGTTTAAGGGAGACGTGCGGGGGAGATATGCGGAGAAAGTTTCTCACGCAGAGGGTGGTGGGTGCCTAGAAAGTGTTGTCAGTGGAGGTGTTGGAGGCGGGCACGATAGCAAGGTTTAAGATGTATCTTGATAGACACGTGAACCGGCGGGAAATGGAGGGATATAGATCATTTGGGCAATAGGTAGTAGGTCTAAATTAGGAACCTGGAACGGCGCAGGCTTGGTGGGCCAAAGGGCCTGTTCCTGTGCTGTAATGTTCTTTGTTCTTTCTTCCATATCCAAATTGCCACTGCAGGTCTCTTCAGGCGATGGTATCATGTTCCGCCTTCCGACTCCCCTCCTTAATTGAGTGCCAAACAATTCCTCGGTTTAGATCTTGAACAACTGATCCTAGCTGTCCCCAATCAAGTTATACTTCATAATCAGGTAATACAATCACTGAGAGAACAGAGTACAGCAAATATTACCATGCGGGTGTTTTATTCAGAGCATGCAATTTGCATAAATATGGGTTTTGCTATTTCTGGACACGTTTGATTCCACTGCCTCTGACAGTGTTCATTCCAAATAGAAATAAAATATGCAGCTTCCAAAGGGAAAAATAGTTTTCATTGAAGATTGATTCCACTTCTTTGTCCAGATCAAAATAAAATTATGAAAATTATGTGTATGGTAACCCCTTTCTTCTGTTCAATCTCGCCCTCTCTGCACAAAGCTTCAGGAGAAACACAATTTGCAATGCTGCTATGTGCACTGATTAGAGTTTTGGATTACTGTGTCAATCACTCTTATCAAATAATAACATAAATCTCGGAGCTGGATCTGGGTAACGCAATTCTAATACCGCTCCCACCTTTTCAAACATTGTGTATGTTAACTGTGTCTTTGTGACCCTGCATGGGTTTTTTTTGGGTGAAATTACTTTAGCCCTTCGCTCGGCTCAGTGGCTGTGATTCTGAGCTGGAGGGTTGTGAGTTTGAGTCAGACGTCAGGACATAAAAATATTGGCAATTTCATTGGAGTTTCGCCTGCTCTCTGGGGCGATCATGGTTACATTCACAAATGAATCGCCATTGTTTTATGAAAGGGAAATCAAGGGCTGGTTTATCTCATTGGGCTAGACAGCTGATTTAGTCACAGAATTTTAGTCATAGAATTTACAGTGCAGAAGGAGGCCATTTGGCCCATCGAGTCTGCACCGGCTCTTGGAAAGAGCACCCTACCCAAGGTCAACACCTCCACCCTATCCCCATAACCCAGTAACCCCACCCAACACTAAGGGCAATTTTGGACACTCAGGGCAATTTATAATGGCCAATCCACCTAACCTGCACATATTTGGACTGTGGGAGGAAACCGGAGCACCCGGAGGAAACCCATGCACACACGGGGAGAACGTGCAGACTCCGCACAGACAGTGACCCAAGCCGGAATCAAACCCGGGACCCTGGAGCTGTGAAGCATTTGTGCTATCCACAATGCTACCGTGCTGTGATACAGAACAAGGCCAGCAGCGCGAGTTCAATTCCCGTACCAGCTTACCCGAACAGGCAACGGAATGTGGCGACTAGGGGCTTTTCACACTAACTTCATACTTGTGACAATAAAAGGTTATTATTACTATTATTATGTTTGACTACTTTGCTGGAGTTCTTTGAGGAAGTAAAAATCAATGCCTTGGCATGGATAGAGGATTGGTTAACCAACAGGATACAGAGAGTAGCAGTAAATGGGCCATTTTTGGGCTGGCAAGCTGTGATCAGTGGAGTGCCTCGGGCCTCAACTGCTTGTTATCTATATCAATGACTGAGATGTAGGGACCAACTGTATGGCTGTATTGCTGATCACACAAAGATAGGTCGGAAAGTAAGTTGCGAAGAGGACATTTGGAGCCTGCGAAGGGACAGGTTAAGCGAGAGGGCAAAGATTTGGCCGATGGAGGATAATGTGGGAAAATGTGAACTTGTCTACTTTGGCAGGAATCATATAGAAGCAGAGCCTTGTTTAAATGGAGCGAGGCCACAGAGCTCCGAGGGACAGAGGGGTCTGGGAGTCCTGGGACGTGAATCAGGAACAGTTAGAATGCAGGATTCGGCAAGTGATGAGGTAAGAAATGGAATGTTGTCACTTATTGCAAGGGAGCGGAAGATTTTGCCAGAGTTTCACAGGGTGTTGGCGAGACCACAGCTGGAGTATTGTGTACAGTTTCCTTGTTCGGAAAGGATGCAGTTCAGCAGCAGTTCAGGGAAGGTTCCCTCGACTGATACCTGGGATGGTGCGGGGTGTGGGGGGGGGGGGGGGTGTGGCAGGGTGATTGGTGGGGGTGTGGGGGGCCATCTTATGAGAAAAGGTTAGACAGGGACAGGTTGGGCCCATGTCCATTGGAGTTTAGGTGATCTTGCTGAAACATAACAGATCCTGAGGGGAATTGTCAGGATGGATGCTGGGTGGATGTCTTCCCTCATGGGAGAGATTAGAACCTCGGTTTAAAATTAGGGGGCCCATCATTTAAGATGGAGATTTGAAGAAATGCATTTTCTATCAGAGTGTCATGAATCTTTGATGCTCTCTTCCCTGGGCCGGGGTGGGGTCAGGGTCATTGAATGCTTATAAGACAGTAGTAGTTAGCCCTGCTCGCAGCGCCAAAATTTGTAAGAACGTTTCCAAGGCCTGGGTATTGAGCTAGTTTTTACGTGGGGTTCCTCCCCCTTAGTTACAGCTCAACTAAGCACACAGATCTGCAGACAGGCATCAACCCGGTGAAGACAACTTTATTATTCCAAGCTTGGTCCATGTACATGGGAGAGAGATCTGGATAAATGCCAAAATCACTCTGTCTGACACTGATTCAGGTGTGACAGTTATACAATTTTCCAAATATCAATAGCCCACCCCAGTTGGCCTTGATCCATTCCTTGAAGCTGTTACTTGTATATTGACCAGTAAAATTTATTCTAAGCAAAATGATGATTTGTGATCAGCTCATGATTTAACCCCATCCTGCCACCTGTTGTTTACTAGGATCCTGTGTCCATTATAAAGTTGTTTTTCTGACATTCTCATCCTACGTATCGCAGTCAGTTCCTGTCCAACTCATTGTTCATCCAGGGACAGGACGCCAAAGTCAGTTCCTCTTTACACCAGGGATTATCCAGGACAGGATATTGCGGGCACTGATAAGAACTGTTCAATTTACTGAGCTGACTGTGTTATTGCTGACCACACTCCTTCTGTCAAATCCTGTATGTCTCAAAAACATGAAATAATTATATTCATGGTTCTAATTTAGGAACACAATCAATTTGCATGCAGCAAACTCCCACCAACAGCAATGAGATCACAAACATGTTTGGTTGATGATGGTGGGAGGTTAAATTGTGGCCAGGACATGGGGGAAGATGCCTCTGCACTGCTTCAAATAAGCAGGGCAGCACGGTAGCACTGTGGATAGCGCAATTGCTTCACAGCTCCAGGATCCCAGGTTCGATTCCGGCTTGGGTCACTGTCTGTGCGGAGTCTGCACATCCTCCCCGTGTCTGCGTGGGTTTCCTCCGGGTGCTCCGGTTTCCTCCCACAGTCCAAAGATGTGCAGGTTAGGTGGATTGGCCATGATAAATTGCCCTTAGTGTCCAAAATTGCTCTTAGTGTTGGGTGGGGTTACTGGGTTATGGGGATAGGGTGGAGGTGTTGACCTTGGAGCCAGTGCAGACTCGATGGGCTGAATGGCCTCCTTCTGCACTGTAAATTCTATGAAATAACGTCATGGAATATTTTAACATTCGCTAAAGTGAAGCCAGCGTCTTGGTTTAATGTTCCTCTTAGAAAGGCGCTCGCACAATGACCGCTGCTGCGAGGAGAGGATGCTATTGTTTGATGCTCTGTATCAGTGTAACCCAGCGACAGCTTGTTGTCCACCCTGGAATTTTCCAACATGGGTAAAGGATTAAAACCCAAACTCCACTTGCCCATGAGGTAATTAGCGGGTTTGAACAGGGTTCTTTCAGTCTGTCAGAGTGTACATTCCAACCTGTGATGTTACAACAACAACTTGCATTCAGCTAACACCTTTAATGTAGTAAAATGCCCCGAGGCATGAGTTCAGGAGTGTTACTGAACATAATCGGGCAAACATAGAAACTAGGGGAAGGAATAAGCCCTTCAAGGAAAGGTGTGAAGCCAGGAGTATATCTCCAAAGTCATGGAAACAGGAGAGCCATTTGAAGGGAGGCAACGCCAATAGTTTTGTTATAACTTTGGACAAAAGGGGCATTCTGAATGAGTATCCAAAGTCCTCAAAAGATTAAAGGCCGCCTGCCTCTGGAAAGGTGTAACCTCCTGGACAGGAGGAAGTGCTGAAGCGAAGGTATTGCCAATGGAAATGGAAGAGTTAAAGGCTCAATTGAGGAAGGTCCACAGAGATAGTGGGAGCACCCCTCCCCCCCCCCCCCCCCCCGCGCTCGGGGACTGCGCCCACCCTGAGTACATGTGTCCAATAATGTACGATGACTGGGGAAGACGATGGGTGGGATTCCCTGACCTCCCCGTCGCGTATCTCCCAGAGGCGGGAGGCGGCAGGCCGTTTGCGGACGGCAAGGTTCGCTCCTCCCACTGCTGATATTGGGTTTTCCCACTGAAGCCAGCCCACACGGCAGGGGGGCACGGCCGCGGGACCACGGAATCCTGCCACCAGTGAACTGGTGGTGGAGGGACCGGGCGTGCTGATGATCCCTGCCCAGCAATGGAATGGTGGTTAGGCCGCGGCCATTGAGCCATACGGCTTACAGGGGTTATTGATGAAGGTGCCTGGATTATACTGGAGCCGCGTACAACGAAATGTGACAGCTTTTGCAAGGTATAAACATGACTGTGGGAGGAAGCGGTGAACAAGCGCAGATAGACGGGGACCCCATAGAACAGTACAGCACAGAACAGGCCCTTCGGCCCTCGATGTTGTGCCGAGCAATGATCACCCTACTCAAACCCACGTATCCACCCTATACCCGTAACCCAACAACCCCCCCTTAACCTTACTTTCTAGGACACTAAGGGTAAGTTAGCATGGCCAATCCACCTAACCCGCACATCTTGGGACTTGGGAGGAAACCGGAGCACCCGGAGGAAACCCACGCAGACACGGGGAGGACGTGCAGACTCCACACAGACAGTGACCCAGCCGGGAACTGAACCTGGGACCCTGGAGCTGTGAAGCATTTATGCTAACCACCATGCTACCGTGCTGCCCATGAGGAAACCAAAATAAAAGTTTCTATTTGCGAAAGAAGCCGAAGGAGATCAGGTGACAGCGGGAGGGCCTTTAATAGACGAGAGGGTTGACCATACGGTCAGTTTAGAGACCGGAATTATTGTGCATTGTACTTGCAGGACAAGAGAATGGAAATGCTGAACACAATAATCAACAGAGGTTTATTCGATGGTTGTTAAATGTACAAAAGCTTGATCTAAACTCGCAAAGTAGCCGATGGCATCATGGACTGTCATGTGACTCCACTCTTAAAGTGGCTGTGCAACAGCACAACAATAACAAGCTGTGGTAGTCGGTATTAGGGGTATTACGGTACCCAGGTTGAGACTGTAAGACCATTGGTGTGGGAGGTACCTGAGACAGCAATATCATTGGTGAAGCCTGCCTGCTGGTTCCGCCCAGTAAGGCGGACTATAAGAGTCTGTGTCTCCCCAGCTGCAGCATTTTTTCCCTGCGCTGCTGGGGGAAACATCTAGTCCAATAAAGCCTTCAATTGTACTTCAATCTCGCTTCGAGAGTTATTGATCGTGCATCACTGGTTTAGCTCACAGGGCTAAATCGCTGGCTTTTAAAGCAGACCAAGCAGGCCAGCAGCACAGTTCGATTCCCGTACCAGCCTCCCCGGCCAGGCGCCGGAATGTGGCGACTAGGGGCTTTTCACAGTAACTTCATTGAAGCCTACTCGTGACAATAAGCGATTTTCATTTTTTTCATTTCACATTTATAACATCACTCCTCCTTCACCTCACGAACACAAGGAAGAACAACGGTGTTACTACATAACATTTACACATATCTACAAGGGCAGGCATTCAATAATTACACAGTGGCAAAGCAGTCCATAGGAAAGATGATCTGGTGGGTGTCTATTCCGCACCGGTTGCCTGCACACGTCACGGGTTTGGTTATTCTTGACCTTAGATGCGTCCTCAGGTTCTTCTGTGGTTGGTTCTACCCTGGGAGGTGTTACAGTCTCTTTCACAGGAGGAAGATGAGTAGCAGCAGGAGATCCTTCAGCAATCCCTGCCTCAACGGATTGGCCGCAAGTCACATGATCAGATTGTATGGATGCTGTTTCTATTTGAAGTGGTTGCGTTACACATGTCATGCGTGTAGATAGCAGCTGATCTGCGTGTTGCCTCCACACTAGCCCATCTCCCATTTTTACGGTATAAGAGATGGGATCAGTTTGCAGTAATACAGTTGCAGGAACCCTCTTCTCACTTGTAGTATGGCTGCATTCCAAGACTTACCCTCGTATTACCTTCTCTTTAAATGATCGCCGACTGCTGATTGTGTTCCACGATTTTGGACGTCTCCTGCGGTAAGGAAGTTCTCAGCTTCCTCTTCTGTCGTAGTAAAGCTGGGGAACTCTGTGTAGTCACTGTGTAGTGTTACAATACATCGTCAAGAAGTTGTTTAAGGTGCAATGTAATGAACCTTGGTCATTAGAACATAGAACATTACAGCGCAGTACAGGCCCTTCGGCCCTCGATATTGCACCGACCATGAAACCCCTCTAAAGCCCATCTACACCATTCCCTTATCGTCCATATGTCTATCCATTGGCCATTTGAATGCGTTTAGTGTTGGCGAGTCCACTATTGCTGCAGGCAGGGCATTCCACGCCTTTACTACTCTCTGAGTAAAGAACCTACCTCTGACATCTGTCCTATATCTATCTCCCCTCAATTTAAAGGTATGTCCCCTCGTGCTAGACATCACCATCTGAGGAAAAAGGCTCTCACTGTCCACCCTATCTGATCCTCTGATCATCTTGTATGCCTCAATTAAGTCACCTCTTAACCTTCTTCTCTCTAACAAAAACAGCCTCAAGTCCCTCAGCCTTTCCTCATAAGATCTTCCCTCCATACCAGGCAACATCCTGGTCAATCTCCTCTGCACGCTTTCCAATGCTTCCACATCCTTCCTATAATGCAGCGACCAGAACTGCACGCAATACTCCAAATGCGGCCGCACCAGAGTTTTGTACAACTGCAACATGACCTCATGGCTCCGAAACTCAATTCCTCTACCAATAAAAGCTAACACACCGTACGCCTTCTTAACAACCCTCTCAACCTGGGTGGCAACTTTCAGGGATCTATGTACATGGACACCGAGATCTCTCTGCTCATCCACACTACCAAGAATCTTACCATTAGCCCAGTACTCTGTCTTCCTGTTATTCCTTCCAAAATGAATCACCTCACACTTTTCTGCATTAAACTCAATTTGCCACCTGTCAGCCCAGCTCTGCAGCTTATCCATGTCCCTCTGTAACTTGTAACATCCTTCTGCACTGTCCACAACTCCACCGACTTTAGTGTCATCTGCAAATTTACTCACCCATCCTTCTACGCCCTCCTCCAGGTCATTTATAAAAATGACAAACAGCAGTGGCCCCAAAACAGATCCTTGTGGCACACCACTAGTAACTGGACTCCAGTCTGAACATTTCCCATCAAGCACCACCCTTTGTCTTCTTCAAGCTAGCCAATTTCTGAGCCAAACTGCTAAATCACCCTGAATCCCATGCCTCCGTATTTTCTGCAATAGACTACCGTGGGGAAACTTATCAAACCCTTTACTGAAATCCATATACACCACATCAACTACTTTATCCTCATCCACCTGTTTGGTCACTTTCTCAAAGAACTCAATAAGGTTTGTGAGGCACGACCTACCCGTCACAAAACCATGTTGACTATCTCTAATCAAATTATTCCTTTCCAGATGATTATACATCCTATCTCTTATAAACCTTTCCAAGACTTTGCCCACGACAGAAGTAAGGCTCACTGGTCTATAGTTACCGGGGTTGTCTCTACTCCCCTTCTTGAACAAGTGGACAACATTTGCTATCCTCCAGTCTTCTGGCACTATTCCTGTAGACAAAGATGACTTAAAGATCAAAGCCAGTGCTTCAAAGACTGAACAAACCTTTTGGCTAAACCATTCGTGGATGCTGGTAAGTTGCTGATTTTACTTGTTCAAAACCATTCATCTTTAAGTCATCCTCGAACTCCTGAGCTGTAAACTGTGGACAGTTGTCGCTCGCCAGCTGTTCTAGTTTCTCAAATGTGGTGAAAATCTCAAGTTTGCTCTGAGGTTGTTAATTTGATCAGGACCACTTCAGGCCACTTGGAAAGTGCATCTCCAACGACCATGAACATTTGCCCCACGACTGGACCACCAAAGTTAAGGTGCAATCGTTGCCATGGCATTTTAGGTCACTCCCCTGGATGCAATGGAGACGTCAGAAGTGCGTTCCCTACCTGTGCAAATGCTTGGCACAGTCCTGCCCTTTCCTCTCTCTGGGCATCGATTCCTGGCCACCAAACGTAGCTCCCTGCGAGATTCTTCATTCGAACTATATCTGGCTGTCCTTCATGTAATTGATCCAATACTCTTTGTCACAAACATGGAGGAATAAGAACATCAGAACATAAGAACTAGGAGAAGGAGTAGGCCAACTGGCCCCTCGAGCCTGCTCCGCCATTCAATGAGATCATGGCTGATCTTTTGTGGACTATGCTCCACTTTCCAGCCCGAACACCATAACCCCGAATCTCTTTATTCTTCAAAAAACTATCTATCTTTACCTTAAAAACATGTAATGAAGAAGCCTCAACTGCTTCACTGGGCAAGGAATTCCATAGATTCACAACCCTTTGGGTGAAGAAGTTCCTCCTAAACTCAGTCCTAAATCTACTTCCCCTTATTTTGAGGCTATGTCCCCTAGTTCTGCTGTCACCAGCCAGTGGAAACAACCTGCCCGCATCTATCCTATCTATTCCCTTCATAATTTTAAATGTTTCTATAAGATCCCCCCTCATCCTTCTAAATTCCAACGAGTACAGTCCCAGTCTACTCAACCTCTCCTCATAATCCAACCCCTTCAGCTCTGGGATTAACCTAGTGAATCTCCTCTGCACACCCTCCAGTGCCAGTACGTCCTTTCTCAGATAAGGAGACCAAAACTGAACACAATACTCCAGGTGTGGCCTCACTAACACCTTATACAATTGCAACATGACCTCCCTAGTCTTAAACTCCATCCCTCTAGCAATGAAGGACAAAATTCCATTTGCCTTCTTAATCACCTGTTGCACCCGTAAACCAACTTTTTGCGACTCATGCACTAGCACACCCAGGTCTCTCCGCGTAGCAGCATGTTTTAATATTTTATCATTTAAATAATAATCCCTTTTGCTGTTATTTCTACCAAAATGGATAACCTCACATTTCTCAACATTGTATTCCGTCTGCCAGACCCAAGCCCATTCACTTAACCTATCCAAATCCCTCTGCAGACTTCCGGTATCTTCTGCACTTTTCGCTTTACCACTCATCTTAGTGTCGTCTGCAAACATGGACACATTGCACATGGTCCCCAACTCCAAATCATCTATGTAAATTGTGAACGATTGTGGGCCCAACACTGATCCCTGAGGGACACCACTAGCTCCTGATTGCCAACCAGAGAAACACCCATTAATCCTCACTCTTTGCTTTCTATTAAGTAAACAATCCTCTATCCATGCTACTACTTTACCCATAATGCCATGCATCTTTATCTTATGTAGCAACCTTTTGTGTGGCACCTTGTCAAAGGCTTTCTGGAAATCCAGATATGCCACATCCATTGGCTCCCCATTATCTACCGCACTGGTAATGTCCTCAAACAATTCCACTAAATTAGTTAGGCACGACCTGCCCTTTATGAACCCATGCTGCGTCTGCCCAATGGGACAATTTCTATCCTGATGCCTAGCTATTTCTTCCTTGATGATAGATTCCAGCATCTTCCCTGCTACCGAAGTTAAGCTCACTGGCCTATAAATTCCTGCTTTCTGCCTATCTCCTTTTTTAAACAGTGGTGTCACGTTTGCCAATTTCCAGTCCGCCGGGAGCACCTCAGAGTTGAGTGAATTTTGGTAAATTATCACTAGTGCATTTGCAATTTCCTTAGCCATCTCTTTTAGCACTCTGGGATGTATTCCATCAGGGCCAGGAGACTTGTCTACCTTTAGCCCCATTAGCTTGCCCATCACTACCTCCTTAGTGATAGCAATCATCTCAAGGTCCTCACCTGTCATAGCCTCATTTCTATCAGTCGCTGGCATGTTATTTGTGTCTTCCACTGTGAAGACCGACCCAAAAAACTGTTCAGTTCCTCAGCCATTTCCTCATCTCCCATTATTAAAACTCCCTTCTCATCCTCTAAAGGACCAATATTTACCTTAGCCTCTCTATTTTGTTTTATATATTTGTAGAAAATTTTACTATCTGTTTTTATATTCTGAGCAAGTTTACTCTCATAATCTATCTTACTATTCTTTATAGCTTTTTTAGTAGCTTTCTGTTGCCCCCTAAATATTTCCCAGTCCTCTAGTCTCCCACCAATCTTTGCCACTTTGTATGCTTTTTCCTTCAATTTGATACTCTCCATTATTTCCTTCGATATCCATGGCCGAATTTCCCTCTTTCTACCGTCCTTCCTTTTTGTTGGTATAAACCTTTGCTGAGCACTGTGAAAAATCGCTTGGAAGGTTCTCCACTGTTCCTCAACTATTTCACCATAAAGTCTTTGCTCCCAGTCTACCTTAGCTAGCTCTTCTCTCATCCCATTGTAATCTCCTTTGTTTAAACACAAAACACTAGTATTTGATTTTACTTTCTCACCCTCCATCTGTATTTTAAATTCCACCATATTGTGATCGCTCCTTCCGAGAGGATCCCTAACTATAAGATCATGAATCAATCCGGTCTCATTACAGAGGACCAGATTTAGGACCACTTGTTCCCTCGTAGGTTCCATTACATACTGTTCCAGGAAACTATCGCGGATACATTCTATAAACACCTCCTCAAGGTTGCTTTGAGCAACCTAATTAAACCAATCGACATGTAGATTAAAATCCCCCATGATAACTGCTGTACCATTTCTACATGCATCAGTTATTTCTTTGTTTATTGCCTGCCCCACCATCTCGTTACTATTTGGTGGCCTATAGACTACTCCTATCTGTGACTTTTTCACCTTACTATTCCTGATTTCCACCCAAATGGATTCAACTTTATCCTCCATAGCACCGATGTCATCCCTTACTATTGCCTGGATGTCATCCTTAAATAACAGAGCTACACCATCTCCCTTACCATCCACTCTGTCCTTCCGAATAGTTTGATACCCTCGGATATTTAATTCCCAGTCTTGACCATCCTTTAACCATGTTTCAGTAATGGCCACTAAATCATAGTCATTCACGATGATTTGCGCCATCAACTCGCAACTCGTAGGGACCAACTCGCTATACGTGCTATCCACGATGTCCTCAGCATCGCGGATGCTCCAAAGTGAGTCCATCCGCAGCTCCAGAGCCGTCAAGCGGTCTAACAGGAGTTGCAACTGGACACACTTCTTGCACGTGAAGGAGCCAGGGACAGTGGACGTGTCCCTGAGCTCCCACATTGCCGACGAGGAGCATGACTCGGGTCTGGGATCTCCTACCATGTCTTAAACCTTCGGTTAACTTATGCAACTATAATTCCAAAAAAAAGGAGAGAAAAAATAAATATACCGATGAAAAGAAAAAGGAAAAGAAAAATTACTTACCAGTCATTTACCAAAAAAAAAAAAAAAAATCGCTTATTGTCACGAGTAGGCTTCAATGAAGTTACTGTGAAAAGCCCCTAGTCGCCACATTCCGGCGCCTGTCCGGGGAGGCTGGTACGGGAATCGAACCGTGCTGCTGGCCTGCTTGGTCTGCTTTAAAAGCCAGCGATTTAGCCTGGTGAGCTAAATCAGCCCCAGGTTACCAGGGATGAAAAGCACCTCCTCCCCCCCCACCAAGCTTCGAATTCCCACCTTGCTTCAATTTCCCAAACTCACTCTTTGCTGTGTCTCACTCTGGCTGTGTCTTCTCTGGCTCACTGGGAGAACTGGGAGAATGATCACTCTCATCCCCCACTATCGGCATTCACCTTGACCTGTCAACTCAAGTTTCCTGGAAATATACAGCTTTAGTTCAGGATGTGTTCCCATTATCCTCCCCTTTAATATCATTTCCGGTACCTTACTGTTATGTATCAGGGAATATATTCCTGCTGGTAAAGTTTCAGGCAATGTGTAGGGACGTCAGCAAAGTGTTTGCGGGGGCTTTGCCAAAGTTTTCCATCTGAGGTTGTATGAGCACCACCTCTTATAATAATATTAATCTTTATTAGTGTTACAAGTAGGCTTATATTAACACTGCAATGAAGTTACTGTGAGAATCCCCTAATCGCCACATTCCGGCGCCTGTTCGGGTACACAGAGGGAGAATTCAGAATGTCCAATTCACCCAACAAGCACGTCTTTCGGGACTTGTGGGAGGAAACCGGAGCACCCGGAGGAAACCCACGCAGACACGGGGAGAACATGCAGACTCAACACAGAAACCTCTTAACGTGTTTGAAAGCGTGAAGCGTGTGGGCACCCCCAACCTTTTCTCTTTGCGGCAACAAAAAAATATAACAAGATAAAACTGGCGTCGAGGATTGAGGCAGAAAAAACCCTCCGGAGGAAGAATTCGTCGACGAAACAGATTCGAAGTGAGTTGAATGAAGTGCAATGTTACTTAGATGACACACTCGTCACCTGTTTGAGTGAACAGGAACACTTAGAGGATTTGGAAGAGGCCCTGACCCAGTTACAGGGCCACAACCTGAGAGTTAAATGTGACCTTTTCAAGTCATCCATACATTACCTCAGTCACATCATCGACAAAAGTTTACATAAAGAACTGAAGAAAACGTCAGCAATCTTAGAAGCAAAACGCCCTCAAAATGCAACACAATTACTGTTGGTTTGAGGATTGATCAGTTATTCTGGTAAATTTGTGCTGGATTTAGCAACATGGTGGTAGCCTTTACAGACTTTGCTGGTGTGTCAAACAGGCACGGCTCAGATCAGAAGAATATGAGAATGTAAACAATGAAGTGACTGAAGCTTCATAAAGGAGGGAAATTATGTATAGAACCAAAGGCAGTAGGGGAGATCCTTGATGAGTATTTTGCATCGGTATTCCTAAAGAAGAGGGACACGTTGATTGGTTGTGTCTCAGAGGGATGTGTAAACACTTTAGAACAGGTCGTTAATACGAGGGAGAAAGTGTTAGGTGTGTTAAAAAGCATTAAGGTAGACAAATCCCCAGGGCCAGATGGCATCTATCCCAGATTCCTGAGGGAGACAATTGATGAAATTGCTGGGCCTCTGACAGAAATCTTTGTGGCCTCGTTGGCCACAGGGGAGATCCCAGAGGATTGGAGGGTAGCCAATGTTGTCCCGCTATTTAAGAAGGGTAGCAAGGGTAACCCGGGTAATTATAGGCCAGTGAACTTGACGTCAGTGATAGTGAAATTGTTGGAAAAGATTCTCAGAGATAGGATCTATGCACATTTGGAAGTGAATTATCTTCGAAGCGACAGACAGCATAGTTTTGTACGAGGGAGTTCATGTCTCACTAATTTAATTGAGTTTTTTGAGGAGGTGACAAAAATGATTGACTGGATTGGATTTGTTTATTGTCACGTGTGCCGAGGTACAGTGAAAAGTATTTTTCTGCGAGCAGCTCAACAGGTCATTACGTACATGGGAAGAAAAGGGAATAAAAGAAAATACATAATAGGGCAACACACGGTACACAATGTAACCACACAAGCACCGGCATCGGGTGAAGCATACAGGGGTGTAGTGTTAATGAGGTCAGTCAATAAGAGGGTCATTTAGGATTCTGGTGACAGTGGGGAAGAAGCTGTTTGTGAGTCTGTTTGTGCGTGTTCTCTGACTTCTGTATCTCCTGCCCGATGGAAGAAGTTGGAAGAGTGAGTAAGCCGGGTGGGAGGGATCCTTGATTACGCTGCTCACTTTCCCCAGGCAGTGGGAGGTGTAGATGGAGTCAATGGATGGGAGGCAGGTTCGTGTGATGGACTGGGCGATATTCACAACTCTCTGAAGTTCCTTGCGGTCCTGGGCCGAGCAGTTGCCATACCAGGCTGTGATGCAGCCCGAGAGGATGCTCTCTATAGTGCATCTGTAAAAGTTGGTAAGGGTTAATGTAGACATGCCGAATTTCCGTAGTTTCCTGAGGAAGTATAGGCGCTGTTGTGCTTTCTTGGTGGTAGCGTCGACGTGGATGGACCAGGGCAGATGTTTGGAGATGTGCACCCCTAGGAATTTGAAACTGCTAACCATCTCCACCTCGGCCCCGTTGATGCTGACAGGGGTGTGTACAGTACTTTGTTTCCTGAAGTCGATGACCAGCTCTTTAGTTTTGCTGGCATTGAGGGAGAGATTGTTGTCGCTGCACCACTCCACTAGGTTCTCTATCTCCCTCCTGTATTCGGACTCGTCGTTATTCGAGATCCGGCCCACTAAGGTCGTATCGTCAGCAAACTTGTAGGTGGAGTTGGAACCAAGTTTTGCCACGCAGTCATGTGTGTCCAGGGAGTAAAGTAGGGGGCTAAGTACGCAGCATTGCGGGGCACCGGTATTGAGGACTATTGTGGAGGAGGTGTTGTTGTTCATTCTTACTGATTGTGGTCTGTTGGTCAGAAAATCAAGGATCCAGTTGCAGAGTGGGGGAGCCAAGTCCTAGGTTTTGGAGCTTTGATATGAGCTTGGCTGGGATTATGGTGCTGAAGGCGGAGCTGTAGTCAATAAATAAGAGTGTGATGAAGGAGTCCTTGTTTTCGAGATGCTCTCGGGAAGATTGTAGGGCCAGGGAAATGGCGTCTGCTGTGGACCGGTTGCGACGGTATGCGAAGTGGAGTGGATCAAGGCGTTCTGGGAGTACGGAGTTGATGCACTTCATGATCAACCTCTCGAAGCACTTCATTACGACTGAAGTCAGGGCCACCGGACGGTAGTCATTGAGGCACGTTGCCTGGTTCTTCTTTGGTACCGGTATGATGGTGGTCTTCTTGAAGCAGGTGGGGACCTCAGAGTGGAGTAGGGATAGGTTAAAGATGTCCGCGAACACCTCTGCCAGCTGGTCCGCGCAGGTTCTGAGTGCACGACCAGGGATCCCGTCCAGGCCCATTGCCTTCCGTGGGTTCACATTTTGGAAGGCCGATCGGACTTCGGAAACTGTGATGGTGGGTATGGGTGAATTATGGGCTGCTGGGGCATTCGACAGCAGATTGTTGGTTACCTGCTCGAACCGAGCATAGAATGCATTGAGTTAATCGGGGAGGGGTGCGCTGCTGCCGGAGATACTGCTCGGCTTTGCTTTGTAGCCCGTTATGTTGCTTAGTCCTTGCCACAACCGCCGAGAGTCTGTCTGTGACTCTAGCTTAGTTTGATATTCTCTCTTGGCATCTCGGATGGCTTTGTGGAGGTCGTACCTGGATTTCTTGTATAGGTCAGGGTCGTCTGCCTTGAACGCCTCAGATCTGTCCTTCAGTAGTGAGTCAATCCCGCGATTGAGCCATGGTTTCCGGTTGGGGAACGTACATACTGCTTTCTTTGGCACGCAGTCGTCCACACATTTGCTGATGAAGTCTGTGACGGTGGTGGCATCCTCATTTAAGTTGGTGGCTGAGTTCTTAAATATGGACCAGTTTACTGTCTCTAATCAGTTACGTAAGAGCTCTTCTGTCTCCTCGGACCAGCACTGCACAACCTTCTTAGCTGGATTCTCCCGCTTGAGTTTCTGCTTGTAAGCCGGGAGAAGGAGCACCGTCTTGTGGTCTGATTTCCCAAAATGCGGTCGGGGGATGGAACGGTAGGCGCCCTTGATTTTTGAGTAGTAGTGGTCAAGAGTGTTGTCGTCCCTGGTGGGACAGGAGATGTGCTGGTGAAATTTTGGCCGTACACTCTTGATGTTGGCCTTGTTGAAGTCTCCGGCCACAATGAACAAGGCCTCCGGGTGTTCTGTTTCGTAGTTGTTTATGACTGTGTACAGTTCATCCAGCGCCTTCCTCACTTCTGCCTGGGGTGGGATGTAGACCGCTGTGATAACGGCTGAAATGAACTCATGTGGAAGATAGTATGGGCGGCACTTTACGGTCAGGTATTCCAGGTCTGGGGAGCAGTAGGTCGCCAGGGACGCCACATCCAAGCACCAGGAGGAGTTGATGAGGAGGCAAACCCCTCCACCCTTCGCTTTGCCTGATGACACGGTGCAGTCCGCCGGTGAATTGAGAAGCCTTCACGTTTGTTTGGCATGTTTTGTGAGGCGGGGGTGAGCCATGTCTCTGTGAAACAGAGCACACAGCAGTCTCTTACTTCCCTCTGAGAGGTAGGTTTGTCGTTAGGTTCATCCAGCTTGTTTTCGATCGCTTGGACGTTTGCCAGGAGTATGCTGGGGAGAGGGGTGTTGAAACCGTGTTGCTTCAGTCTAACCTGCAGACAACCGTGTTTCCCTCGCTTCCTCGGTCGGCGGCTGCGGCTGGATGATCCTGGGATCCGATGGGAGAAGTCTGACCTTGTGGAAGATAGGTGGTTGTCTCTAGCAGGGTCCAGGGCGCTAGCGAGGTCCAGGGCGCTGTTTACATTTCCGGGGTCGGGTCTGGCAGGGTCCCGGGCGCTGGTTGAGGTAGTGGGGTTGCTGGGGGGGCATGTTTGCGATCAGGATGGGTCCCGGCGTTCTGCGGGCGCGGGAATGCCTTGCAGCGCGTTCGGGTCCTCGCGCGGGGTCTCTGCCATTTTGGGGGTCCTGGGTCGTGGAAAGGGGCTTCCTGAGGCAGGCTGGGCCGAGTCCCGTGGTTCCCTCCCTGGGCGCTCCTGGGGTCGGGGCTTGAAGTAGGCCCGGTCGGGCCTCCACGTGGATTTCTTCCATCTCCAAGTAGGTCGGGATGCTGGGCAGCCTCTCCGGGTCGGGTCACTGGGCGGGTCTCTCGGGGTCAAGTTGGGCTGGGTCTCCTCGTCGGGGGTCAGGTCGGGAGCTTCGGGGACTGGGCCGGGCGATCCGGGGACCGGCGTCGGACGAGGGAA
Source organism: Scyliorhinus canicula (assembly GCF_902713615.1). NCBI lineage: Eukaryota > Metazoa > Chordata > Chondrichthyes > Carcharhiniformes > Scyliorhinidae > Scyliorhinus > Scyliorhinus canicula. The sequence continues at coordinate 6,844,259 of NC_052146.1, forward strand.
GGGCTGTGGATATGGACTTTAGTAAAGGTCCCTCATGGCGGGCTGGTGCAAAAGATTAAATCACACGGGGTCAGGGGTGAACTAGCTGGGTGGATCCAGAACTGGCTTGGCCATAGAAGGCAGAGTGTAGCAGTGGAAGGTTGTTTGTCCGAATGGAGATCTGTAACTATTGATGTTCCGCAGGGATCGGTACTGGGACCTCTGCTCTTTGTAATGTATATAAATGACTTGGTCTGATTAGCAAGTTTGCGGATGATACTAAGATTGCAGGAGTTGCGGACAGTGATGAAGATTGTCAGAGAATACAACAGGATATAGATGGGCTGCAAAATTGGGCGAAGAAATGGCAGATGGAGTTTAACCCGGACAAATGCGAGGTGATGGATTTTGGTAGATCCAAGTCAGGTGGGAGCTATAAAATAAATGGCAGAAACATCAGGAGCATAGAGACACAGAGAAATCTGGGCGTGCAGGTCCACACATCCTTAACAGTGGCAGCACAGGTGGAAATGGTGGTAAAGAAAGCATATGGCATGGTTGCCTTCATTGGGCGGGGTATCGAATGTAAATTATGTTCCAATTGTACAGAACGTTGGTTCGGCCACATTTAGAATACTGTGTCCAATTCGGGTCACCACAATACCAGAAGGACGTGGAGGCTTTGGAGAGAGTACGGAAACAGTTTACCAGGATGTTACCTGGTATGGAGGTTATTAGCCATGAGGAGAGATTGAATAAACTGGGATTGTTCCAGAGAGACGGAGACTGAGGGGCGACCTGATAGAAGTTTGTAAAATTGTGAGGGGTATAGATAGGGTTGAAGAGTTGGAAGCTTTTTCCCAGGGCGGAATTTAAAATTACAAGGGGGCACAATTTCAAGGTGAGGGGGGAATGGTTCAGTGGAGATGTGCGGGGGATGATTTTTACACAGAAGGTGGTGGTGGCCTGGAATGCACTACCAAGTGAGGTGGTTGAGGCAGGTACGTTAGCGACCTTTAAGACTTATGGGATAGGCACATGAACAGACGGGGGTATAGAAGGATACAGGCGGTTGGTCCAGATAGGACACATGGTCGGCGCAGGCTTGGAGGGCCGAAGGGCCTGTTCCTGTGCTGTATTGTTCTTTGTTCTTTGTTTATTTGAAGTCAGAGCTGTTGCTTCATTATAATCCAAAAATGAAGTTGCAATTGGCTTGGGTGGCTCACTCACTGGGGTTTGAGCAGTTGTCTCACACATTGTGTCTTCAGGAGAGGAATGACCAATAGCATTTGCTTCACGCACGCTTCCTAGCGCAGATATGAATTACACTCAGCAGGAAAAAGAATCTTTGAGCATCATCTTCGGTGTAAGAAGATTCCACCATTTGCTTTATGAGCAACCGCCTTTTTGATGGATCACCGACCCAATCTTTGGGCAGTATAAAGGTACACCTTCTGTGGCAGCTGGTAGATTGCAAAGATAGTCATTGATAATGTCAGCACACACTTCCGATATCTAATATCCGTAAGTCCGAGCAGCATGCAGAAGCTGATGTTTTATCACGATTGCCGTTACAAGTCAAGCATGACCCAGAATAACATTTTGTCAATATTTTTTATTTCTTACTCATGCCTAATGTACCTGCGGGTTCATCTCAAATTCAAAGATACACAAGAGCCAATCCAGTTATGGGTTGGTTCAAAAATGAAAGCTGTCAGATGTTTAGAAGAAAAATCCAGACCTCAAACCCTACATCACACGAAGACTTGAGCTGACAGTGCAGAATGGAGTCCTATTGTGGGGAATCTCTGTGATTATTGCTCCGTACTTACGTCGGAGAGTCCTTGACCGGCTGCATGAGGGACATCCTGGTGAGGTGAGGATGACGGAATTAGCACAGTTATTTTGGTGGCCAGGATTAGACGCTCAAATTGAAGAGAAAGTTGGGCAGCCAATCTTGTGCAAAACTAGGGAAGGAACAGTCCACCATTACAACCATTACATTGTGGGAATGGCCAACATCGCCGTGGCAGAGAATACACATTGATTATGATGGTCCACTGGAGGGTCACATGTTCTTAGTGAATGTGAACACGCACTCGAAATGACCAGAAGGCACGATTATAAGTCGTCAATGACTGAGCAGATCATTCATTGAGAAAATAGACAAAATGTTCGCAAGGATTGGCAGTGACAATGGTGCACAGTTTACTTAGTGAAAATCGCTTATTGTCACAAGTGATTGTCACAATGATGAGGCTGTTTAGCACAGGGCTAAATCGCTGGCTTTGAAAGCAGACCAAGCAGGCCAGCAGCACAGTTCGGTTCCCGTAACAGCCTCCCCGAACAGGCGCCGGAATGTGGCGACTAGGGGCTTTTCGCAGTAACTTCATTTGAAGCCTACTCATGACAATAAGCGATTTTCATTTTTCATTTCAAGTAGGCTTCGAATGAAGTTACTGTGAAAAGCCCCTAGTCGCCACATTCCGGCGCCTGTTCGGGGAGGCTGTTACGGGAATCGAGCCGTGCTGCTGGCCTGCCTTGGTCTGCTTTCAAAGCCAGCGATTTAGCCCTGTGCTAACTTTGAAGGAGTTTGAGGACTATTTGAAAGGTAATCAGTATACTGTATACCAAGTCAGCTCCGTGTCATCCATACAGGCAGAGGTTCAGAGGATCTCGGGTTTACAAAGGGTGCAAAGCATGTGGTTCTTTTCCATCTATTCCAAGGACTGCAATGAATGAAGGTATGTCAAGTACCAATTTATATATATATGCGTATTAATAATTAATTAGCAGCATTGTTAAATAATTAATAATTCATGTTGAGTCTGCGACTCCACACAATATATAATGGGAGACATTTTTAAATTGGGAGTTTGCATTGGTGAGTATTTGATATGAATTATTTAAATAAGATTTACGTGAAAATTACAATTGCATTTTCAGAGTATATATTGTTAGAGGTTGGTGACCTTTGTTTTAATGGGATATTTTATTGCTAGCTGATGGTCAGTCTATAGCCATCCCTTTCAATTCTGCTCAGTACTTGGGCAGCACGGTAGCATAGTGGTTAGCACTGTGGCTTTAAATCACTGAGTGTCTTTAAGACAGAGATAGATAGATTTTTGACCAATAAGGGGATCAGGGGTTATGGGGAGAAGGCAGGAGAATGGGGATGAGAAAAATATCAGCCATGATTGAATGGCGGAGCAGCTCGATGGGCCGAGTGGCCTAATTCTGTTCCTATGTCTTATGGCTTAAGGATTCACTGCGCCAGGGTCCCAGGTTCGATTCCTGGCTGGGTCACTGTCTGTGCGGAGTCTGCACGTTCTCCCCGTGTCTGCGTGGGTTTCCTCCGGACGCTCCGGTTTCCTCCCACAGTCCAAAGATGTGCCGGTTAGGTGGATTGGCCATGATGAATTGCCTCTTTGTGTCCAAAAAGGTTAGGAGGGGTTATTGGGTTATGGGAATAAGGTGGAAGTGAGGGTTTAAGTGGGTTGGTGCAGACTCGATGGGCCAAATGGCCTCCTTCTGCACTGTATGTTTAATGTTCTACAGCATTGAAAACTGATGTTGGGGGTTAATCAAATTAACCTGGGATCTTGAGAATGGGACCAGGGGCTTCACAACTGAGAGCTGACACTGAAGGCCTGAAAATGGTCCTTTAAATCTTTGCATATTGTGTACGTGCCAGTTAGTCAGTGTCCCGTTGACACAATTCCTTCTCCTTCTTGTAGGCAATGGGGCTGGCTGCGAGAAGAATGATTCCAGGATTGAGAACCTTCAGTTCTGCGGAGAGATTGGTGAGTCTGGGACTGTTCCCCTTGGAGAAGGAGGGGGCTAAGGAGGTTTTCCACAGACGTCCGAAATCAGAGTGGATGGGGAGAAACCGGGCCGGATTCTCCGGCCCCCTCAAGCCCTGCGTTTCTCGGCCGGCGTGTCATGGGCTGGGGCTGGATTCCATCGTCCTGCCGCTTGCCAGGATTTCCCATTGCAGTGGCCCCAAGCCGCGGGGAACCCCACAGGCGGGGGAGCACTGTCAGCGGGGGGGAAAGTGAATCACGACACGTGGAGGATTCCAGCCACCGTTCCCATTCGTAAAAGCACCAAGAATGAGAGGGCACAGATCAAAACTGTGGTGAATGTAACTCCGTAATTCACACTGTATTGTATATACATGAGACCATGCATTTGTAAGCGCAGTTGCGATGCCCGGCCACTAGGGGGAGTAGCGCTGGGAATGCTTAGGAGTTTGTACAGGGCTCCACCCATGACTCCTCCCCCTGGACTGCTGTATAAATACCAATGCTCAGAGCCAGTCGTTCAGTTCATCGAGAGTTCAACGCGGAACAGGCTGGCTCTGTTGTAAGTAGATTAAAACCACTGTTCATATCTTAAAGCACGTGTCTAGTGAATTGATGGTTCCATCAGAAACGATCGGCAAAATGAGCAAATGTGGTGTGAGGAGAGACGGTTCCACACAACGAGTGGTTGGGATCTGGAACGAGCTGCCTGGAAGTATGGTGGAGGCAGGTTCAATCGATGATTATTTGAATAGAAACAATGTGCAGGGTTACAGGGAAAAGGCAGGGGCGAACGACACTAAGTCAAGATGCTCATTTGGAGATTCGGTGGATGCACCAAATGGTCTCCTTCAGTGCCGTAACAATTCTGTGGTTCTGTGACCTACCTTCCCTTCACTGACGCACGTTGACTTGCTGATCCATGTGTCTCTGGGCCTCTCTCTGCTGCCCGGGGCTCTGCACTCCTCCAATTCCAGGGGCTGGTTTAGCTCACTGGGCTAAATCGCTGGCTTTTATAGCAGACCAAGCAGGCCAGTAGCACGGTTCGATTCCCGTACCAGCCGTGCCGGAATGTGGCGACTAGGGGCTTTTCACAGTAACTTAATTGCAGCTTACTGGTGACAATAAGCGATTTTCATTTCATTTCATTTCTGGCCTTTTGAACATCAGCAATTTCCATTGCCCCCTCCATTGGTGGCTGTGCCTTCAGCTTCCTGAGTCCTAATCTCTGGAATTCCCTCCTGAAACCTCTCTGGCTCTCCCTCCTCCTGCCAGATGCTTCTTAAAACCAACCTCCGACCAAACCGTTGCTCTTTTGCTGAGATGTCTCCCTAACTGAAGCGTGTTCCTCCTTCGAAAAAAAAAAGCAGAGCTGAAATTCTCCAGCAGCTATGGTGGGATTTGAACCCTCACTCACTGGATTGTCCGCCTAGGCTTCTGGATTACTCATTCAATAACATGATGACGACACTGCTGGGTCTGTTTCTGAGGGGCACTGCGCGAGGAATTGCTTATCGCATTTGGTCAATACTGAATCTGACAGGAGAAAATACAAAAAGAGATTACTCTATTTGCAATCACCGCCGCCTCTAACCTGTCTACTGAAGAAGCAGAAATTAAAATGTTGCGCTCTTTGCAATGGCGTGGCGTCAGATGCAAATTGCACAAATATTGCCATCGTATAAGCAGGGGGTGTAATAACTTACAGCATATTTTATCCTCCGTTTGGTCATTTAATCTCCAGACTGTCAGAGACATTTTTTGTGCATTTATTAATATTGTACAGATGCTGCTGCAGCTGTTAGGTGAGGGCTGGATGGAGATCGTGCAGAGTCACGGGATCCAATTTCTATGCCAGACCAGAAACTGTTTCGGTGTTGGAGGTGTGAATTATTCATTGGTGTAAATCTCGCAGCGCGCCGCTTCTTTCAGCAGTCCACATGTGCCCTTGTCTAATTCTTCGGATAAGTGTGGGGGAGTGTGTGACAGCAACGTATTAGCCTGTGCGATTATTACACATGACAGTGTTTACTGATGCTGCGAGGGGCCTGAGCAGCTCTGTGGTGCTGGGATTGAAGCTGTTGGCAGAGGCATGTTATCGTGTCCCACATTGGAGACCGTTCATGGAGCCATTCCAATAAAGCTTTAATAAGAAATAGCTGAACCAGTTATAAATATTCAGAGCAGCGCGACGGGCTGCACTTGACTTTGTTGCTCAATCACTATGCTGCCTCCCATGTAAATTTAGTGTGAGTTGGTAGTTCTAATTGAGTGGATAACAATATTCCCAGCACACTTCGTAACGGAAGTCAACACAACACAAGTGCATTGTAGCAGCGGTCGCTCGGTCAGTCAGCGGGTTGAAGGTTCAAATCCCACTCCAGAGACTTGAGTGTGTAGTTCAGACTGACACTGCATGCGGGGCAGCCCTTTGTAGAAAATGTGGCCGCCAATAAGCACACAGTAAGATCCCATAAACAGCAATGAGATCAATTACCAGGTAGTCGGTGCTTATAGATGAAAGAGGGAAGGATATTGGCTGGGGCACCGGGGAGAAGGCCCTTCTTCGACTAGTTCCACGGGATTGTTTACATCCCCCGGAGAGGGCAGGCGTGGGCCACTGCTTCAGTCCTCACCCAAACAATGGCATCTTCAACACGGCAGCACCAGAGTGTCAGCTTCAGACGATGGGCGAGGTTCCCTGGCCTACCCTGGGGCGTGTTTCACGGCGGCAGGCAGAGGCCCGCCTTGGCCGGCAGCGAGATCGCCTGGGCCTACCTCTCTTCGGCGCTTACTTACTTCAATGTCCATCTGCCACATTTTAGACCGCTTGCCACATTGATCAAGATTGCTTTGCAGCTGCTGATGTTGGTACATATCCAAATACCAGTTCCTCTTGGCCTCTGAACCCTTGATGCAGACATGGCACAAAAATGACCCCCCAGAACTGAATCCTGTGGGAGATCACGTCCGACAGCTCTTAACGAACATCCTTAAATGCGACGTTATCCCTTCTGACTAACACTTCATGCAGTTTTCCATCCTTCCACTCATTCCATACGCCTTAACCTTCCCCACTTATCTCCCAAATGGTATCTTGCCAAAGGTTTCCCTGCGGTGCAGGTTTGTCAAGCACTGGGAGCAGGGTGTAATTGTCTGAGAAGTTTACATTGCCACTTTCCATTATTGATTGTAAATTTATGATGGAGAACGTTGGCCACAGGGAGTGCGGGTTGGAGGAAGTGCACTCAAACTTTGATACATGTTATAAATATGTCATTTATATTTCATGCACTTCAGGCAATTTCTTTTCATGGCCAAATTTTTAGGTCATTTTGTACCAGTTCATAGTTCATAGAGTTTACAGTGCAGAAGGAGGCCATTCGGCCCATCAAGACTGCACCGGCCCTTGGAAAGAGCACCCTACTTAAGCCCAGGCTTCCAACCTGTCTCCGAAACCCCACCTAACCTTTTGGACACTAAGGGGAAATTTCTCATGGCCAATCCATCTAACCCGCTCATCTTTGGACTGTGTGAGGAAACCGGAGCACCCGGAGGAAACCCACGCGCACACACGGGGAGAACGTGCAAACTCCACACAGACAGTCACCGAGGCCGGAATTGAACCCGGGACCCTGGAGCTGTGAGGCAGCAGTGCTAACCACGATGTCCACCATTCCTAACTGAAAAATTAAACGGGTTTCAACTCCTCTGAAGGTTTGGGGCAAATCAGAAATTCACTCAATGTAGTAAATGTGATTGCAAACCCCACATGAGTTCTATCGCTAGGTATCATTCAATAACCAACAACTGTTACATTTTTAAGCTCAGAAGGCGATTGTTTTTTCTACAGGCTCAGTTCTGCACTATAGAGCAGTGACTGATGTAACAATCACAGTGGAAACTGGGCAAAGGCTTGGCTTCAAACGCAGTACTGGGAATTGGATATATAAATTCAGGCAAAGGCTTCAATACTTTAATTAGCTTATCCTGCACCAGCCTATTTACTTTGCAGGCCATGAACCAACAGAGTATCAATAAAGCAAAGAAAGAACTTGAGTTTATTTATTGACTTATTACATTGTCAAAGCAGTGGAAACAGAAAGCCTCGTATTTACACTGCAACTTTCATCAGCTCAGGCAACAGAGATCGCAGGGGTACAGAGGAAGGACAGGCGGAGAGGAACAAGCTAAATTGCCCTTGCAGAGAAATGACATGGGCTCAATGAGGCTGCTTCCTGGGCTGTTACCATTCCGGGATACTGAAAAGTGCATGACAGGCAATGAAGTACTTCGGAAGTGTAGTCCCAGTTGTAACAGAGGCAAAGCAGCAGCCAGTTTGTGCACAGGAAGCTCCCAAAAAGAACAATGAAACAACCGTCAAGATCATGGGCAGCAGGGTAGCACAAGTGGCTAGCACTGTGGCTTCACAGATCCAGGGTCCCTGGTTCGATTCCCGGCTTGGGTCACTGTCTGTGCGGAGTCTGCACGTTCTCCCCGAGTCTGCGTGGGTTTCCTCCGGTTTCCTCCCACAGTCCAAAGACTTGCAGGTTAGGTGGATTTGCCATGATAAATTGCCCCTCAGTGTCCAAAATTGCCCTGAGTGACCAAAAAGGTTAGGAGGGGTCATTGGGTTACGGGGATAGGGTGGAAGTGAGGGCTTAAGTGGGTTGGTGCAGACTCGATGGGCCGAATGGCCTCCTTCTGCACTGTATGTTCTATGTTCTATCATCTGTTTCAGGTGTTGGTTGAGGGATCAATGTGGGACAGGAATCCCGAAACAGCCTTGGCCACGAACTATCGGCCACTTGCGTCCGGCGTGGATCCACGCGAGCTGGTCAGATGGCGGGAGCGGACGAAATCGGGATCCTGGATCCGGTCGGATTCTGATCTAACCGGCCCAGTACCGGATCCCGCCTAGAGGTGGCGAGGTTCCAATTAACACAAATTGAGGGCAATCTCCATATCGTTAACGGGATCGATGCCCTATCGAATGACCTCCCGAGATCTAACTGGCTCCCCAGCGGGAGGTCACGCGAGCGACCTTTAGCACCTATTTAAAAACGGGAAACGAGCGCAATGGCTGCTTTTCATAATAACCTTTAGTGTCACAAGTAGGCTTACATTAACCCTGCAATGAAGTTACTGTGAAAATCCCCTAGTGCCACATTCCGGCGCCTGTTCGGGTACACAGAGGGAGAATTCAGAATGTCCAATTCACCCAACAAGCACGTCTTTCGGAACTTGTGGGAGGAAACCGGAGCACCCGGAGGGAACCCGGAGGGAGAACGTACAGACTCCGCACAGACAGTGTCCCAAGCTTTTTGAAAGAAAGACTTAGAAAAGAAATGAAAATCGCTTATTGTCACGAGTAGTCTTCAATGAAGTTACTGTGAAAAGACCCTAGTCGCCACATTCCGGCGCCTGTCCGGGGAGGCTGGTACGGGAATCGAACCGTGCTGCTGGCCTGCCTTGGTCTGCTTTCAAAGCCAGCGATTTAGCTGAGTGAGCTAAACCAGCTAAACCAGAGAGGCCATGGAGAAGGAATGGGGATGGGACCCCTTGAAACCCTTTCCTCTCGTACCCCAGATTAGTACCAAATTGCATTTTGAATGCTTATCTATCCTCTCCCAGTTGCCTCAAAAATTACCCTCGGGATCTACCAGCCTCTGCAAGAAGTTCAATCCGGTGGCGGAATTACATTTATTTTTTGCTACATTATATTCTCTGCTCCCATTATCTTCCCGTCATTTAAAGTAATGAAAGCAGACTTCACCCTCCCTGACCTAGTCACTATTTGCATCCATCAATGAGGTTCCCTTTTAATCATCTCCACTCTATTAGTTCATCACCATCAACACTCGGATCCATTATCGTTGCTCCTTTGCACCTTATCCTGATCTTGCTCATTTCTCTGTTGCTGCAGATGACTCCCACTGCAATCTGACTCATACACGCCTTCACTTCTACACCATTCCAGTCGACTAGCATCCTTTATTGTCCCAGCCTTGTATCCAAACATTTTAATGTCCTCCAAAATGAAATTTAAAAAAACTTCGGAGGCTGGAAGTCTGAAACAAAAACAGGGAATTCTGGAAAATCTCACCAGGCCTGTGCAGGGAGAAACGGAGTTCGCCTTTCGAGTCTGAGATTGCAACAAAGATGTGTCGGTCACAATACAGAAGAAAGGGTTTTTAAAAATAAATTTCGAGCCTTTTTTTCCAGTCAAGGGGCAATTTAGCCCGGCCAATCCACCTACCGAGCCTACACATCTTTGGGTTGTGGGGGTGAGACCCAGACAGACACGGGGAGAATGTGCAAACTCCACACGGACAGTGACCCAGGGCCGGAATTCGAACCCGGGTCCTCTGCGCCGTGAGGCAGCAGTGCTAACCACTGCGCCACCGTGCCACCCCAGGGAATGGCAGGAATAGGAGGTGGTAGTCATTGCAAAAGATATCCAAATATGTTCATGGGTTTATAAAGGTCAGCGCTCAGTCAAAACAAAACTAAAGAACAAGTGGCAGATGGCCCGGTGGGGGAGGAGATGTTTGCGTTGCGGCAAAAATGGTTTGGATGTAAAATAAAAAGGTCAAGTTTGGGGAGAAAGGTCACAGTCTGAAGTTGTTGGACTCAATGTTGAGACCCGGGGGCTGCAACCTGCCCAATCGGCAGATGGGAAGCTGCTCCCCCAGTTTATGCCGGGATTCACTGGAACATTGCAGCAGGCCGAGGAGGGACATGAGAGCCAGGTGCTGAGTTCAAGTAGCAAGTGAGCGGAGGGTTGGGTCCTGTTTGTGGACTGAGCAAAGGTGTTCTGTGAAGCGGTCACCCAGTCTGCGTTTAGCTTCCTCAATGTAGAGGAGGGCGCATTGGGAGCAGCGAATATAGTGGATCAAATTGAAGGAGGTGCAAGTGAAATGCTGGAAGGAGTGTTTGGGGTCTTGAATATTGTGAAGGTAAAGGGACAGGAGTTGTACCTTCTGCGATTGCAAGGGAAGGGGCTGTGGGAAGGGGATGAGGAGTTGGGCGTGATGGAGGTGTGGGCTAGGGTGTCACGGAGGGAGTGGCCCCTGCGGATTGTGGTGGGGGTGGGGGGGGGGGGGGGGTGATGTGTTTCTTGGTGGCATCATGCTGGATTGGCGGAAATGGCGGAGGGAGCTCCTTTGAATGCTGAGGCTGGTTGGGTGAAAAGTGAGGACGACAGGGACCCTATCGCGGTTCTGGTGGGGGGGAGGGGGGAGGAAGGGAAAGGGTGAGGGCAGACGTGCTGGAAATAGGTCAAACCCGGTTGAGTGCCCTCTCAACCACAGGTGAGGGAAAACCTCAGTTAAGGAAAAACACAAACATGTCAGAAGCACCGTGTTCAAAGGTGGCGTCATCGGAACAGATGTGACGGACGGAGGTGGAGAAACTGGGGGAATGGGATGGAGTCCTTACAGGAAGCAGGGTGTGAGGAGCTGTAGCCGAGGTAGCTGTGGGAGTCGGTGGGTTTGCAATGAATATTGGTGGTCATTCTATCACCGAAAATGGAGACAGAGAGGTCAAGGAAGGGAAGGGAAGTGTCAGAGATGGACCAGGTGAAGGTGAGCGAAGGGTGGGAATTGGAAACAAATGAGATCAATGTTTCCAGGTGTGGTGAATTATATACCTCGTAATTCACACTGCATTGCCTAATGTATTGTGTCCTTGTGGGCTGTCTGTGAGCCGTTGTGCGGCTCTGCCCAGAGGGGGAGATGAGGAGTTTGTACTGGGCTCCACCCTTGGCTCCGCCCATGGCTCCGCCCATGACTCCTCCCACTAGCCGGAAGTATAAAGCACTGCAGCCGTAAGCCTGCTCTCAATTCCTCTGGTCGCAGGCTGGCTTAGTTGTAAGACTATTAAAGCCACAGTTTACTTCCAATCATGTGTCTTGTGAATTGATGGTCTCATCACCAGGTCCAGACGGGAGCTTGAAACAGCTCCTAGCGGAAGGGAACCCGAGTAAGAATACAACAAGGAATGTTTCACATACCCCACAGGCATAACTGAGGCCCAAGTGGGTACCCACAGCCAAGCCTTTTATTTGGAGGATGTGAGACAGGTTAGAGGAGATTATTTAGAGACAAAAGAAGTTCAGCCAGGCAGGGGAGAATGCTGGTGGATGGGGATTGTCAAGGAGGAATCACCCCCTCTTACACAGTGCAAAACCCATCACACTTCGCCTTCTGTCTAACTCTGAAGAAGAAGCATGTGGACTTGAAACGTTAACTCTGTTTCTCTCTCCACTGCCAGGCCTGCTGGGCTTTCTGGCATTTTCTGTTTTTATTAACACGCCCTCTCTGCCTAGTGCCGTGTTTGCCAAGGACAAACAATCTGCTGGTCCTGGATGCCTTCCTCAGTCAGCTAGTCTTCATTCTCCTCTGTTTGTTTTCGGGTGACTCTGGCTAATCTTCAGTCATTTGTCAGTATCTTAACCCGCCATTCAATTATTGAGCGGACGGTCTCCAATGCTTTGGCAGGTGCTCAGTGCTATCACCGTTTCAGAACCAGACATTTACAGTCTAGCACCGTACGCCTCAACGTCCAGATGCTTTGTCGAGAAAGGGCAATGGTCCAGATGTGGAACTCCACTCGACATGTCTCCTGTCTCACAATAAGAATTCCAAAATCAACATCAGTGAGAGAGGTGGGTCGGAATCTTACCGTAAAATGCCAAGTGTTGTCCCGGTGACAAAAATGGTGCAAATTCCACCGGCGGCAATTCTAACGGAATTTTCACCCTCTGAAGCAAAAGTGTTTTTCTTCAGGTGAATCTGCTGCACCCTTGGCGGCTTCTCGCTGATTCACTCACCCCGGAGAGGGTGGGATTCTGCGTTTCTGAGGCGAGGGGCTAGCTTCTCCGATTTGAGGCTAAGTCCGGCCTGAAAAGGGGCGCGAGCTACTCCATCGTCAACGGGCCTCACCTGGCAGCCATCCACCACTTCCCAGGGGGCTAGTATGGCGCCGGAGTGCTCTCCGCAGCTGCGGCAGCCGAAGGCCAGAGCCCCACGGCCGGCGCGAGTTCGCGAGGGTTTCCGTCTCCGCGCCGGCCCACAGGTAATATGCCGGAGCCCTACTGGGGCCCGGTACGGAGGAACATCGGCCCCCACGGAACCATCCCACCCACCAATCGGAAGCCAGGAGAGGCCGGCGTCATCAATGGGTACACCGCACGCCATTGGGACGGCCTCAGGACCGTCACCTGAAGGCCCTTCCCCCCCCCCGATGCTCGGCTCCCGATGGGCCGACTTCCTGACGGCGTAGGGCACGTGTGCCGTTTTGGAGGGGGCGGAGCATCCGAAAACAGGCGCCGCCCCCCCCGATTCTGGCGTCAAAACGGATTCTCCGGCCAATGAGACCTGACGCCGTGAAACTTCCTGGGGTCTGGATTCGATGTTTAGGACACCAGGGCGACTCCCGCCCTCACAGTATCTAACTGTGCTGCTGCCTCTGCTGGGTCTGCCCTGCCGGTGAGACAGGACATTCCCAGGAATGGTGACAGCGCTGTCTGGAATGTTGTCTGTAAGGTATGATTCTGTGAGTATGACTATGTCAGGCTGTTGCTTGACCAGTCTGTGAGACAGCTCTCCCAACTTTGGCACAAGCCCCTAGATGTTAGTGAGGAGGAATTTGCAGGGTCGGCAGGGCTGGGTTTGCCGTTATCGTTTCTGGTGCCTGGTCATAATGGATGGACCGTCCGGTTTCATTCCATTTTATTGACTTTGACTTTGATACAAGCGTGTGGCTTGCTCGGCCATTTCAGACAGCATTCAGAGTGTTACCAATTCGGCTCGGAGACGCCAATAATGTTGCCCTTTTTAACTGGATACTAATATGACAGTTATTAATGATGATATTGCTTTCAGAGTCGCCAAGTAGCAGGTGATACCACCACAACGTTTAGCCGGATATCGATCAAAGACCCAACAACCAGTTAGTTAGTTCAAGTTCAATGATAGTTTATTTACCGAAGAATTATTTCGACATGCAACATAAAACACTGCAAGCTAAATTACACCTAACACTACAACAACCTGTACTTAACTTCAGGCACCCGGCTGTATGCAGAGGAACAAGGCCTCTGTTTGGATCTTGCGTGGCTGGGTCTGGAGAAGTGACTTCGTTTCTGCTGGGCTCATCCGTCTGGTGCCGATTGTTGGTCTTGAACTTGCTTCTGGTCGCGATGCTGCAATTGGTATCAGGCGTAGGCCGGGCTAAGAGAGACCGAGCGCCGGGGCTAAGAGAGACTGAACACATGGCAGTGTCTCTCTTTATCCTTTGGGGGTTTCGCACTCTTTTGGGCGGTCCATGGCTTTGGACCCAATAATTCGACAAGCTTCGATTACTGCCTTCGATTTTGGCCAATAAAGGGGCGGGTGCCTCGATGGCTGGGCGTGCCCAGAGCGGTCATTGACCGTGGCTGTTTAGGCTTCCTGGGTGAAGGGAGTGGCTCCGATGAGTCTGTATCTGATACCTGAGTGCAAATCTTTTGTTCTGGAGAAACAGGCCATTAGAATGCCAATTGGCTGGGGGTTTCGATATTGTCTGGTTATCTAGTGGCCAATATACACTTCAGCTCTGAGTTCGTCTGGATCCTGCATTGGCCATATTTCCCATGATTCTTTGCAAGTGGCCATGTTTCCCTTTGTAAGTGGCCATCCCAGTTGGCTACAAGAGTCAACCACATTGCTGTGGGTCTGGAGTCACATGCTGACTGGGAGATGCCGCAAAGATCACCATTGCTGCCCTTAAACAAGACGCTCGCAGGGACTGCAACGTGAGGTGGCAGGGCGCACTGGAATCTGAGCTAGTGAGTGAGAGAAGACTGTGTGAGAGGGGGTGGGCGAGTATGCGTGTGTTTGTGTGTGTGTGGAGGAGCAGGGGGGGGGGGGGGGGGGGGAAGAGCCCGCTGGGGGAAGAGATAGAGTATATGTGTTGGTGGAGAGAGTTTGAAGGTGGAGTGAGAAGATGTGAGGGGGAGAGAGGGGAGAGAGAGTGTGAGGAGGAGAGAGAGGAGAGAGTGTGAGGGGAGAGAGTGAGGGGAGAGAGGCGAGAGAGAGTGTGAGGGGGAGAGAGAGGAGAGAGAGTGTGAGGGGAGAGAGAGTGTGACGGGGAGAGAGAGGAGAGAGTGTGAGGGGAGAGAGTGTGAGGGGAGAGAGGCGAGAGAGAGTGTGAGGGGGAGAGAGGGGAGAGAGAGTGTGAGGGGAGAGAGGGGAGAGAGAGTGTGAGGGGGAGAGAGAGTGTGAGGGGAGAGAGGGGAGAGAGAGTGTGAGGGGAGAGAGAGAGGAGAGAGAGTGTGAGGGGAGAGAGGGGAGAGAGTGTGTGAGGGGAGAGAGGGGAGAGAGAGTGTGAGGGGAGAGAGGGGAGAGAGAGTGTGAGGGGGAGAGAGAGGAGAGAGAGTGTGAGGGGAGAGAGGGGAGAGAGTGTGAGGGGAGAGAGGGGAGAGAGAGTGTGAGGGGGAGAGAGAGGAGAGAGAGTGTGAGGGAGAGAGGAGAGAGAGTGTGAGGGGAGAGAGGGAGAGAGGTGAGAGGAGCGAGGGGAGAGGAGAGGTGAGGGGAGAGAGAGTGTGAGAGGGGAGAGAGAGGGAGAGAGTGTGAGGGGAGAGAGAGAGAGAGTGTGAGGGGGAGAGAGGGAGAGAGAGTGTGAGGGGAGAGGGGAGAGAGAGTGTGAGAGGGAGAGAGGGAGAGAGGAGCTGCTGAGGGGAGAGAGGGAGAGAGAGTGTGAGGGGAGAGAGGGGAGAGAGGAGCTGCGAGGGGGAGAGAGGGGAGAGAGAGTGTGAGGGGAGAGAGGGGAGAGAGGAGCTGCGAGGGGGAGAGAGGGGAGAGAGTGTGAGGGGAGAGAGGGGAGAGAGGAGCTGCGAGGGGGAGAGAGGGGAGAGAGTGTGAGGGGCGAGAGGGGAGAGAGAGTGTGAGGGGAGAGAGGGGAGAGAGTGTGAGAGGGAGAGAGGAGCTGCGAGGGGGAAGAGGGGAGAGAGAATGTGAGGGGAGAGAGGGGAGAGAGAGTGTGAGGGGAGAGAGGGGAGAGAGAGTGTGAGGGAGAGAGGAGCTGCGAGGGGGGAGAGGGGAGAGAGAGTGTGAGGGGAGAGAGGGGAGAGGGAGCGTGAGGGGGAGAGAGGGGAGAGGGAGCGTGAGGGGGAGAGAGGAGCTGCGAGGGGGAGAGGGAGTGTGAGGGAAATTGGTCTGAGCGGGTAAGAGGTAAGAGAGACTGTAAGGGAGGAGAATGTGTGAGGGGAGAGGGTGTCAGGGGAGAGGGAGACGGTGTCAGGGGAGAGGGTGTCAGGGGAGAGGGAGAGGGTGTCAGGGGAGAGGGGTAGGGTGTCAGTGGAGAGGGAGAGGGTGTCAGGGGAGAGGGAGAGGGTGTCAGGGGAGAGGGTGTGAGGGAGAGGGTGAGGGGGAGAGGGTGTGAGGAGAGAGGGAGAGGGTGTCAAGGGAGAGGGTGTGGGGGAGAGGGGGAGAGGGAGAGGGTGTCAGGGGAGAGGGAGAGGGTGTCAGGGGAGAGGGTGTGAGGGGAGAGGAGAGGGGTGTCAGGGGAGAGGGTGAGCGGGTGTGAGGGGAGAGGGAGAGGGTGTCAGGGGAGAGGGTGTGAGGGGAGAGGGAGAGGGTGTCAGGGGGAGAGGGTGTGAGGGGAGAGGGAGAGGGTGTGAGTGGAGAGGGTGAGGGGGAGAGGGTGAGGGGGAGAGGGTGTGAGGGGAGAGGGGGAGAGGGTGAGGGGGAGAGGGTGTGAGGGGAGGGAGAGGGTGTCAGGGAAGAGGGGTGAGAGGGTGTGAGGGGAGAGGGAGAGGGTGTCAGGGGAGAGGGTGTGAGGGGAGAGGGAGAGGGTGTCAGGGGAGAGGGTGTGAGGGGGAGAGGGTGAGGGTGTGAGGGGAGAGGGTGAGGGGGAGAGGGTGAGGGGGACAGGGTGAGGGTGTGAGGGGAGAGGGGGAGAGGGTGAGGGGGAGAGGGTGTGAGGGGAGAGGGAGAGGGTGTGAGGGGAGAGGGCGAGGGTGTGAGGGAGAGGGTGTGAGGGGAGAGGGTGTGAGGGGAGAGGGAGAGGGTTGTCAGGAGACAGGGTGTGAGGGGAGCGGGTGTCAGGGGAGAGGGTGTGAGGGGAGAGGGAGAGGGGTGTGAGGGGAGAGGGAGAGGGTTGTGAGGGGAGAGGGTGTGAGGGGAGAGGGTGTGAGGGGAGGGGAGGGGTGTGAGGGGAGAGGGAGAGGGTGTGAGGGGAGAGGGTGTGAGGGGAGAGGGTGTGAGGGGAGAGGGAGAGGGTGTCAGGGGAGAGGGTGTGAGGGGAGGGGAGTGAGGGGAGAGGGAGAGGGTGTGAGGGGAGAGAGGGTGTGAGGGGAGAGGGTGTGAGGGGAGAGGGAGAGGGTGTCAGGGGAGAGGGTGTGAGGGGGAGAGGGTGAGGGGGAGAGGGTGAGGGGGAGAGGGTTGTGAGGGGAGAAGGGGGAGAGGGTGAGGGGGAGAGGGTGTGAGGGGAGAGGGAGAGGGTGTCAGGGGAGAGGGTGTCAGGGGGAGAGGGTGTGAGGGGGAGAGGGTGTGAGGGGAGAGGGCAGAGGTGTGTAGGGGCGCGGGTGTGATGGGATAGGGAGAGGGTGTGATGGGGAGAGGGATAGGGTGTCAGGGAGAGGAGTGTTCTGTAAGGGCTGAGAGGGAGAGAGGGTTTCGAGGGGAGAGGGTGTGAGGGAGAGGGAGCCGAGGGTGTGAGGGGTGAGGAGGGTTGTGAGGGAGAAGGAGAGGGTGTCAGGGGAGAGGGTTGTAAGGGAGAGGGAGAGGGTGTCAGGGAGCGGCGTGAGGGGAGATGAGGGTAGTGAGGGGAGAAGGAGAGGTGTCAGGGGAGAGGGTGGTGAGGGGAGAGGGAGAGGGTGGTCAGCGGGAGGAGGGTTGAGGGGGATGAGGGTGAGGGGGGAGGGTGTGAGGGGAGAGGGGAGAGGGTGTCAGGGGAGAGGGTGTGAGGGGGACAGCTAGTCTGACTCTAATATGCCGTTCCCTGAGGTAACCAAGGCCCCCATTGCCTTTGAGACCTCAGGCGAATTGCCGTCCAGTACTGGTCTCACAAAGGGGCCACGGTATTCATGGGGATCTCCAGGGGATCGGAGGCCGCAAGGATGCTTTTCCCTCTGGGCAGGTTGGCACCCTGGCACTGCCATGGTGCCCAGATGGCATTTTGTACACGGCGGTGATTGGGCTGGGGGGGGGGGGTTCACTGGGCATGTGTGTGGGGATGGGGGGGGGGGGCCTGATATAGTGAGTTGGGGCTTGGTGGGGTTCGGGGCTTGCATGGGGAACTGGCGAGATCCGGATGGCGGGCGTTCCCGCCGAGGGCCCATATCCAACCGGCTGGGCGCTCCGAGCATCGGGAAACACGCGGGACTCTGTTACCATTTGGTTAGATCGGATCCTCATACCTCTATTTCTTTTTTTTGCTCAGCAAGTTATTTCTGTCCAACTCCCTTTTCTTTCAAATGAATGTGCAATGTTGCGCCGAACTTTATCTTTCCACAAATTTGCTCATCGGCCTCCTGTGTGTGAAATATTTTGAAGTGTCCCCACCCCCAGGTGAAAGGCTGAGAGACGTGTCTGCTCTTCAGAAACGAGCCCCCGCCTCACCAACCTTTCTTGATAAATAACCGAATATATGAAGGTGCCAGGAGCGTAATCATTGTTGGATGGGGCTGTGCTTTCGTCTGTGATGTTGTGTGTGCTTGAACCTAATACTAAACACAGTAACTCCCGGTTTGGTAGCAGCTGAGTGAATGTGCGGCATGTCATTACTGGAACTTTGTTAGACGAGCAGACAGGATTGAGATTCCCGAGTTCTTCACTTCCAAGAACATTCATCGCCTTTAAACTATGTTGTGAATCCAATAATCAGAATCTATCTGTATTCTCTAACTTAATAGATATCTTATAATTTAACTTAAGAACTCTGCAATTTTCTTTCTCCTCGGGGCTTAAGACTGTAAGGAAAGCCATGCATTGCAGTCACACATTGCCCATGATTTCCCTTACCTGTGATCGTTCATTCAGTCTCTCCCTCTGAATTAGAATTATAGAATTTACAGTGCAGAAGGAGGCCATTCGGCCCATCAAGTCTGCACCGGCTCTTGGAAAGAGCACCCTACCCAAGGTCCACACCTCCACCCTATCCCCATAACCCAGTAACCCCACCCAACACTAAGGGCAATTTTGGCCACTATGGGGCAATTTAGCATGGCCAATCCACCTAACCTGCACATCTTTGGACTGTGGGAGGAAACCGGAGCACCCGGAGGAAACCCACACAGACACGGGGAGGATGTGCAGACTCCGCACAGACAGTGACCCAAGCCGGAATCGAACCTGGGACCCTGGGGCTGTGAAGCGATTGTGCAATCAACAATGCACAATGAGAAGACCCAATAGGGAATGACGGTTGCTGTATATATAAGTGAAAAATAAAGTAAGTTTATTTTTCACTCCTGTCTGACAAAAACTGGATTTTCAACTCCAGATTTTTATTGGATTCAGATTTCACTATCTGCCGTGATGGGATTTGAACCCAGATCTCCCGAGCGTTATCCCAAGTGGCTGAACTGCAAATCCACTGTGCAAGACCACTGCACCACCATTGCCCCAACAGTCTCCGCCTGTCACACTGACTACGTCTCTTGGGGTGACTGATACAGAATCGATGGATAAATATGAAATTAGTAAAATCTATTGCTGTTTACATACAAGGAACACACTGGGCTGAAATGTCCACCCTGGGCTCTGATCGCACAACACCAGTTTGTCTTTAAATAGCGTCTTTGCTGTAATGATTCACCCCAAAGTAGTTTGCAGACGCGTTTCAAAATATAATTTGACACAAAGCTCCTCCATCCAATCCCCATCCTCCAACCAGTCCCCGTCCATCTCAGCCTCCTCCATCCAATCCCCATCCTCCAGCCAATCCCCATCCTCCATCCAATCCCCATCCTCCATCCAATCCCCATCCTCCATCCAATCCCCATCCTCCAGCCAGTCCCCATCCATCCCAGCCTCCTCCACCCAGTCCCCATCCTCCAGCCAGTCCCCGTCCATCACCAGCCTCCTCCACCCAGTCCCCACCCTCCACCCAGTCCCCATCCTCCACCCAGTCCCCACCCTCCACCCAGTCCCCATCCTCCAGCCAGTCCCCGTCCATCCCAGCCTCCTCCACCCAGTCCCCACCCTCCACCCAGTCCCCACCCTCCACCCAGTCCCCACCCTCCACCCAGTCCCCACCCTCCAGCCAGTCCCCACCCTCCAGCCAGTCCCCGTCCATCCCAGCCTCCTCCAGCCAGTCCCCACCCTCCACCCAGTCCCCATCCATAACCAGCCTCCTCCATCCAACACCCATCCTCCATCCAATCCCCATCCTCCATCCAATCCCCATCCTCCACCCAGTCCCCACCCTCCAGCCAGTCCCCGCCCTCCACCCAGTCCCCACCCTCCACCCAGTCCCCACCCCCCAGCCAGTCCCCGCCCTCCACCCAGTCCCCACCCTCCACCCAGTCCCCACCCTCCATCCAATCCCCATCCTCCACCCAGTCCCCACCCTCCAGCCAATCCCCACCCTCCAGCCAGTCCCCATCCATCATCAGCCTCCTCCATCCAATCCCCACCCTCCATCCAATCCCCACCCTCCATCCAATCCCCACCCTCCAGCCAATCCCCACCCTCCAGCCAGTCCCCTTCCATCCCAGCCTCCTCCACCCAGTCCCCACCCTCCATCCAATCCCCATCCTCCAGCCAGTCCCCATCCATCACCAGCCTCCTCCATCCAGTCCCCACCCTCCAGCCAGTCCCCGCCCATCCCAGCCTCCTCCACCTAATCCCCATCTTCCAGCCAATCCCCACCCTCCAGTCAGTCCCCTTCCATCCCAGCCTCCTCCACCCAGTCCCCACCCTCCACCCATTCCCCACCCTCCAGCCAGTCCCCGCCCTCCACCCAGTCCCCACCCTCCACCCAGTCCCCGTCCATCCCAGCCTCCTCCACCTAATCCACATCCTCCAGCCAGTCCCCGCCCTCCACCCAGTCCCCACCCTCCACCCAGTCCCCACCCTCCACCCAGTCCCCACCCTCCACCCAGTCCCACCCTCCAGCCAGTCCCCATCCATAACCAGCCTCCTCCATCCAACCCCCATCCTCCATCCAATCCCCATCCTCCAGCCAATCCCCATCCATCACCAGCCTCCTCCATCTAATCCCCATCCTCCAACAGGGCCCCTTGGCCTGGCTGAGTTCTCATTCCTTCAGCTCTGCTCACTTCCTGCCATTGAAAGGTATAGTTATACATTCCCAGACGGGGAACGATGCTGGCCTATTTCAGGGTATTTGGAACATCTTCTGTTCTAGGTCGACCCGGGCCCCCTTCCTCTCCTCTTCCACATGCCCCATCCTGACAGTGGGATTTCCAGATACTCCCACATGGACCCATCCGTAAACCCTGGATTGAAAGCCGAGGAGATCTGGAGGAGGGGGCTGGCGACGAAACTTTACAAAGTCACCTGTGTCTTGGATCTGCAATGATAGATTGCAGGCAGTAACAAATATACATTGCATTTACTAATTCTACCCAGTTACCATAAAGGTTAACAATGTCCTTTCTCATGTCATTGATTACTTGCCATTCCTTCACTCACAATAATTAGAGATATCTCGCAATCGCTAAGGTAACAATGAGGTACCTTCATTGTCCGGCAGTTAATCTTTCTGCAATGGCATTTCTGCTTTGAAAGCAACCTTCATTGATGATCTATCAGCAGAGTTACAAGCACATATTCCCAGCTTTTGTACATCCCTTTTAAAAGCCTGCCAAAACTGACAAATGACTCCAAAGTCGGAACAGGAATTTGCAGAAGGCAAGTCTTCAAATGAGGCACCAGAGTTCCTTTCGCCTTTGAAACTTGCCCAATAATCCTAGAGGCAGAACAGAGGGATTGCGCTGCGAGATTGTACGACAGCCCACAAGATATGAAAAGCTGATGAACTTGAAAACAACCGGGCCAGAAAAACCAAACAGATTTGCTGTAATTCACTGCAAACCAGACAGAGGTTCATTCACACCCATAATAAAGAACTTGCATTCATATAGCGCCTTTTGGGACCTCAGGATGTCCCACGGTGCTTGACAGCCCAACGAGGCATTTTCTGATGTGCGCCGACAAACAGTGAAGAAAAGTGACCGGTTAATTTGTTTCCAGTGATGGACAAATATTGAGGGATAAATATTGGAGGACTCTGCTGCTCTTCGAAGCTGTGCTGTGGCATCTTCGACAGACATCGGGTGAAGCACACAGGAGTGTGGTACTACTCAGTCGAAAAGATGTGTGAAGAGATCAGATCAGTCCATAAGAGGGTCATTTAGGAGTCTGGAAACAAAAGGGAAGAAGCTGTTCTTGAACCTGTTTGTGTGTGTTCTCAGACTTTTGTATCTTCTGCCCGATGGAAGAGGTTGGAAGAGATAATAACCTGGGTGGGAGGGGTCTTTGATTCTGCTGCCCACTTTCCCCAGGCTGCAGGTGGTGTAGAGAGTCAATGGATGGGAGGCGGGTTCGCGTGATGGACTGGACTGTGTTCAGAACTCTCTGTAGTTTCTTACGTTCTTGGACTTAGTTTCCTTATCTAAGGAAGAATATAGTTGCCATAGAGGGAGGTTCACTGGTGGCTAAGTCCTCAACCGGACGTGCATCACCTTAAAATTAGAGCTGAGCAGTTTGGCGAGATGTCACTTTTCATACAAAGGAAATCTGCAACTTGCCCATGCAGAAAACCTTTGACGCTGGGGGTCTAAGCTGCGATTTCTGTCAGGGTATTAAGGGGCGGAGAGCAAAGATGGATGGCGTTGAGGTACAGATAAGCCATGATCTAACTGAACGATAAACAAGCTGAATAGTAGAATGAACCTGTTCACATGAATGAGGTCAAATCTGTCACAACTCAACAATGGGCTTCATTGAACTAAAATTCCATTATTGTGTTCAGTGTAAATGGAAGCTAAATAAGTCAGTATTCATGTTTATCTGTAAACACTATCTTAATCTCAAGACAGAGCAAATTGCTGTAGCACTGATTACAGTTGTCCAAGGCACTTACAACACCAATCTTGTATTTAAAATCAGCATTGTGCTTCAAAGGGATTCCTTTCCAATTTTTCCCAAGAATATTTGTTCACTGGCTATTGTCCAGAATAACTTTTTTTTATTTTTAGAAATGTTTTTTTCCCAATTGAGGGGCAATTTAGCATGGCCAATCCACCTACACTGCATATCTTTGGGTTGTGGGGGAGAGGCCCACGCAAACATGGGGAGAATGTACAAACTCCACACGGACAGTGACCCGGGGCCGGGATCGAATCCGGGTCCTCGGCGGCGTGAGGCAGCAGTGCTAACCACTGCGCCACCGTGCCTCCCAGCTGTCCAGAATAACAAATGAAATGATATACCAGGTGGAAGTCGAAGAGGAAGCAAGGAGAAAGGTAAAGGACATAAATTCATGGCATCAGTTTGCTCTCATCTCTTTGCCTCCCAGTGTGTGGAGTTCCAGCTTGATTTGTCAGGAACCCAGCCCACAATGCTTTAGATATTCTCCTGAGTTTCAGCACAAAACCGCTCACTAGGAGGAGTTCGATTAATGTGGGAAATATTTGTGACTGTCTCAATCACGGTAGCACTATGGGTGGCACGGTAGCACAGTGGTTATCACATTTGCTTCTCAGCGCCAGGGTCCCGGGTTCGATTCCCGGCTTGGGTCACTGTGTGTGCGGAGTCTGCACGTTCGCCCCGTGTCTGCGTGGGTTTCCTCCGGGTGCTCCGGTTTCCTCCCACGAGTCCCGAAAGACGGGCTGTTAGGTAAATTGGACATTCTGTATTCTCTCTCAGTGTACCCGAACAGGCGCCAGAATGTGGCGACGAGGGGATTTTCACAGTAACTTTGTTGCAGTGTTAATGTAAGCCTACTTGTGACAATAATAATAAAGGTTAAAAAAAATCCCTGCTTCCTATATCTCCAAACTCTAGTATTCCAATACTCTGCTGACTGGTCTCCCATCTTCTCACCTTTAAACTTTCGCTGGTCCAAAACTCTGCTGTCCTCACCTTATCTTTAAAGTAAAGTCATCTAACCGGACAGACCACCCGACGCCGACCTAGTCTTTCGGGACTTGTGGGAGGAAACCGGAGCACCCGGAGGAAACCCACGCAGACACGGGGGGGAACGTGCAGACTCCGCACAGACAGTGACCCAAGCCGGGAATCGAACCTGGGACCCTGGAGCTGTGAAGCAACAGTGCTACCCATTGTTGCAGATTGGTGCCTGCACTTGCACCAAATCCCATCACCTATCGTCCCCTGTGTTTGCTGACCCACACTGATTCCTAGTCTTGAAATGCCTCGGTTTTCAAATCCTTGTTCATGTGTTCAAGTCCTATGAAGGCCCCACACCTCCCATCTTTCTAATTTCCTCGACCCCACAGAGCTCTCAGTCTACCTGGGGAGGTGGCAGACTGGAGACGCAGGGTAATCCTGTGGGTTCACGAATGTCACCATGGCAGATGGTGGAACTTAAACTCAGCAAAACATCTAGAATTAAACGTCTATTGACGACCATGAAACCACTGACAATTATTGAAAAAACCCCATCTGGTTCACTAATGTCCTTCAGGGAAGGAAATCTGCCGTCCTTACCCGGTCTGGCCTACATGTGACTCCAGACCCACATCAATGTGGTTGACTCTTAAATGCCCTCAGTTTTACTTAGCCATCACAAATGGAACAAAAGGGAATGAACCGGTCGGACCACCCAACATCACCCGGCACCAGAAGCAACAATGTCAAACCCACCCCTATCAACCCTGCAAACCCACCCCTATCAACCCTGCAAACCCACCCCTATCAACCCTGCAAACCCACCCCTATCAACCCTGCAAACCCACCCCTATCAACCCTGCAAACCCACCCCTATCAACCCTGCAAACCCACCCCTATCAACCCTGCAAACCCACCCCTATCAACCCTGCAAACCCACCCCTATCAACCCTGCAAACCCACCCCTATCAACCCTGCAAACCCGCCCTATCAACCCTGCAAACCCACCCCTATCAACCCTGCAAACCCACCCCTATCAACCCTGCAAACCCACCCCTATCAACCCTGCAAACCCACCCCTATCAACCCTGCAAACCCACCCCTATCAACCCTGCAAACCCACCCCTATCAACCCTGCAGACCCACCCCTATCAACCCTGCAGACCCACCCCTATCAACCCTACAAACCCACCCCTATCAACCCTGCAGACCCACCCCTATCAACCCTGCAGACCCACCCCTATCAACCCTACAAACCCACCCCTATCAACCCACCTTGCTAACATCTGGGGGCCTGTGCCAAAGTTGGGAGAGCTGTCTCTCAGACTAGTTAAGCAACAGATTGACTTGTCATACTCATGGAATCATACCTTAGAGACACCACTGTCATCATTGCTGGGTATGCCCTGTTTCACCAGCAGGACAGATCCAGCAGGTGTGGCGGTACAGTGGTATACAGTTGGGAGCGAGTTCTTCTGGGAGTCTCAACAGTGACTCCGGACCCCTCGAAGACTTAGGGCACCAGGTCAAACATGGGCATGGAAACCTCCTGCTGATTACCATGTACTATCCGCTCTCAGCTAATGAATAAGTACATCTCCATGTTGAGCACCACTTGGAGGAAGCACTGCGGGTGACAAGGGCACAGAATGCATTCCGGTTGGGGGATTTCAATGCCCATCACCAAGAGTGGCTCGTTAGCACCACCACAAACTGAGATGTCCGGGTTCTGAAGGACATTGCTGCTGGACTGGAACTGAGGCAAGTAGTGAGGGAAACAATAGAACATTGAACATAGAACAGTACAGCACAATATAGGCCCTTCAGTCCATGATGTTGTGCCGACCACTTATCCTAATCTAAGATCAACCTAACCTACACCCCTTCAATTTACTGCTGTCCATGTGCCTGTCCAAGAGTCGCTTATATGTCCCTAATGACTCTGACTCCACCATCTCCGCTGGCAGTGCATTCCACACACCCACCACTCTCTGTGTAAAGAACCTACCTCTGACATGTCCCCTATACCAGTGTTAGATAGAACAGTACAGCACAGAACAGGCCCTTCGGCCCTCGATGTTGTGCCGAGCAATGATCACCCTACTCAAACCCATGTATCCACCCTATACCCTTAACCCAACACCCCCCCCCCCTTACTTTTTAGGACAGTACGGGCAATTTAGCATGGCCAATCCACCTAACCCGCACATCTTTGGACTGTGGGAGGAAACCGGAGCACCCGGAGGAAACCCACGCACACACGGGGAGGATGTGCAGACTCCACACAGACAGTGACCCAGCCGGGAATCGAACCTGGGACCCTGGAGCTGTGAAGCATTTATGCTAACCACCATGCTACCGTGCTGCCCCTGTTCTTCAAACTTTTTGTCGGGGGACCCATTTTTACCAACCAGCCGACCTTCGCGACCCACGCCGGCTGACCTGAGCGACCCACCATTTTCTCTCACCTTGTTTGCTGCTGACAAAAATGGAGGAAATGGTTCTGGGTCCCTTTGGCCCTCGTACTCGCTCCTCCAATGGAACCTGTTGGATGAAGGTGAAGCCTTCCGGTGTCGGAAAGTATGGAG
The DNA here is from genome assembly GCF_902713615.1 of Scyliorhinus canicula. NCBI lineage: Eukaryota > Metazoa > Chordata > Chondrichthyes > Carcharhiniformes > Scyliorhinidae > Scyliorhinus > Scyliorhinus canicula. The sequence continues at coordinate 6,870,716 of NC_052146.1, forward strand.
TCTCCACCTGGCCAAAGTTCTGCATTTTTTCCTGTAAAGTTTTGTCAAATAAAAGCCCCCAAACTTGTAAAAAGAAATAAAAATAAAATGAATAAAATAAATGAAAAAAAAATTAAATGAATAATATAAATGAATGCAACCCCCCCCCCCCCCCCCCCCCCCCCCCCCCCCCCCCCCCCCCCCCCCCCCCCCCCCCCCCCCCACCCGAACTTGTAAAACAAAAAGCTGCAACCGTTTAAAAAAAAGCGGCTGCACTGCGAATGCGTGCCCGATCATTCGGGCGCTTGCGCAATGCGGCTGATTTTAAAAAATATGTTCGTGGCCATTTCGATGGCCGATTGCAGCCGGCTGCTGCGGCTGATACGCGCAATCGGGAGCGCCGCAAAGGACGGCTCCGTGACCCTCCTGACACCCGCCCGCGACCCACCCGCGGGTCGCGCCCCCACGTTTGAAGAACACTGCCCTATACCTTCCTCCAATCACCTTAAAATGATGTCCCCTCGTGACAGCCATTTCCGCTCAGTCTCTGGCTATCCACTCTATCCATGCCTCTCATCACCTTGTACACCTCTATCGTCACCTCTCTTCCTTCTTCGCTCCAGTGAGAAAAGCCCTAGCTCCCTCAACCTTTCTTCAGAAGATATGCCCTCCAGTCCAGGTTGCATCCTGCTAAACCTCCTCTGTACCCTCTCCAAAGCATCCACACCCTTCCTATAATGAGGCGACCAGAACTGGACACAATATTCCAAGTGTTTTCTAACTAGGGTTTTGTAAAGCTGCAGCAAAACCTTGTGGCTCTTAAACTCAATCCCCCTGTTAATGAGTGCCAACACACCATAAGCCTTCTTAACAATCCTATCAACCTGGGTGGCAACTTTGAGGGATCTATGTACTAGACCCCAAGATCCCTCTGTTCCTCCACACTTCCAAGAATCCTGCCTTTAATCCTGTATTCAGCATTCAAATTCAACCTTCCAAAATTAATCACTTCACTTTTATCTCGGTTGAATTCCAGCCCAGCTCTGCATCCTGTCAATGTCCTGCTGTAACCTGCAACAGACGTCGACACTATCTACAACTCCACCAACCTTTGTGAATCAACAAACTTACTAACCCACCCTTCCACTTCCTCATCCAAGTCATTTATAAAAACCACAAAGAGCAGAGATCCCAGAACAGATCCTTGCAGGACATCACTGGTCACCCACCTCCAGGCGGAATACTTTCCATCCACTACCACTCGCAGTCTTCTTTCAGCCAGCCAATTCTGTATCCAGACAACCAACTTTCCCTGTATCCCATGCCCCTGAATTTCTGAATGAGCCTACCATGGGGAACCTTATCAAATGCCTTACTGAAATCCATATACACCACATCCACTGCCCGACCTTCACCAATGTGTCTTGTCACATCCTCAAAGGATTCAACAAGCTTCTGAGGCATGACCTGCCCCTCATAAAGCCATGCTGACTATCTTTAATCAAACTATGTTTTTCTAAATAATCAGAAATCCGGTGCGGGATTCTCCAATAATGGGGCTATGTCCCCACGCCGGCGTGAAAAGCGGCGCCAACCACTCCGGTCCCTGATAATGGGGAATGCTGAATAACCCTGAGTAACCCACGCCGACGGGAATTGGCTAAACTCGTTGGCCATTCGGCCCATCGGGGCCCGGAGAATCGCCGGGGGGGGGGGGGGGGGGGCGCTGTTAACGGCCCCCGACTGGCATGGCAGGAATCCCGCGGGCGCCTGAGAACAGGCACCGGAGAATGGGGAAGCTAGCATCGGGGCGGCGGGGCGCGATTCCCCTGTCCCCCCGGGAATTCTCCAAACCGGTGCCGGGTCGGAGAAACCCGGCCTCTCTCTCAGAATCCTTTCCAATATTTTGCTCACCACTGACGTAAGACTGATGGGTCTGTAATTCCCAGGGATTTCCCTAATCCCTTTCTTGAACAGAGGAACAACATTCACCTCCCTCCAATCATCCGGTACTACTCCAGTGGACAGTGAGAAGCAAAGATCATCGCCAACGGCGCAGCAATCTCCTCCCTCGCTTCCCGTAGTAACCTTGGGTATACTCCCGTCAGGCCCAGGGGACTTATCTATCCTGATCCTTTTCAAAATTTCCAGCACATCCTCCTTCTTAATATCAACCTGTTTGAGCCTATTAACCTGGTTCACACTGTTCCCATGGGCAACAAGGTCCGTCTCTCTAGTGAATACAGAAGCAAAATATTCATTTAGGGCCTCCCCATCTCCTCAGACTCTAGGCACAAGTTCTGTCCATTATCCCTGATCGGCCCTACTCTCACTCTGATCATCCCCTTATTTCTCACATAACTGTACAACGCTTTGGGGTTTTCCCTAATCCTTCCCGCCAGAGCTTTTTCATGCCCACTTCTAGCTCTCCTCAGTCCAATTTTGAGTTCCTTCCTGGCTACCTTGTAACCCTCGAGAGCCAAGTCAGATCCTTGCTCCCCCAACCTTACGTAAGCTTCTTTCTTCCTCTTGACTAGAAGCCCCACTTCTCTTGTCATCCAAGGCTCATTCACCTTCCCATTCCTTCCTCGTCTCAGTGGGACAAAACTATTCAGCACTCGCTGCAAGTGCTCCTTAAACAACCCCCACATTACTGTTGTGCATTTCCCTGAGAACAACTGTTCCCAATTTGAAAAAAATGAAATGAAATGAAAATCGCTTATTGTCACAAGTAGGCTTCAATGAAGTTACTGTGAAAAGCCCCTAGTCGCCACATTCTGGCGCCTGTTCGGGGAGGCTGGTACGGGAATTGAACCGTGCTCCTCAGCTCCTGTATAATAGCAGTATAATTTCCTCTCCCCCAATTAAATACTTTCCTGTACTGTCTGTTCCTATCCCTCTCCATGAATATGGTAAAGTTCAAGGGGTTGTGGTCACTGTCACCGAAATGCTCTCCCACCGAGCCATCTGACACCTGGCCTGGTTCGTTGCCGAGCACCAAGTCCAATATTGGATTGGATTGGATTTGTTTATTGTCACGTGTACCGAGGTACAGTAAAAAGTATTTTTCTGCAAGCAGCTCAACAGATCATTAAGTGCATGGGAAGAAAAGGGAATAAAAGAAAATACATAATAGGGCAACACAAGGTATACAATGTAACTACATAACACCGGCATCGGGTGAAGCATACAGGGGTGTAGTGCTAATGAGGTCAGTCCATAAGAGGGTTGTTTAGGCGTCTGGTATCAGCGAGGAAGAAGCTGTTTTTGAGTCTGTTCGTGTGTGTTCTCAGACTTCTGTATCTCTTGCCTGATGGAAGAAGTATATGGCCTCCCCCCTAGTTGGCTTATCTCCATATTGAGTCAGGAATCCTTCCTTGACACACCTAAATGTATTTAAAAAAAACCTTTGAACATCCATGATTTCAGTTGCTGCACTGTTGGCAGCTGTGCTCCTGCTGCCTGGCCCCAAAGTTCTTGACTTCCCTCCTTTTCAGCGGGAATTCAGCTGTTGGAATCGGCGGAGGGACAGAGTCGAGCGGTGAGTATTTAAACTCGCTGCTTCGCGGATTCGAGTCTTTTCGGCGGGAATTCAGCTATTGGAGTGGGCGGGGCTACAGAGTCGAGCGGTGAGTATTTAAATTAGCTGCTTCGCGTATTCAAGTCTTTTCGGCATGAATTCAGCTGTTGGAGTGGGCGGAGCTGCTTCGCTGCTTAAACAGCGGCCACAGGGTCTTTAGGGATAAATTTGAAGGGTGACATCACAGCAAAGCAGTGACCTGATTGGCTGGTAAGGAAAGTGCTCCAATTAGCAGTAGCTGGGAGAAATTTAACTCGTCGTGTGTTGGTACCTATTGTGATTGGTAAGTGAAATCTTTATTCCTTTCACTTATTCATTATTTGATATTATATTTGTAATCAGTTAAGGTAAAGTGTAAAAATGGCTAGAGATCCCAGACCCATGTTATGCTCCTCGTGCTCAATGTGGGAGTTCAGGGACGCGGCCAATGCCCCTGACTCCTTCATATACGGGAAGTGTGTCCAGCTGCAGCGCCTGTTAGACCGCATGACGGCTCTGGAGCTGCGGATGGACTCACTTTGGAGCATCCGCGATGCTGAGGAGGTTGTGGATAGCACGTTCAGTGAGTTGGTCACACCGCAGTTTAGGGTTGGTGAGGGAGACAGGTAATGGGTGACCAAAAGGCAGAGAAAGAGCAGGAAGGCAGTGCAGGTGTCCCTTGCGGTCATCTCCCTCCAAAACAGGTATACCGTTTTGGATACTGTTGGGGGAGATGACTCACCAGGGGAAGGCAGTAGTAGCCAGGCTCGTGGCACCGTGGCTGGCTCTGCTGCACAGAAGGGCGGGAAAAAGACTGGCAGGGCTATAGTCATAGGGGATTCAATTGTAAGGGGAGTAGATAGGTTCTGTGGTCGACAACAAGACTCCCGAATGGTATGTTGCCTCCCGGGTGCACGGGTCAGGGATGTCTCCGATCGGCTGCAGGACATACTGAAGGGGGAGGGTGAACAGCCAGTTGTCGTGGTGCATATAGGCACCAACGATATAGGTAAAAAAAGGGATGAGGTCCTACAATCAGAATGTAGGGAGTTAGGAGATAAGTTAAAAAGTAGGACCTCAAAGGTAGTAATCTCAGGATTGCTACCAGTGCCACGGGACAGTCAGAGTAGAAATTCAAGAATGGTCAGAATGAATATGTGGCTTAAGAGATGGTGCAGGAGGGAGGGGTTCAGATTTTTGGGACATTGAAACCGGTTCTGGGGGCGGTGGGACCATTACAAACCGGATGGTCTACACCTGGGCAGGACTAGAACCAATGGCTTTTGCTAACAATGTTGGGGAGGTTTTAAACTAATGTGGCAGGGGGATGGGAACCAGGTTAGGAAGTTAGAGGTCAGTAAAGAGGCAGCAACTAAAGCCAGTAAGGTACTAGATAATAAACTCACAGTGACTAAGGGAAAGAGTAGACAGGGAAGAGATGATGAACGCAAAGGGACAGGTGGTCTGAGGTGCATTTGTATTATTGCGAGAATTGTAGCAGATAAGGCAGATGAACTTAGGGCTTGGATTAGTACCTGGGAGTATGATGTTATTGCTATTACTGAGACTTGGTGAGGGAAGGGCATGATTGGCAACTAAATATCCCAGGGTACAGATTCCCATACCAGCCTCCCCGGACAGGCGCCGGAATGTGGCGACTCGGGGCTTTTCACAGTAACTTCATTGAAGCCTACTCGTGACAATAAGCGATTTTCATTTCATTTCATGATTCAGGGGGGATAGAGAGGGAGGTAAAAGGGGTGGAGGAGCTGCATTACTAGTCAGAGATGATATCACAGCTGTGATTAAGGAGGGCACGATGGAGGATTCGAGCACTGAGGCAATATGGGTAGAGCTAAGAAATAGGAAGGGTGCAGTAACATTGTTTGGATTTTACTACAGGCCTCCCAAAAGCGAGCATGAAGTAGAGGTACAAATATGTAGACAGATTATAGAAAAATGTCAGAGCAATAGGGTGGTTGTGATGGGAGATTTTAACTTCCCCAACATTGAATGGGATTCGTGTAGTGTTGGAGGCGTAGATGGAGCAGAGTTTGTAAGGAGCATCCAGGAGAGTTTTTCAGAGCAGTATGTAAATAGTCCAACTTGGGAAGGGGCCATACTGGACCTGGTATTGGTGAATGATCCCGTCCAGGTGATTGAAGTTTCAGTCGGTGTTTACTTTGGGAATAGCGATCACAATTCCGCAAGCTTTAGAATACTCATGGACAAAGACGAGAGTGGTCCTAAAGGAAGAGTGCTAAATTGGGGAAAGGCCAAGTATATGGGCAGCACGGTAGCACAAGTGGATAGCACTGTGGCTTCACAGCGCCAGGGTCCCAGGTTCGATTCCCCGCTGGGTCACTGTCTGTGCGGAGTCTGCACGTTCTCCCCGTGTGTGCGTGGGTTTTCTCCGGGTGCTCCGGCTTCCTCCCACAGTCCAAAGACGTGCAGGTTAGGTGGATTGGCCATGATAAATTGCCCTTAGTGACCCAAAAAAAAGGTTAGGAGGGGTTATTGGGTTATGGGGATAGGGTGGAAGTGAGGGCTTAAATGGGTCGGTGCAGACTCGATGGGACGAATGGCCTCCTTCTGCACTGTAAATTATATGTTAACAAAATTCGGCAGGAGCTAGGGAATGTGGATTGGGAGCAGCTGTTTAAGGGTAAATCCACATTTGAAATGTGGGAGTCTTTTATGGAAAGGTTGATTAGAGTGCAGGACAGACATGTCCCTGTGAAAATGAGGGATAGAAATGGCAAGATTAGGGAACCATGGATGACGGGTGGAATTGTGAGACTAGCTAAAATGAAAAAGGAAGCATACATAAGATCTAGGCGACTTAAAACTGATCCTTGAGCACGGCTGAGGTCCCAGAGGACTGGAGAATTGCTAATGTTGTCCCTTTGTTTAAGAAGGGTAGCAGGGATAATCCAGGAAATTATAGACCTGTGAGCTTGACGTCAGAGGTAGGCAAACTGTTGGAGAAGATACTGAGGGATAGGATCTATTCACATTTGGAAGAAAATAGACTTATCAGTGATAGGCAGCATGGTTTTATGCAGGGAAGGACATGTCATACAAACCTAATAGAATTCTTTGAGGAAGTGACAAAGTTGACTGATGAGGGAAGGGCTGTTGATGTCATATACATGGACTTCAGTAAGGCGTTTGATAAAGTTTCCCATGGCAGGTTGATGGAAAAAGTGAAGTTGCATGGGGTTCAGGGTGTACTAACTAGATGGATAAAGAACTGGCTGGGCAACAGGAGACAGAGAGTAGTGGTGGAAGGGAGTGTCTCAAAATGGAGAAGGGTGACTAGTGGTGTTCCACAGGGATCCGTGCTCGGACCACTGTTGTTTGTGATATACATAAATGATCTGGACGAAGGTATAGGTGGTCTGATGAGCAAGTTTGCAGATGATACTAAGATTGGTGGAGTTGCAGATTGCGAGGAGGACTGTCAGAGAATACAGCAAAATATAGATAGATTGGAAATTTGGGCAGAGAAATAGCAGATGGAGTTCAATCCAGGCAAATGCGAGGTGATGCATTTTGGAAGAGTCCTGAGGAAAATTGAAGTACAGAGAGATCTGGGAGTTCAGGTCCATTGTACCCTGAAGGTGGCAACGCAAGTCGATAGAGTGGTCAAGAAGGCATACAGCATGCTTGCCTTCATCGGACGGGGTATTGAGTACAAGAGTCGGCAGGTCATGTTACAGTTGTATAGGACTTTGGTTCGGCCACATTTGGAATACTGAGTGCAGTTCTGGTCGCCACATTACCAGAAGGATGTGGATGCTTTAGAGAGGGTGCAGAGGAGGTTCACCAGGATGTTGCCTGGTATGGAGGGTGCTAGCTATGAAGAAAGGTTGAGTAGATTAGGATTGTTTTCGTTGGAAAGACGGAGGTTCAGGGGGGACCTGATTGAGGTCCACAAAATTATGAGAGGTATGGACAGGGTGGATAGCAACAAGCTTTTTCCAAGAGTGGGGGTGTCAGTTACAAGGGGTCACGATTTCAAGGTGAGAGGGGGAAAGTTTAAGGGAGATGTGCGTAGAAAGTTTTTTACGCAGAGCAGAGCCCGGAACGCTTTGCCAGCGGAGGTGGTAGAGGCGGGCACGATAGCATCATTTAAGATGCATCTAGATAGATATCTGAACGGGCGGGGAACAGAGGGAAGTAGATCCTTGGAAAATAGGTGACAAGTTTAGATAAAAGATCTGGATCGGCGCAGGCTGGGAGGGCCGAAGGGCCTGTTCCTGTGCTGTAATTTTTTTTGTTCTTTGTTCTTTGTTCCTATCTCTCTCCACATCTCTCACTCTCCTCCGTTAAGATACCCCTTAAAAACGACCTCTTTAACCAAGCTTCTGGTCAACTGTCGGAATATCTCGTTACGTGGCTCGCAGGCAAATAATTGCTGCTGCGAAATGCTTCAGGATGCTTCACTGCAAAGTGCTCTCTACATTGTGGCATTACAGACGGTCTGCATATTCATGGCAAACAAGTGTTTTACATTTCTGTGTCATTCCCTCATTCTGTGCAGCAGATTCAAGACACAATCCCAGTTACTTTGAGAGGAAAAAAAACACGGCAATACTTCCTTCGCTTGACAGTAATGGACCTCATGGATGAATACATCTGACTGAGAGAGTGAGTGACCTGGACTGACAGAGCTGAGCATCGCTTATAGACACAGCTGAACGACCTTGAACTCTGGACAAACAACCCGGGAACAGAATTTATTTGCCTGTTTTTGCCAGGTCCGAACCTCGTCAAGGTGGTCGAATAGCGAGTGAGATTACAATATGAACTCTTTGCTGGTGAAGAAGATTTAACAGAAACCTGATAATAATTAATCCTTTCCTGTGATTGCACTCAATTAATAACTGCACACAATTAAAATGCACACAATTAAAATTCACACACTAATTGCACACAATAATGCACACAGTGATGCACATAATAATTAAAATGCACACAATAATTGCACATAATTAAAATGAACGCAATTAATAATTGCACACAATTAATAAATAGGCAGGGGTTGAAATTGAGTCTTTTTGTCAAATAGTTTTTGACACCTGATTTATATGTTGCAGGATTGCCGATCACCCGGATAAAAAAAACTAGACAGGTTCAGACACTGAACAAGGCCAAACATTGACATATCGTTTCTTCTCTTTCGCCGATGTGGGGATTTAGTGGGGTGCAATATCAACTGGAAGAGAAAAAGTTAAATCATTCACACTTGAGGGATGGGAATGTCACTTAACAAGAGTTGTGATCTCCTGAAGGGGAGGTGAGTTTGCAGGATCAAGAGAGGATGGCATTGTGCTCTAATTCGCTACCCCGGTTTATCGATCGTCTGAGACCTTGGTCAGTTCTCACCCTACCTCGGCCCACCGCCCCCCCCCCCCCCCCCCTCCGTCCCCGTAACCTCTCCTAACCTTTGGACACAAAGGTGCAATTGATCACGGCCAATCCACCCAACCCGCACATCTTTGGTCTGTGGGAGGAAACCGGAGCACCCGGAGGAAACCCAGGCAGACAGGGGGAGAACGTGCAAACTCCACACAGGCTGTCACCCGAGGCTGGAATTGAACCCGGGTCCCTGGCACCGTGAGGCAGCAGTGCTAACCCCTGACCGCCCCATTCCCCCTCCTGGTCAGTTACTCCCGACAGAGTCACTAATAAATTTTGGCTCTGCCCTGAGCCTCAGCTCATTTGCTGCTGAAGCCCTCACCGTCCCGTTGTTACCTCCTAAACGAGACTATTCCAGTGCATTGGCCAGCAGATTCCCACCTTCTACACTATGTAAACTTCAACTCATCCAACCAGCCTCCCATTTGGTAACTGAATCATTCCACCCACCACCCATGTGCTCATTGACCTACATTTGCTCCCAGTTAAGCAACACTCCAACTTTAACCTTCTCATCTTCGCTTTCAAATCTCTCCCCCCCCCCCCCCCACCCCCCCACCCCCCCACCATGGCCTCACCCCTTCCTATCTCCGCTTCTCCCTCAAACTCACTGTAAACCTCAGCATCTCTCCAATTTTGGAATCTTGTATATCCCAATATTAAATTGCCCCTTAGGGTCAAAAAGGTTAGGTGGGGTTACTGGGTTATGGGGGAGGCGTGGGCTAAAGTAGGGCCCTCTTTCCAAGGGCCGGTGCAGATTCGATGGGCCGAATGGATTCCTTCTGCACTGTAAATTTTATGATAGTCAGCCTGCCATTGGTAGCTGTGACTTCAGCTGCCTGGGTCTCTGAGGTCTTGAATTCCCCCCCTGAACCTTTCCACCCTATTCTCCTACTTTAAGATGCAATTTAAAACTTACCTTTTTGACCACGTTTTTAATCATCTGGCCTAATATCCCCTGATGTGACTCAGTGTTAAATTCTGTCTGATAACGCTCCTGTGATTTGCCTTGGGAGGTTTTATTATACTAACGATTGCTGCAAAAAGAGACAGGCTGTCAAAGCTTTTCGTCTTGCACTTATCAGGAAAGTTCACAAGAAGTTGCTAACTGTAAAGGGAACAACAATTTACACTGCATGACAAGAGAGTGCCGGCTGCTTGGCAAGTGGGCTCTGATTGGCAGAGGCTTTGCCGTGGACAATGCAACAGGGAACAGTTTGGCAGCAGCCGCACGCAATCGGCAAATGTAGCGTTTAATGGCAGCAAGCTATTCAACCACACGGGGCTGAGGGAAGATTCTGCATCCGAGTGTAGCCTGAACCTGGCCGGAGGTGACGTCACAGTCCCACAAGCACGGTGAGCCGCTGGGAAAGGGGAGGAGAAGGTCACAGGTCTCAGCCGGGCCCGGCTCTCTGCCTGACCTTTTCTCCTCTGGGGTTGTGGAGGACCTTTTCAGCAGCACCACCTCCAGTCGGGGAAGGATCATTCATTCAGCGCCACAATCCGGGGATTGTTGTATCCGGTCACACGCTTGTCTTATTATGCTCTAACCGTAGCATAAGCGGCTTCCTTGTGGTGCACTTGACAAAGGAAGGTTCAGACGTGGAGATAACTTCAACACGTTTATTAAACTATTTACACTTCTATTACTCGGGTTCGCCACTACTGTTAATCCTCCTATAGCTACTCAGACTGACAAACCAGTCTGCTACAATCCACGTGGTGGGTGTGATATTGAATCAATCCTGTGTCTCTACTCACTGACTGTCTCCACTGGAAAGAGGAAGATCATGTGTGTTGTGTCCTTTATACATGGGTTGGTGTAATGCTCTCCTGTGGTCGTGTCACCTCTGTGTGTATCGTGAATGCCCATTGGTCGTGTCCTATCTAACTGTTCTATTGGTTGAGTGTCTGTATGTCATGTCTCTGGTTCTCCCTCTCGTGTCTTGCTATTCTACATGTATTTACATTAACCCCTTGTGTATTTACAGTGATGCATATCACCACAACGCTCACCCCTGCTGGCTGGCCTCTGGTCAACATGTTCAAGAAACAAATCCAAAATCTGTCGCTACTTAATCCTTGGCGCTTGGTAAATTGTAGGGTGTTGCCAGCAGTTTGGCGTTGGGAGCAGGGGATAGCTAAACCCTTGTGCAAGAGACGATAAAGGACAGGATTAAAACAAAGCTACTTTCAAATGGGCAATTCTTTGTTGGAGCGTAGCAGTGAGCGATAAGCCACTCTACTACTGCGTTTAATATGTTCTCCAGTCATTATACTAAAACCAGTGGAAGTATTAGTATGTCACTTTTGTTTCATTTGATCGTCAGCTCCTCAGCTTTGCCCGTTCTCGTGATCTGACATTTTGCTGATGGAATTCATTTGGATTTTAATGAAGGCGCGCAATCGTTCTCATTCACGATGCCGGGGTTCGTCCTGAAATTGCTTTTCGCACTTTCCGGCGTCTGACGTGGTGTTGGACTTGTTAATTTACAGCCCATTTTCAATCGCCGGCCAGCTTGCGTGGCTGTGCGGAAAGTCATTTATTCATTACAGGTTTAGATATTCAAATTACCTGCAGTGACAAGTGTGGTTTGGTTTTTGCAAATTAACATTCTTTTTTTTTAAAAAAAAAAGGCTAATTTAAAAAGTGACGGACTTTCTGAAAAATAAAAGATTCAGATTTGTTATTTTGGCCGCTCGTTGGAAAGCTGACACAATCGGCGAGGCTCTGTTTGACATCCTGACAGAGGTTGGGAAGGATTTAAACCCAGCCCCCCAGATTATCTGGGATTTTGGACTAGTGGCTCCTTCCTTATGGCTGGTGTGTGGCTCGAAGGGGAATTTGCAGGTGACTGCTTCAGTATTTGAGGTGATGCGAATGGGTTTTTAAAATTAATTTATGGGATATGGGCTTCGCTAACAAGGCCAATCTTTATTGCCCATCCCTAATTGTCCTTGAGAAGGTGAGGGTGAGCCTTCTTGAACCGCTGCAGTCCATATGGTGTAGGTGCATCCACTGTGCTGTTAGGGCGGGAGTTCCAGGACGTTGCCCCAGCTTCAGTGAAGGAACGGGCGATATATTTCCAAGTCAGGGTGGTGAGTGACTTAGAGGGGAACCTCCAGGTGGTGGGATTCCTAAGAATCTGCTCCTCTTGTCCTTCTGGATGGAGAATGGTGCTGAACATTGCAGCGGTTCAAGAAGGGGCTGTTTAGCACAGGGCTAAATCACTGGCTTTGAAAGCAGACCAAGCAGGCCAGCAGCACGGTTCGATTCCCGTAACAGCCTCCCCGAATAGGCGCCGGAATGTGGCGACTAGGGGCTTTTCACAGTAACTTCATTTGAAGCCTACTCGTGACAATAAGCGATTTTCATTTCATTTTCATTTCAAGGAGCGTGGCCTCCAAGGTTTCACGAGCGATTAGGGATGAGCAACTACCCAGCGGCACTTGCATCCCAAACCCCTGAGCTTTAGCACTTTCTTGGTGGAGTGATTAAATAGGTGAAGTGAGTGTTGACACCTCTAGAGTTGGGAGCGGGTGGCTGTTTGTTCAGGACTTGCAAAAAGCAGTCAAC